>NC_141466.1:129852152-129904652 GCF_009769465.1 Tauraco erythrolophus | reverse complement strand
CAGGAACATATTAGATAGGACTTCCTCTCAAACAGTGCGTTAAGGGCAAAACTGCATGTCTCTGTGCCAACACGTAGCTGTCCTTCTGTATCTGACTAGTCTGTAGACCCCCGATTTCTGTAGCTCAAGATGCCCAGAATAATGTATAGAAAGTTATGAAAACTGCACCATTTGGGACCCTCTGACACTGCTAAAGGAATTCCAGGTTCCCTTTGTTTCACATAGTGATTGACAATACTTGGACAGAACTATTCTAAATACTTGCTACTTCAAGGAATATACGTAATCCTTTTTATAATAAAGATATTCTGCCAGAAAGTGGTAAAAAAAAACAATATTCCAGAAGCATCAGGCCTCAGGGAGCAAGATTTGGTAGGAATAAAACTTAAATTGCCAAGAAGTATTATGAAAAATGTGGAGGGGTGGAGTCAGCCTTGTAGAGAAATTTTGACAGCGTTCCAAATTGCCAGCAAATAAAGCACACAGGGGTCATCAGACCTATGGGCTGGACCCACCTTTGTGTGGGTACCGTGCGAGAGGGTAAAGAGACAGTCGTTCAGGTAGTTTGGTGTGGCACGTGCGAGACGCTGTGCGAGGGGGCAGAATTCGTGCCCCTTCCCCAGCGCTGGGTTGCTTTGTTCGCAGCTGCGCTCAGCCCTTGAATATTTGCGTTGACCCGACGGCAAGTGAAGATGTGTAGAGAAAGGAGTTCAAACTGTTGACCTGCCAAGGCAGGCTTTTGCAACTTGACTCCAGTTGTTCAGGATCCATGATCTGCAGTTGAGCCATTCTCTTCCCGTCAAGGAAGAATGGAAGATACCTCGCGTGTGTTACGTAGGCGTGCAAGGAAGGTTATTGCAGTGTGGGATTGGAGAGATTCTAACATAGAAAGTATCTTGTTTTCAACCCAGATTGGGATGAAGTTTAGATTGAAATTATATTACGTACTGTGGTTTGACGGTGCTGGGGAATATCTGAAGTCCACTAATATTAAAGATCCTGATTAACCTAGGCAAGGGCTGCTGATTTTTGTGTGATTCGTTGGAAAAACTGTTTGGAATAATACCAAAAGTTCCCACTGAACTTGCATGAGCCAGAAGACACGTGGTACACAAGAAAGCCTCTGTTGTTGTGGCTAGCAATTGCAAGAACCAGCCATAGTACCTTTATATTTTTATACTCCTTGGGGTGACGTATGAATTTATGTACATATGTATTTTTTCATCAGAAGTTTAGAGATGACAGTACAATGTGCTAGTTGTCAAGGTGTCCAAGAAAGGGTTTTTTTACAAGAATCTCAGAAACCTGACATAGATACCAAACTTGTGCATCAGTTTGATATTTTCTCCCTTTTTTTTTTTTTTTTTTCCCTCCATTTAATGTAGCTGTGCACCGACCTGGGCTGGCCCAGCCCCGCCAGCAGGTGTCTGCCCGCCGCCGCCCGCCGGGCGAACCCGCCCCAGCCCGGAGCGCCTCTTCTTCCTCCCTCTCCGGTCTCGCAGGGCTGTTTCTCACGTTATTTTGGTTTAATTTGTTTTCCCCTCACCCCTCGCTGCCGGGCGCCGTTTTGTCTGTCCGTACAACCCTGAGGGGCTGCGCGTGGGGCCGCTGGAACCGGCCCGAACCGGCCGTGCCCGGCGGGAGCCGCCCCCGCCTCCCCTCACGCCGCGCCGCCCGCCGCAGGAGGGGAGCAAAAATAAAGGTGAGAGAAAACGGGTGAAAGAGAAGCGTAAGGAAAAGGCAAGCGAGTCACGCGTGAACGAGCGGTGATACTCCGGCTGTGGAGGCAGCGAAAGGCGCCGAATTCCTTGCGCAGGTCGGGAACTGGGATTCCTGGAAGTGAGTGAGTGGGTAAAAAGCGAGGGGTGTGGGAGACCAGCCTGGGTGAGCTTTGTCCGGGGCAGCTGGGCTGGAACCGGGAGAGGAGGAGAAGGTGTTCCATACAGGAGGCTGCAAGGGAGACCTGAGGGAAGGAGGAGGAGGAGAGGCAGCAGCCATCCCCTCGGGGCGCAGAGCCCACGCTGAGGGACAGTGCCACAGCGGAAGGTACGGCCTGTGTGGTCAACAGAGGGGGAAAACCCGAGGCACTCCTTATCTACGAACTGTAAAGACTGGAGTTAGTAGCTATAGTGACAGTGTATGTATTTCTGGTGTTGCTGGCGTGAGTAAGGTGGGATTTTGGCCATTCTGTGTGTGAAGAAAAGCAATGTGTGAATTGCTGAAGCACGCTAAGGAACCCTTAATTTCTCTAAGGATGAGAAAGCAATGCTGTACAGGTATGTTTCTGCAGATAATAGCTTTCTGCAGCTCATACAAACACTGAGTTTGGACAAACTGTAAACACTCGTGGATTTCCCGTAAACACTCGTGGATTTCCCGTAAACACTCGTGGATTTCCCGTAAACACTCGTGGATTTCCCGTAAACATGGAAGAGGCTTCGTTTACCTATAGTTGTGAGAATTAGGTCAAAAATATCCTCATGAACAACAGATTTATCTCTTAGATCAACTCGGTTTGTGTGTATCATCATACAGCAAGTAAGCTGATATACTTACCTCAGAGTATATATAGTAGCCAGCCAGAGTAAATTTCCTTCAGTGATGGATATCATAAATTTTGCACATGTATGATGGATATTTGGCTCTGTCTCTAATACCTTTAAAGAATAAAAACATTTTAATTACTCAAATTGTTAATTAATACATGATTCACGCCACTGTAGCAAGATATATCAGCAACACTCCTCGAATCAATCAAGTGAAGGTTACTGTTTTATTTAGGAGCAAATTGAAGGTTCTGTGTTTTAATTAAAAACTTTGCGTTGTATCTAAAATATCTACATTGCTTTTATCATTCTATAGTTCTATTTTTAATATTCCAATTTATTTAATCATGTGAATTAATTTTAATCTAAAATTGTCATTGAAGTTAAGCAGCTATAGGGAAGGAAAGCTGCTAATAGCTTCATAGCAATCACGTAAGAGAATCAACTATTGAAATATATGATCCTTTCATTTAGAATCAGAATAGAAAGACTTGAGTTTTCAGAGTTACTGGCATGGAAACATATGTAAATTTTGTAAAGTAAGACCAAGAGTACTGAAATTAAGCAAAAGAGAGGTACAATATAATTTAGCATGAAACTTGTGAGTTGAAGTCGGGATGCTAATGCTTTTTCTCAGTTTGGCTCATGAGAAATGGAGTAAACAAGTTATTTGTACAGATGTTAATGTCTGCTTCTTCTAAAACCTGTAGAGAACCTTCTCTAAAACCTTTTCCTCAGATATGAAAGGTAAGGTTAATACTCAGCCACGTGTACATGTAGTTATGTATCTATACATACACATTGTCCATGCCCAGGTAATTCAGACGTTCCTTTTCATACATTTAAGTGCAAGGTTGAAATTGGTTGCCATTATTAACCAGAAAATGTACCTCTGTGCAGATAATTATCTGAATTCTTGGAACCAAATTATACTTTTATACATGTAGATGTGACTTTCAGTGACTTTGTGCCTCCTTGCTGTATCTGTGTATGTATCTAGAGACAATGCAACTGCATTTTTTTCAAACATCTGAAGCACAGATGTGTGTCTCATGTCTGTCACAAAATGGTACGTCACATATTATTCCATGGGCTGACTTATGGCATCAACCTTCTATTTTCACTGTGGACTCTGGCAATTGTGTAAACGCAGAGACTGTCTTTCTGGCTGGTCAGGTCTTATTCAGACCTAATTAAATGAGATCTGTATATAAGAAGGCTGTGAGTGATTTTTTTTTTTTGATGCATATTTCTGTTCTGATGTAGTGCTACTAGTGGCATCAATCCAAACAGCAGGATTGGGGATGGACAGAGAATAGGAAAGCCAGAGCAGATGGAAGAGGGAAGAACTAAAGGAAACGAACACATACAGGGAGATAGAGGATGTCTGGGGCAGAAGAAATTTATGTGAAAATTAGGGAATGTGGCATACATTTGTTTATTTTCCATGGTTATCTATCTAGGTAATACAAAAATGAATTTTTGGACCTTTATTGTCATACCTTGCTTCTTTCTGTACCTTCTGCAGATGTCTGTCTTGTACCTTTGCTTTCCATCCTATTTCCTTCTTGGAGATGAACACAGAAATTCAGGGTAACATTTTCAATTATTTTATGCATACCTTCCACATAAATTACTCTCCATGTTATTGTGAGGGATCCTGTCCACAAACGTTAGTGCCTGAAAGCTGATGATGTGGATGGGTTGGGCACAAATCATAGAATCATAGAGTGGTTAGGGTTGGAAGGGACCTTAAAGATCATCTAGTTCCAATCCCCCTGCCATGGGCAGAGAAATCCTCCACTACACCAGGCTGCCCAAAGCCTCATCCAACCTGGCCATGAACACTTCCAGGGATGGGGCATCCACAACTTCTCTGGGCAACCTGTTCCACTGCCTCACTACCCTCAATGTAAAAAATTTCTTCCTTATATCTAATTGAAATCTCCCCTCTTTCAGTTTGAATCCATTGCCCCTTGTCCTATCACTACACACCCTTGTAAAAAGTCCCTCTCCAGCTTTCCTGTTAGGCCCCCTTTAGGTACTGGAAAGCTGCTATAAGATCACCCGGGAGCCTTCTCTTCTCCAGGCTGAACAGCCCCAACTCTCTCAGATGTCCTGATGCTTGACAGTGTGAGGAGGTGTGGGGGGGAAGGAGTGTGTAAAATTGATCTTGTTTGAAGATAAAACCACCTTCTCCTCTAGTAACACCTTTCCCTGAGATTTGCTACAATGTATGTGTGCTTGCTACAATGTATGTGTGCTTGCTACAATGTATGTGTGCTTGCTACAATGTACGTTTGCTACAGAATTATGACATAAATAGCTGATTAGGTAACTTAAATACATAATTGGGTGTTACAATCCTGGAGTTTAGTGGTTAAACCTGGTATGTTGCTTCTTGCTGCAACAAAAAGTTCTTTATTGAAAATGTTGGAGTTCAATACCTGTTCATTTGTTTTCTTTTTCTTTTTTTTTTTTTTAATTTGGGAGATGGCAGTTAGATATCGTAAAGCACAATACACTAGGTATTTAAACCTTTATATATCTTAGAAACTGCCCCTGCTGCAGTCGTTCTCCAGCACTTCATTCCTTGTGTGCGTTTGGAAGTGAAAGGTTCCTCTGTAGATCTCTGTTTGACCCCAGAGATTTCATCCTGCATCCCACCAGAAGCAGCTCTATGGCATATTGGATGTTGCCAGACCTCAGTTTAGTGTCTGATGCTGTAGCAGAACGGGTGTTAACATCATGTCAGTGGCTCCACTCTGTAGTCTTTGGGTTGTACCTTCCGTCATTGAAACAGCAGCAGCTCAGATAATGTTTTGCAGGTTTCTTCTGAAAATATGGAGTACACTTGCAGATCATGGTCTTTCAAGTTGAATTCAGCCTATGAAATTTGTGAGGAATGTTTTATATGAAGATGACTTTGAAGCAAAGGCCCAGATCTAAACATCTTTCCTGAAAATTTGAATTTAAATTGCATTGATGGGCATTGTATTTGAATTAGACAGGGATACTACCCAGTAACAGGACTGCTGAAAGTTTTGGCCCATTTGGCTCATTGGCTTAAATAATTTCAAAGACATTAAAAAGCATTTAAAAAACCCTGACCAAATAGCAAGCAAATATTTTTTTTTTTTCAGTGAAAACTTTATATCTGTCAGTAACAGTATATCTTTAAAAAAAAAAAAAATCCTGTAGGTTTTTTCGTGCATCAGGCTTTTACAGGAGCGACAGTGTTTTGCCACTCGGTGTTGTAAAAGAAAGGCAAGACCGAAGTGTTTGCCTTTTCCTTATACCCCTGGGGTGCCCGAAGCGCACACATAGTTCAATGTCATCTGGAGAACTAGGGATGACTTCTCAGAAGTCAATCGAACTTGTGCCATTGACTCTGCAGATCCAGTGTTTCACCCAAGCAGGCTGCCTAGTGATTTTTAGTATTGATGTTCTGTGACAAAACTTATACTTCCTTTTTATAGAAACATGCTTTTTCCAGTGATGGGCATGACCCAGCAGTTTAAGTGGCTTGACTGTATCAATTTATTCAAGAAAAAAAAAACAACTTTTAAAAGGTAATCTATGTTTAAGTGCTTTAGCTGAAAGCTCGTCACACTGTCTCCTTTCTTCATTCTGCAGTCTTTGTAAGTAACTACTAGGGAGATGATCTGTAATAAATAAAGGACAAAGAATCCTGTGTTCAGAGTTTGTATTTGTTTAGTGAACCTGAGATTTTTCCATGAAAAAAGTTACAAATATTTATTTGAAAAGTGACACGAGAAGGAAGGGTTTGCTGAGGAGCAGTTTCAGTACAGCCAAACCATAATGCCATTAAACAAGTTACACCTACAGCTATCTGTTGTCAAGTGAAAATAAGATCAGTTGAACTCAAAGGAGTGCCAGAAAACCTCTTCATGCTTCAACAGAGCATAATTTGTTTGAAGTAGTGGTGACTAGTTACATGCAATTATCTGATTATTTTTTATTTTTTTTCGGGAGGGAGAGACAAGAACACATCTAAACAACTTTTGCTGTATTGTGTGATAATGTCCTGTTTATCTGTTGTGGTTTGGCTTGGTTTTTTTCAGCTTCCAAATGGTAAAATGAAAACCAATTATACGATCTGTCAAAAATCTCTCTGAACCTGCAGCTTTGGTAGGAAGTCACTTATTGAGACAAAGAGAAAAATGTTTAAAATGCAACCTTTTTAGTTGCTTAAAATTGAATTTGCGTGATCATTTGGAAGTTGCTCTGTGTGTCTAGAGAAGAGAGGCTGACATCAAGCAAACACACTGTATTTCTGGTTGTGCCTGCAGCGTATCTCCTACCTCCTTTCTACAGATGCACTTTCTCTCCCCATGCTTCCCCAACCCAAAAACATACGAAGTTTTGTAAAATTCAGATGGTTTAGGCATAGTCTTACTTGCATTTATTTATTGATAATTATTGTTGATGTTTTATTATTATTAATGGGAGTTTTTTTAAGACTTTTGAGTAGATTGGAAGAGGGCGCAGGCAGGAAGGTGACTAATGTGGCTTTTCTTCTCTCTATGACTGAGATGCCTTCCTACAAGATCAAGGACTATTTTTAAGCGGTTGAATATGAAAAGAGGGAATACAAACACACGCATTGTCTTTTTTGTGATCTGGGCTCTGAGTAGATATGTCTTCTTTCTGCTTGCTGCGTGACTGCAGAATGTTCATCCTGAGCTAATAAACACTGGTGGCCACCGGAGCTAACAAAGCTGCAGGGCTTCCAGTTGTCTGGAGGGACCCAGTGGCTGTCTGCTAAAGACTGTCGTTACACCCAATAGTTGCAATATAGTCCTGAGGAACAGCCAGGGGATTTAAGGCAGACAGCATTAACTGTCATGTGCTTTTGTCACTGCGTGGTGATGAAATCTTAGCAGAAGAGGGAAGGTGACAAAGAGGAGATGCTGTCAGTGCTGTGTGGAAACAGAGAGGCTCATGCAGAAGAACTTAAAGGCTCTTCTCTCTGAGGACTACTCAACATCTGCAGGATTGCCCTGTGGATTTTATTGTTTCTGCAGGCTGCTTGCTCAGCAAAACCACCATGTCCTCACTGGCAAAGGGTGGAATTTTCTTGAGTGACTTCAGGTACCTCAGTGATTTCTGGTCGCTCTCACAGGGACCCTCTTTCTGATGGTTATATGTGGCTCAGCATGTCTTCGTTACGTACTTGGGCACTGTATGGGATAACCTGGGCCTCTCGGTCCCTCTGGTCACTGAAATTCATTTGAGCTTGAGTGAGATTATTCTCTCTCACAAGATGGAAATCTAGGAACAGCAAAAATGAGTGCAGATGAGGGGTGGAGAGAAAGTATAATATAACTGTGTAGCTATTGTGCTACTAAAGAACATAGTGAGTGCCATTTATTTGTACAGTTAGGTCTTGTTTCCAAAGTCAGCGAAAGTTTCCAAAGCTCAGCATCTTGGAAATAGAGGTATAATGTATGATTATGTACAACGTTCAACCTTAGTTAGATGATCTAATGACTCAGATTGTACGTGTAAGCTGTAAAAGGAGACTGTGTGTGGAAGCTGTCCCACATAAAGGGCTTGAAATATAGGGTTACATTTCAAAAAATACTTAAAGACTATTATTTATTGAATTTTTTATTAAATATATGTATTTTATTGAATTTCTGTGTAGAAGATATGATTGAGAGATATATTTATTTATTTATCCTTTGGACAAGTGACTGAAGACCATAGGCAGCCTCAACATTATGACTGACGAATATGTTCAGAAGCCCAGAAGTGGAGTCCAAAAGTCTTTCAGATATTGTTTTTCTTGGATGGATGTTAAAAACCTTTAAGTTTTAAGAGGATTCCTATGAGAGAGCACCTTTAAACTGAGAAAGGTCAATTTCTTTGACAGCCAAGACAGGAGGTTTCAGAGGGGTTGCTGTGATGCAAAACCTGAATTATGTATGTCAGTCCTTAGGGTGTATCTTTTAAAATGGGAGTGACTGGAGCAGGAAACCTGGTGGGATGGTAGCTGTTCGTTTCCAAATGCAAGTAGGATATTACATTTAAAACCCATGTCGGAAGAATGCTAAGGTTACCAAGCTAAGCACTCTGAAGGCGAGAAATGCCACAATTAAGGTTGCTGAAACCTCTGAGTTATTCACTGGACATTTTCAAGTGTCTGTGTCGATAGAGATGGGGATCCCTGTGCCCACAAGCACATGTGCCAGTTTGCTTTTGTTTCACAGTCTCTTTCATAGCGAATATGGCAAGGATGCAGCTAGAAGGAGTGCCATGGGTATTTGCCCATGCTTCAGCTCAAGCTTCTCGTTTTAAGGTAGCAGTTCTGAGGAGTGCTCAGGGCAGTGATGGCTGCAGAGACCTTTCTGGTCAGCAAAATACACTGGGGGTGCTGATGGCCAGGAAGGGGGAGTGTGGAAAGCGGAGGCTCCCTGTTCTCAGTCCTTCAGCCCAGGCACAAAGGGAGAGGAGCCTGATGGGACGCTGCTGTTTTGCACTGCCCTGGCAGCTATACACTGGAACGTCCTCAGAGCAGGCTGAATCTTCAGGGAAAGGTTTTGATGCCAAGTCTAAGGCTCCGTTGAATAGGAGGAGCCTCCCCCACCACCACCTTTAGAGACAAGCAAAGACAAAACTCTGATCTCACAATGACTCCCTGCCAAAATTTAAGTCAGTGTTTCAAAGCATGAATGCATATTCCTCAGTGAAAGGCTGGTGGGGTTTGGAGAGTTTTTTTGATTTTTACTTATGGCATCAGTGTTTTCTCTTTAACGTCATTTGAGAAACAACCCTAGTGTTTTTGCTTTAACTTTACCAAACAATTTATTTTGAGGATATTTTGGCCCAAATTATTAAAGTCTGGCAAATTTATAAGCACCTTAAGTGAAGAGTCCAGCAACAGAAAGTGTTTGACAAGCTAAGCTGGAGCTATTGCATTACTGTCAAACATGCCTCGTTTGTTCTACTGCAACGACAAAGTTTGCATGTAGAAGTTACAGAGCACGTTCCACTTTGAACTGTATTCTTACCCCTTTTCATGCTGACTCTATCCTTGGTTTATACTTTCACTCTGATTAAGGAATTACTCTGACTGCTGGAATGCCAGTGATTGAAGACCCTAGTTAATTTACATGCTCTCCAACAACCTTGGTCTATTTTTATTTCAGTATTCAGATCACAGGAAACCATTTATAGGATGTAGTAGCTTTCACACAGAGTTGTAGCCAACTGTTTTCCAAAGGTTTTGAATGCTAGAAAGGACGTCTCACCAAATTCATGTGCTCGATATTCTTCACCTGTCAGTCAATACAGAGTGGAAAAATCCCATCCCTGAACCAAATAACTTTCTAACTTCCTCATTCACTGGTTCTTTTGAAAATTTCCAGTCAACAGGTCCATGAGCATTTTTAGAAATTTCTGTTTCTAAATGTCTGCATAATTTAATGTGTGTGTTTGTTTTCATTGTGATGGTGTTGGCCATGTGCAGGACACTTCCAAAACTTACAGTAATATTGACTGTCTGCTAAGGATTTGAGTAGGAGGAATCGATTTTATTGGAGAAAATAGACAAATAGCTTGATGAACAAAATGTAAAAGATGTGCTTTTACTTGACAATATATTTTTGCTAAAATTAGCTAAGATCTTGACTTGTTTTCAAAGTGCTGTGTATGCTTTGGGTGAGCATATCTATGGTAGGTCAGTGGGAAAGCTAAGAAACCCATTTTATACTTTGAAACAAAAAATGTAAAATGCAGGCTGTACCATTGCACTAAGTAATTTTCTTCTTGATTCAAAACAAACAAACCCAGCCCAAAGCCTCCAAAAACCTAATGTAAGATTTCCTTGCATGGAGCACAGTAAAATCTTAATGGCTTACTTCCTATGGTTTCCTTTCATAATGCAGGAGACAACAGAAATAAAACCTTGACAAGAAATTATACCTCAGACTCACCATGAACACAAATTTTCTCTTGAAATGTTAAAATTCAGCTGATCTGTTAAATAATAGTTATTATGAGGTGAATTTGTGTTTTTGCTGTTGGAGTTCTCTCATATCAGTATTCATTATAAAGCTTTGGAAAGGTATTTTCTAGGAAAAATGAAAACTTCCCTGTTAATGATCATAAAACTCTCTCCTCATACACTGTTATTTGGCTTAGAATTTTTTTCCCCACTCATTTGAAAAATCTTGTGCCCAACATGATGATTTTACTTCTCATTCCTGTCACATTGAGACCGAAAGAGGAGCTGATTGTATGAACTGCTATTGGTAATCAAAGCGAATAACACTCTTTTTTGCAGAATATTTTCTTAGGATATTTAATCCTATACTGAGTGAGGGGGAACACTGGAGGAGGGTTTCTTTTAGTATTTTTGCTCTTTCTAGATATCCCGAGGTCAGAATGTTCCAGTTATAGTCTTTGTGGTCATAAAAGACCCATGAACTTCGAACAGAAGACTCTTGTGGGGGTTAGTGCAGAAATATAAATGGCAGAAGCTAAAAGGGTTGATCGTCTTTGGTGGAAATATATATACTTTTTGGAACACTGGAGTGGAAGTAAAGACAAATGAACATTCTTATGGTGTAATCACCAGGTTGAAAAATCAGGTGACTTTAGTCCTCAAACTCCCTGTTAGCACAGTGAGTTTTTATGTTCTTTATATCTTCGTTGGTGGATGAGTCAATGTTTAAATGCTCATTTATCATTTACTATATAAAAGAAAAGCTATTACCTGAAACTCATTTTTACAGTTGCAGGCAAACTGAAATAATCATTTTCAAGGACCTAAAGCTGTTTCTTGAAGAATGTCATCATTTTCTTCTTATTTTACTTACCACTTACACTAGTATATGAGGTACCTTCAAGAGCTGTACCTTACAAAACTTGGCTGCAGATATTGCCAGCCACCATACCTGTACAAACCGGGCTGAAGAAACTCAGTTTCAGCAAACTACATTCATCTTGCAGACAGGACAAAAGAACCTCTTTAAAGGCACAGCTCACGCTGAACACTTGTGCTGCTATCTCGGTGCTAGCCCATAATATGCCTTGCCCTGAAGGCTGAGCAGCCCAGTTGGCCCATAGAAAATATTTCAGGAGTTCAGGGTAAAGTCTCTACTCCACCATAGAATCACACTTGCTTGTGCCCATCAAGGGGGGAGCTACTGCGAGATTGCTGTTCTCTGCTTTTCTTTTAATGCTAAGAATCTCTCTGACGAAATGAACTGTCTATTTGAAGTGGTAGAGGAGTAGTCTTCATTTTGCATCATAATTTGGTGACTGTCCTAATAGATAATAGCTTGCAATATTAATTTTTGTGTGTGTGTCATCTTCTCCATTCTCATAGTCTACACGTTTGTAGCTTGTGTGCATATCTGCATGTTTCCACCCACTGATGTTTCTTAGGACTCATGTTCTGAGACATGCCAGCGCTAAGAGTTTTGTGCTACCGCTGGGGAAAAGCACAATTTTGGGCTGGGATATTCTGTCAGTTCCGTTACACCGTGCTGAGGCCAAACCTCTTCATACGCTGGGCTTACGTAGGCAAAAACGCGGTGCAGGCAATGCTGTGCGCTTACCTTTTAGTTTAACCCCACGTATCTTCATTTAATTCTCATTCCCCTGGTGCTGCCATACTTTGCCACCCCTTTGTGCCTCATTCTTTATCTCACCAAATGCCCGAAGCAGGCAAATGAGGTGATTAGCTGAGGCAACCAAGTGGTGAGACCAACAGCAGTGTCTCTGCAGGAAATTATGCCGCTCGTACGGCTGCGGATCACTCGGGGTGTTGCTGTGCACTTGTCGTCGCAGACACGCTGCCTCTGACACGCACTCGCGTTGTGCTGCCTCTCTGTGTTCTCCATCTCCTTCCTGCTTCTCGGCGAGTAGACTTAGTCCATCTCTTTTATTTGCTGGCAGACAGGTGAGGTCCTGCGTACAGACAGCCTGTTCTCCCTTAATCCCACTTCAAATCCAGGCTGGAAACAAAAATATTATAGGTGTTAATTTGCAACAACATCTAATTGTTAAAATTACTGTCTTAGGTTGACACACGACACAATAAAAATAAGTTACATGCAATCTTTTAAACTCTTCCAGATCTGCTGCACTTCTTGCAGTTTGGGAACACCAGTAGACTGTAATTTTTAACTTGTACCTTCGTTTTAAAAAAATCTATATGTACTTTTTAAAATCAAATGTACTTTTTATAATATAATATTTTTGAGGCTAGTATGGTGAGAATGAACTATTTTACCTGTAATGTAATAGAAAGGCATGATCTCTATCTTTTCTTGGGGAAAACTGGAGATTTTCTATGAATTCTAGTAGGAGTGCATTTGATTGTTAGCTCATGAAGTCAAAGTTGACAAAAAGCACGTACTGGAAAAAATATAATTATCTGATACTGAGACATCTGTTTGTTTATTTTCACTTTTCCAGCTGTTCATATTCTTTTTTTTTTTTTTTTGGGGGGGGGGGGGAGGCACGGGGGCAGTGTATGTATGTTAATCCCTCAAGTGACTGAGAAGTCACCGGTATTCGCACTGCAAGGGAATATTGTCAGTAAAACAGCTACAGGTTTTACTCTAGGTTACTTTGAGTGGTCAGCTTACTACAGCTATTTGGTTCCTTTGACAGGTAAAGTCTCAACAGTTTAACATGATGAAAGATGCGGTGTTGGTGATAAGTGTGTTCATTACATACTAATTAAAAGGTGCACTAGCGGTGATGGAATGTCACCCAGAATCCTCATGTTCTATCTGTATTTATTTAAAAATTGTATATTAGGAACATACTTTTGTATATGTTGTTGAGCAGGCGAAAGATTTTAGTAGTAATGCATTCCTAACCTGTGGTGTAATTTCAACAAATTGCTTTCTCAGTCATGTGATCATACTTAAGTCTTATGGTTTATTAGCTGATTTGAGGAAAAAAGAAAAAATTAGGTCTTATATTCTCCCATGGCAATTTGCCCCTGCATTGTTTAGTACTACCTGTGGTAAGGGAATCAAAGTTGGTGACCTGCTGCAGGCTCTCTGAGTTTTAGAGCAGGCATATTTGTTCAGGCCATGAAGATTATACCCAAAAGGCATTGATTTTACTTTCTCATTCACTCTTCTTTTGTCTTTCCTGCCTTCCCTGCTGCTGCTTCTGATTCTGGGGCTGACATTAGGAAAGGTAACACTGAACTTAGAAGTAACATGAGATGGTTAGTACCAATCAAGAGGTATTCAGAACTTGGCAGGATTGGTTTATACACCTCTGCCCTGAGAAGGAATTACAAGGCAGACTGACTTTTCTAGCTGATTTCACTGTTAGGAGTGCCCATTTCCACCTACTTCTCAGAAAACAAATTTTGCATTTGCACAGGTCATTTTCTGCTTGCACAGAAACAGATTTCTATACTGTGCTTTGAATCTAAGCGTGTCATTGTTTGAGTTCACAATTAACCTCTGCCAGAGCTATTTGTATGTAGGAACTTTATGTTTTTAGCATCAGAGAAATATATTGCTCAAAGACAAGAGGATGCTATAATAAAAACTCCTCTTGACAAAGAGAAAAAAAATAAAGATTTTTGTTTTTTTTTTTTCCTGCTTGAGAAGAAAACCAAATTGTCACCTGCAGAGAAAGTTCTTTAAGGAAGTATACGAACTGCCTGGTAACATCTCAGAATCCATATGTCCTCACATAAACAGCAGTCAGAGGTATTTCTACTACTTCTCTATTCTGTAAAGGTCACACAGTATAAATACTGTTCTCACTACTGAAGAAAACAGTTGACTAGTATGAATACTGGCTTTTATGTAAACACTTTCATATGGACTCACTGGATAATAATTAAATTAAGGTTTCTGGCTTTTCCTAAGGTTGAGCTTGTGAATATCTAAAGATCTGATTGATCAGAGAAGTTCAGGTTAACTGTAAAATTGATCAAAAAGCAAGCAAAGACTAACGGCTCAGCTGAGCAGTACTGCTAAGTGATAAACCAACTGCCAGAGAATGTGACTGGAATGAGCTGTAAAAGCCTGTTTTCATTTGGGTGTATTTAGCACGGGGCTGTCATTTAATTGGGTTGTAATTGTTTCCATTTGACAAAGAGAGTCCAAGACTGACGTGTCACATGCGTTTGTATCTGTTTGTTTCTCTTCGCATAGCAAGAGGAGGATATAAAATGTGATCAAAAAGCAACAGAGTCTTTGTTACTAATCGGACACATTGCTCTCTGGTTTTGTTCTGTGGAGTGTACTGGGCTTTCCAGTTAAGTGGCTGACTATGTGACTTCTCGTGGTGGTGAGCGGTTCTCCCTCACACACATAGTCTTACTCAAGGAACCTTTCCTCTATGGGCCGTTTCTGTCAGGTACTGAGCACAAGCAGCTTCTCTCAAAATTAAACTCAGCTTTTGGAGTAAACACATAAAGATTTCTGTGATGGCACAAGGATTTTAACCTCCTGATATCCTAACCCCTGCCATGTGACCATGGCTGGGAATAAACAGCCACATCATCTCCTTAGTTAATAATGCGATTCGCCCTTCTTAAACATGTAAGCAAGGAATGATGGCTCCAACCCGTAATTTTGAGACTACCCATCTGTCACGGGAGAAAGCAAGCAGCCATGTCTTTTATGTTAATTCCAGATGCAGATTCTGTGGCTTTCATGACATTATGGTAAAGAAAGAGGTTTGACTGACTTAGTATCCTGTGTCCTAAACTGTGCACCAAGCTTTGCACTGATTTAATCAATTTTGCTATTAGTTTAGCCATGGTCAGGGTGGGAAAAGGGCAGGAGGCAAAATTTAGGTTTCATCCTTTAAGGCTCGAAGCACTCTGACCTTCATCCAGCAAAGCACTTAAGCAAATGAGCAACTACACATGCTTAATGTTAAGCACATCATCGAATCTTTTGCTCAATCATTGCAAGAATCAAGCTTTCCTTGAATGAAAAGTAAAAGAAAACATGATATGCTAGGGGAGTTGAGATTTTCTTCATATTTGGTATCATTTTTACAGATGCCAAAGCTTTAACTGTAAAATAGTCAAAAAGCATTGTTCAAGGTTTCATTTCAAGAACAGAATTATTTATGGGTAAGAACAAGGCAGCCTAGGAGTCAGTGGTGGTTGAAGGGATTAGTATCATGGACTTTGGTTTTGATATTGTGTTTACAGTACTGATGCTGGTGATCTGAGTATTTTTATGTACAGTTGTATATATATCTGAGAGAGATAACAGGGCATTTGGGTTTTTAGGTGGAGGTTTATCAGTTTGAACTGTATTTCTGAATTCTAGCAAGATTTTCTTATTTCCCTAGCACAAAATACCTGCATCAGGCCGTAAGAACTACCTAAGCTTTGAGAGACACAGAAAGGGTTGAGCAAAGGGTGCATGTTGTCTACGTAGATATCCATAAAAAAGAAAGGTTGAATAATATTTTAAAATATTTTTAGGCTGTTCATTGTCTGGATGCAATAAATAACACCCATCATTTGAACGTATGCTAGAAAAGGAATCTCAAATTCTTTAAGATTGTTTTTTTGTCCCTCCTTTTCCAACTTTATTTTCTGCATTTCCTTGATTCCTTTATTCTGTGACAGCTGTGTGTGGCAGAGCCACACACCACACCCCTCTCCCTTGGCTTTGGGGGTTCTGAAATCTGTGGGTTTATTTTAATGGAGCAAAACTTCAGGAAATTTATTCTTCTGATGTAGATTGATTAAAAAAATGTTTCACTGCACTACAGGAATGCAGGAACACAGTTTACAGAACTGCTGTAGCTAACAGAAGGACTGTTCTTACTGTTTCTGTGAAACTGCTGCCAAACAGTGTATAGTGATTTGTCTGGAGGTAACCCCAGGGCTGCAAAACTGAATGTCTGTGTACCATTTTCCCTATGGGCTACTCAGGCTCTGCCCCGTTCTCTGGAATAGTGGACAGCACTCACCAAGTGTCTTCCAAAAATTTGGGAAGGAAAAATTTTTCTTGGGTAATGAGGCTTCTAACCCCAGGGATAATACCAGGTATCAGACTACGTTTCTTTATGTGGCTGTGGTCCTAAGCTCATAAATAGATTTTCATAATTCCATTGAACTTTTGTGTTCGTTTGCTGGGACAAAAAGCGCTAAGCTTCACTTTGGAAGTTCATGCAAGTAAATACCCACTTCTTTGTGATATTTGTGTAAATTGTAAATTAGCCGGACTGTTCAGAGTAGGTCCAAGGTTTTCTTTAAAATAGGAGCTGAATGAATATTTAGAAAATCATTATTTGCTGTTTCAAGGTCTTAAGTAAATCTTAAAATGAAGATTTTATGTTGCTGGTTATATAAATTCTTCACGCTGTACTGAAAACTAATTCAGAAACCACTGTACTGACTATTGAATCAAATCATATCACACCCTGAAGGACAACACCATCACATGGTGTTGAAGATTCTCTCCCTTTATTCTGTGCATTATCGGGCTGAATTCTAACCTTTATTTTCTCAGAATAACAGAAATAACTGTATTTGTATATGCTGTCTTTACTGGATCTACATACATATGAAACTAACTTCAGGATCCTTCCACTGTTCTCACTGTACAATGACAAAAAAATAAACTACTGTAACATGCTGCTTCCCCCCCACACCTTCCGGTCACTATAGAAGAAACATTGAGATAGCGAAGCATTTGTCAGAACTGGTCCTTTGTGTTGCCTTACAGAACTATGTTGTCTTAAAAGGATATTTATACAGTACAGGGTTGCTGTATAATACCTGGTATATATTCTCTGTGCAATGCCAAAAATGTGAGGTGCTATGCTTTTTAGTTTTAAAAATGTCAAAAATGGAAATTCAGGCTATTTGACACTGCAATAATTTGCTGAGAGATGTCTGAATATGTAGCCCTTTCTGTAATTTTGTGCAACAGTCTGGGCTGTAATATTGCAATAATTACCCAGTGAAGTCATAATTGAAGGGTAAAAACTGAATTTAGGGTCTACATAATTTAAACAGGACTGGATTTTACCAAGTATGACACATTTATGGTGTCTGCTATGTGCCTTATAAAACATAGTAAATTTTAAGCCGATAACTCAAATGGTTCCTGAGGTATAAACTTGTGAAAAGTCACAATTTTGCATTGTGCTGAAAAGCCACCTTACAATACAGTGACTACCATAGCTCTTTAATATCCAGCAGAGTTCTCCTGCTGTGCTTTGTCAGTCGGTAGCAACATCCAAGTCTTCTTGTAAAAGTAATTCACACTTTTTTCACAACACTGTTGCTTTAATTACCACTGAACTCTGCTGTTGCTCAGACAGGCCTAGCAGGACCAAGAGAGGGTCAGCGCTGCAGTCACTGCAAAAGAAGCAAATGGCTTTTTTTTTTCTTACTTTATTATTAACAAACCATCTTTGATTGAAATGCTCCTAGCTTCTGAGACCCAGTCTTGTCTCTGTGCTCTCTTGGGGTATTCATTATCAAAGTAGACCATGGATGTCAATCTGGAAAAACATCAGAAATAATACCTAAAATCCTAATCAGAAAACTTCAAGTAAAGACAAGACTTACATATCTTTTACATGCAAACAGCTGATCAGATTTATCATATATGCACACTGAATTTATGATAGAAACAGTAACTGATCATC
Organism: Tauraco erythrolophus; assembly: GCF_009769465.1. NCBI lineage: Eukaryota > Metazoa > Chordata > Aves > Musophagiformes > Musophagidae > Tauraco > Tauraco erythrolophus. The sequence goes on along the minus strand of NC_141466.1, from coordinate 129,886,464 downwards.
ATACTGTACACTTTGTATGTGATTGTATTATCCATTTGTTTGTAACTCTTTCTGGTTTTCTTCATGTTTATTTGGTTTGTTTTAGCTCGTTAGAGCCAAAGACATTCATAGGAAGAACTGAAAGACGATGAAAGACAAAAAAGATTATATTTAAAATTATAAAATACTACTTCTGTAGCTTTGTCTCATGAAACGTTCCATATTTATGCATCATCTTTCCCACTATGGTACTGTAAAATAACCTTTTAGTAGCACAAACTTCCTTTTCAAACCAGGTACAAGAGTTTGTCTCACTGCTTACCTTAGGTCAGGTTTGCAAACAGCCCTGTTCCTTATGGTCCTAGATGTGGGAATCAGCTCCCTAGGAGAGAAACGCAGTATTCATAGACTGCGACATGACCACATTTTTAGAGCAGGATGTGAGTATGACTTCTATGTCTGAGGGAAGTTGCAAAGGAGATTTCAGAGTTGAAACTGAGTTAGTCAACATTGAACCCAGTACAGCCTGCCAGCCTCAACACTTATTAAAATATACCCTATGATCCATGAATATGATTCTAGATCAGACCTCTGTTTCATATCTCACCTAAAAGATGATACTGCAAACTGATACCGCACCACTTAACACCACAGTCATGCACCAGTTCCTTTCTGGTTTGGAAAAAAGTGGCACCTGTTGCAGGAATATTCAGTTAATTAATTAGATGGCCATATCATCTACCAAAATACACTGGGTTTTGCTTGGATTTTTCACAATCCAAGAATCTGCATATTCTTGTTTTCTGAATGTAACAAGATTAAAGCTGACTGGGTAAGCTGTTGTTTGTGAAACGCTCAGTAACACTGTGCCCTAATCAGGGCTGTTATTTTCAGTTGTTCACCAGCCCTGTAACTCCTTGACGTTAACTACAGAATTGACAGAAAACATCCATAGAAGTCATTTTGAAAATACCTTTCCCAAGTTACTCTAAATATTTTCTCATTCCATAGTGTCTGGAAGCAGCGGGGATAGAAAGTAGAGGTCTGAAAAAAAACAAATGTGGGAAAAGAAATGTGGCTTCCATGTAGTTTTAGGAGGAGAAAGTCTTGGAGCAGCAAAGTAACACAGGATGTCATAAGGATCTTTAGGAAAACACCACGCTGGTTGGGCTGTCATGGGTGAGAGGCTCCTGATGGTTATGTACAGTCACCTGATAGTGAATGTTGGGAAAATGATCTCTCTGAGTTTGTACATGGCATGGGTAGAACTGTCCTTTTCTTAGAAATCAGAGGCACTTCAGAAGCAGTAGTCAGGGAGGACCTGTGTGACCAGGAGTCGGCACACACAGCTGGCACAGGGCGAGCTCTGTGGCTCACAGCGAGCCACTTCATTATGCAGAAGGGCGCACGCCTCTTTCCCTCTGGCTATGGGCGGTGTGCCCGTGTCCCCCGTCACTCCCCCGTGCTCCTGGAGGTACCCTGTGCTAACTACGTGGATGCTAGTTACGTTCCAGCTGTAGCAGGTCATTCTGCATGACCGTTAGTGCACAACATCTCCTTTGGCAAGGGCAATTTCCAGTGAGATGGTTCGAAGTGGCCCTTTCTTACAGACCTTAAGGTATTCTGCCTGGCTGTTCAGGCAGACTAAGCAGCGTGTGATGGGCGAGATTTACTTTTTCCTTTGCAGCTTTTTAGTCAATGGTAGGATCTTTAAAGTTCTCATTCCCAACAGTGGGAAATACATGCTAGGAGGGCTTTGACTTTCTTCCTAGTGAAAACTGCACAATATGGCACAGTAAATAAAGCAACTGAAACAATGAGTATTTGACATACACGCTTGCAGTGACCTGGATACATGTGGTCATGTATATTGAGGGCAAAGACAAAAAGAGGGAGTGAGTTTTTGTTCTTCAGAACCTGCTCCTGAGAGATTCAGTCAGAAGAACCACTCTCTCTTCTCTAACTCTACCTCCTTTTCTGCAACTGAGTAGCAGATTGTTTACTCTGCAAAAAGACAGTTGCAGGAGGTGTCACTTCCTACAAATTCTTTATTTGACATTGACTAAATAACAGTCCATGATCTTTTAGTGATTTATGCAGTACTAAAACCAGCGCTGATCCTATGCAACAGTCTATGTGGTTCTTGCAAGTAGTAACATTCCTGCCCCAGCGTGGATAAATGGTTACTAGAACCTGAGTATAGCAATGCCAATATTTGCAACTCTCTGGCCTGAAAGTATCTGTAAATTCACAGGCAAGAGATGCAGCTAAAGCTGTAGCTGCTTCTGCCATGAATCCCGTAAAATTTCTTATTTTTTCTCCCCTAGATGCTTAGATGCCACATATCTTTATTCCCCACCAAGTGTTTGGATGCTACATATGCTGAAAAAAGTCTGTACTGATGCCAGTAGATCCAATGAGAAGTTATTGAGGTGGTGGTGGCGAGGTGGAGCAGGAATAGAAAATTCCTGAAAAATTAGAAAAGAATGAAAAAGAAGAGCATATGATCCAGTATTTATTTGGTATGAGCTGGAATCTTACAGTTGATTCCCACAAAGGTGATGCATTCGTCAACACCAGAATATTAAATAAAAAAAAAAAAGTTAAATAATGTAGATGGCATAGAAAACCAAATGACTGCAGACTGAGAAAGGTCAGTGAGGCCAGTTTGGGGAGTCACTAACAGAGATGCTGCATACACTCCAAGGCAGCTGAATGGAGAGAAGCAACAGTAACCATTTATTTTTGCTGTGGTGCAATACAAATAACAGATTACAATAAGAACGCATAGATGCTGTAGTTGCAGCACCCCTGTTTTCATCAGGGAAAGAATTCCAAGTTACCACGAAGAGCTTCTGGGGTTCCTGTGTGTTCAGCATCTAAGGAAGTACCTAGTGTGCTGTGGAAATGCTCGTACCTGCGGTTCCTCTGGAAGGAACTCGCCTGCCTTTGAAAAGCTGCAGCCAGAAGGCAGCAGGGTGGTGTTCTGTGGGTGGCACATTGGCCTGTTACATTCTCTTATGTTCCAGGATTTATATTACAGTGGTTTAATTGACACCATTTAGAGTTGAGAAGAATTTAGACCAACTATATTGTATCAGTCAGAAACATCACTCAGTCTGTGCCAGGTGACTTGATGACTATAGAACAAATCTGAGTTTACAGGCTCTTTTTCTTTGAGATTAATCAAATCTGAAGCAGCATGAAACTACTGGATCGGAGAAAATAGGTGAGATTGTAAAAACTGATATTGCTAGTTTTTATGGTAAATTTTTATGTGAAGTAAATGCATACAAAAATAGTATATACTTATTTCTTAAAGACTAAATGCATCCCTTTGGAATTAAAGACACATACTTGTTGGCAAACTTTATTTTAAATTAATGTTCTGAAAGCAAGGTGGAAAAACGGAAGGAGCTAAAAGATGATGATAGCAACATCTGTCTGAGCATGGGAACAATTTTAGGAGCCTGCTGAGAAGGAGAACTAGAAGTCCTGGGTTTAGCAGCCTGTTGTAGAACAGGCAGTGAATACAATTGCATCCCTAAGAGATCTCTGTAGGCTTCATCCTGACCATCTGACCTTATTGTGCGACAACTCCGCTTACCAGCCATACCAAACAAACAGAGAAATACCTTATCCTTTTCAGATTTAAGATAACATTACAGCTTGTGAATAAGATTCCCAGTATGTGGACATGACAACTATGAAAAACTATAATTTAGGACATAGAGTATTCTCTTTATGCTTTTATGTGGAATTTCACTTTAATGCGATGTAAATGACAGTAAGAAATACATTCACAGAATGTTAAAGCCTTCCTATTAAAAATTCTGTATGCATTTTATATTCTAATTCATGTACAGTCAAAAACCCTGATAAAATCATAGTACTGATTTGACTGCTGCACTTATCGTATTAATGAGGATACTTTATGCCTTTTGAAAATTGGGATATAGTCCATTATGTGATTGTGAATGATGTGATTGTATCACATCAATTTGTTATTCAATCCCACCCCTCCCTTCAGTCAACTTTGTATATAGGAAAAGCCATTGGTGAGCACGCATGGAGGCAGGAAAAGCTTCGTTTAAAATTAGTCTTTTCTTCTTTTATCTTTTCACTTGTTAAACAGATTATATATATTTTTTCCAACTCCTGAAATTTACTCAAACTCCACAGGGGAATTCATAGAGGTATCCAAAATCTCTAGAGGAGCACCAGCTAAGGCTGGCTGAAGGCAAGACTCTGCTAGGTCAACTCTTCAGCTTTCTGGATGAGTGTGTAAGGTGGGATTCACCTCCCTTCATGCTGGGCATATACTGTATTCTAGACTAATCCTCTTGGCTCTGTGTGTTCCATGGAGAGGGATGGTTACCTCTACAGGATGATTCCCTCTTTTCTATACCTGACCCCTTCACTGACTGTATAGGGAGTTGGGTTTCTAACTCTCCCAAAATGGCAAGAGTTTAGGGACTGAAAAACAGCATTTCTGTTGTTGACAACGTGTTTCTTTGTTCGAACCGCACAGATAGTTTTAAATATTTTAATGTCTTCTCTTTGCTAGTTGATACGTGTTTTGCCTTTAGTAACACCCTTGCCCTTGTGGATTTTTCTCTGGTTGTTTCTGGTTTTAAGTCTGTGGTGAATATTTTACCTCGATGGAAATAAAAACCTGTATTTCTCAGCTGTGGCTGCTGTGAGTGTTTTCAGACTGAGCACAACTCCCTATCTCATGTGATGAAGAGGTATAAATTCTGCAAAACACAATAACTGAGGTATAGAAGTCCCATCTCAAAGACATCTTGAAAGCAGCATTGTAACCAGAAAATTCAATCTGCATTCTGTTGTTTTTTCCCTAGATTCTATCCATTAAAAATTTACTTTTATATGTAATGATCATCTCTGCCATTAACTTGTCACTAATGTAATGTTTCCTGATGCTGCCATCTCTACTCGTTGTCCTGTTCATGCCTGTGGTTTTCTGTTTTTTGAATATTATCTTCAACTTTACTGCCCAGTCCATTTTTGTTTCATCTCTTCATAAAAATTTCTTACTACTGATTTAAACTTCTCTGAGGTGGTGCTGCCATTTTCTGCAATGCATGTTCCAGTGGAGAGTTTGAGAGAGCTTTGAAACAAAAATTACCAAGTCCCTACTACGCAATCTTGTGCTTCTAATTGTTGGACTTGTTAATGCAAGAACATGACTTAAAGGGTTTATCAAACTGGACCTTCTCTTGAATTTGACACTAGTGTTAAAGCACTTTTTTGTAATGGTTTTCTTGATTTCTTACTGTAGTGCAAAGGAATATAAGAGATTGCACGTGTGTGCATGTGCACAAGCACACGTGCGCTGGCAGTATGAAATAGGAGAGCATAAACATATTTTACTTTAAAGTGTCCTTTTTTTGGGATAGAGAGGAGATGTATTTAAAGGTCAAAGGGAAACATTAATAGTGTTCGATAAATTTTACCCTATTTAAATTCAAACCCAATAAGAACTTTATACAATCTTTTGGACAAAGCCTGCAACGTTCTAATCTCTGCAAATCCACTCTGTACTGTTCGCTGCTGCTCTTATTAATCAGTTCTATGGAGCTGTACTCTTCTCAATACTGTTACACACACTGCATTTTTATTCTTCAGCTTCAGCTTGTCCTTTTCTATATTTTTGCTTCGTCTTACATTCAATTACCCACAGCCTAGTTTTCAGAATAGGGTGCTATTGGTGGCTGTGTTTAAGCAACAGCCCATTATGTCATCTTGCTTCGTATATTTTACTCTGATCTTTTTTAGGATGAAGCTCATTTGAGAAATCTTTCCTCTGCCTTTGGGGAGAAATTATGTGCCTTCTTATGCAGGGTTTGAAATTTGACTTCTCAATGCCTTTGTTATCAAAAGAACAAGCAAACACCCAACTTACCTCTTGGCTCCTGTTACTTTGCTGAGCTGCAAATTGCTGCGGTTTCAGGAATACCAAGTTATTCTAATTATTGATGCTTTCACAATAGTATTTAGTGTTCCAGATTCAATGTCTAATTTCTTCAGAAGCCTTTTGTATTCTGTAATATGTTTTCCTGTTTGAGAAGTCCATCTTCCTTCCATATGTGTGAGTTTATGACAAGCATTTGTGAAACTGGAAGCTGCTTGCCCAGTGAGAGTTCTCTTTGAAAAAAATACACAGCACAGAGTTTATGACATTTGATGAAAGTCTTGGTCATTCTTTAGGGATGATGCCTGGGACTGGATTTTAGACTTACTCAGAACTGCCATTCTTTTTATGTCATTTTTCACAATTTCATTTGAATTAATTTTTCCAGCCAAGATGTAAGGGACTTTTAAAAAATTCATTATTTTTTTTAACATGAGTTTTCATAAGCAAGGATACGTTGTTAAAAACAGAATATTATTTTTATAGTCTTTTATATCTATTCGTAAATACGTATACTAAAGATACATATATATGTACACACACTAATTATTTATACTTATCTGTAGGTAGTAAAAACACAGTTGTCTTCTACATAATTTTGTGGCATAGATTAGAGTTATTGTTCACCAACCAAATTTTTTTCCCAGGCCTTTTTGTTCACAAAGCCCATCTATGGCAAAATTCCTTTGGAAAACATTGATGGCACTGTTTCCTTTTTAGTATCAAATTGGATTTCTTTCTACTATCTCCCAATCCCTATTTTTTTTTGAGCTGTGTCTGCCATGATTTTTCTCCCAGAACTCTTGCTCTATCTTCTGCTTGGAGAACTGGAAGTACGTGCCATGTTTTGATTTGGCGATGGAGGCATATGTTGTTGTTGGTCATTTAATATAACTACCATGTACAAATATTTAATGCCTAGTATTCCAGTTAAAGAGAAATTGAAACCAGCATGATCCATGCAATTGGGTGACTTCTTGTATTTAGGGTAAGATTGTAATGTTTGTATTATCTTCAGTGTGGTTTCTGTAGTATGTGTATATTGAACTGCATACAGACATACAGATTTTAGAATTAAGAATTGCATTTGGTACCAAAAAAGAAAGCAAAAATCCCAGTCACAGTCCTTTAGAAACCTTGTGCTGGAAATATAGAAGGATTTTGCAGATATGATAGCCAAACAAATCCTTAGCTTTTAATAGTATAAAACAGTAAAAGCTGAAAGTTCATGCCAGTCCTTCAAAATAATTGTCTTTAATTAATATTATTATTGATCATGTAGTAGGAGACACAGCCTGAGCGATACAGGGATTTCAAGGGAATGCTTTACAGCTTAATTATGTTTCCCTGGGAGATTTAACGTAATTCAATTTATTTTCCCTCGTGTTTCATCAATCGTTATATGAATAGAAAGGATATCTGAGCTTCATTTCTAAGTGAATTCCTGTAGATTCAAGAACTTTTGACAATATGCAGATTAGACAGAGGAATGGAGCACACCTGTGGAGGAATGAACCTTCAAAGCCTCTAAGACAATGGTAACAGTGTTCTCTAGTGTTGGTAAATTTTCTGAGGACAAACTGTTGAGGCATATGGCCTCTGTGAACCCGGTTCTGCTATAAGAAACACACTGAAATTGAGCCAATTAATTCTTTTTAGCCAGCTATTTCTGAAATGATTTTATTGTGCATGGAAGATGCACATGCATGTTCTTTTTGTCTTGCAAAAAGAACTGAGAAATTTAGCTCGTTTTCTCTGCAATAGTCGATTACTGCTATAATCCGTGTCACAGAGTAGGTTATAGGTGGTGTTGCATCTTGCTGTTGCTTGGTACCCAGCAGGCTCTTCATCTCCATTTTGGAAGCTGCCAGGTTATTCAGGATATTCATCGCCTTTTATGGCATGCTTCCAAAGCACCCATTGAAACGAAATGAAGAGTATTTTTAGGGCAAAATGATCATCACCTGAGATTTTCTTTATATGTAGTATACTGATATTCACAGGCATGGTTTTTTTTGCAAGGAAAGTCCTGCATTAAGAAAGTACGTGTACTTTGCTAATACTGTTTCGGTACAAATCACCGCAGCTGGTGCTCTCTCACCGATTTCGGCACGCTCTTGGTGGCTGGCGAGCTTTCTGTGTGCCGGGGGGCTGTGGGCAGGCTGGAGAGGGGTGAAAGCTGTGCCAAATGCAGCCGAGGGCGCACGGGGCCGAGTGACCATGGCACCAGTGCAGGAGTTTCATTTACCTCCTTCGTGAACCTGCTGCGCAGCCCAGCTAGTGACAGCGGGAGGAACTGGAGATTGTCTATTGCTAGGGGGTTAGATGAAGGAGCTTTTTAAAAAATATCAAAGAAGTCCAGATCTGAGTCAGTGACTTTTAAAATGAAAGGTCTGCTCTGTTACCGTTAATGGGCAGGCTTTCGTAATTCTTTGCTATTAGAGTACTAACTCCCTCTTTTCAAAGCCTTCCTGAACCTCTCATTGTCCGGCATTTGTATCCCTCACTTTAATGAGTGCTAAATAAGAATTATATAAGTATTTCAATAATTCTCACTGGACAGTTAATTAAGCAGCACTGACTCTAAGGAGCAGTCAGCTATTACCTCCTTTTACAGACAAGTGCTTCCACAGACACAAAGGGAAGAGGTCAATTTAAAAAAAAATGATGTGTGGATTAGTAATCTTTCTCCGTAATAAATGACCTAGCTAACAAGCTGAAACAGTGAAATAAAAACTCACCTTTTTTTTTTGTCCTCTCATTTTTCCAATCCAATCTCTTGTGTTCCTTCAACCTTCTTTTATACAGGAAATTAATTCCTTATAACTTTTGGGGGCCTGAATATGTTGAACTAAAGCTTTCTGAATTTACTTCCCTCAGAAAATTGCGTGGAGTGTGGCCCTGCCCAATTCTTCATTACATATTCTGTTTTAACAGCTTCTGTTTTTTCTCATATTTGATAGATCCTACCACAAACTTCAACTAGAGTGAGTGCAGAGAACCATAATACCAGTTTTACACACAGGGTATTTTATTAAGTCCAGCAGTTAAAAATGTACAAAGTTCCTTGTAATAATCCATTCATTCTGTTCTCGCCTGATTCTTGGAGTAAGCCTGCACAATTATTCAAATCCCAGCTTTTAGCTACAGCATACACCTCGCCATGGGGCTATGCCTCTGTAATCTTGCTTTGGTCTTGCATGTCAAATGGAATTAACTCCCATAAGAAATGTATGCGAAGACAACCCAAAGTGTCTAATCCTACTGCTGTCTTAAATTTCTGAAACTCAGACCTGTCATCTCTTTCTATAGCTTTGTTGAAGTTCTCACTTATGCTTCAGTCCATCCAAAGATGAAGTTTAAGGAAATTTGCATTTTTATATATTTTTCAGTTGTGCACTCTTGTGGCCTTTTCACGTGTTCCCTTTGTAGAAGTTTTTTTTTTTTTTTCAAACTCAAATTCCTATTTTATACTCAGTGGAACGACTGATGGAGGTGGAGAGTTGCTTTTAGCTGGCAGTATACAAGTTTAAACATACAGAGCATTATGCTACTTGATGATGCTCATGCCACATGGGGGTGTGGAAATAATGATATCATTATGACTATACCTTAACAGCTCAACCTAGCTAATCACAAACCCGAATTCTGACTCAATTAAATCTCAAACAGCATTGCTTTCTTCATGAATAAAGTGCTTGCTGAAATTAGCTTTGCTTAGTGTAACTACACTGTTTGTGTGTTGGACTAGAAGTGGATTAGCTTTCAAAGCAGCCTTTCCAATGTGTCTGTCCTCTGCTGTTCTCTAGAGGGCACGCTTTCAAATTTCAACAAAAAAAAATGCCTACATTATAAATAATGAAAGGAGGAAAAAAAGAGAGAAACTCAGAAAGAAACTTAATTTTCCACTTATTCAATCAAATATCAACCAGATCTGATTAGGGGTGGCCAATTTCAGATGAACCAGGCAAAATACATTTACATAGGGGGTCCAGTTTCAACATAATTTCAGTAAAAAGCAATTACAAAATTATAGTCAGGTAGAAAGCTGGTTCTTCTAGATGTCTTGGCTAAGTGAGGTTGGAAGGGTAAAACTGTAACTTATTGTAGTAGATATTTAATAAGTGGTAAGCCACAGCACTCTCCACTCGAAAGTTAATTAAGGCCGTAGAATGACCATACTTGTACAGCAAATATGTTAATGGGTTAGCCATGGTAACTGTCACAACAAAGCCCAGCAAAAATAATGGCTTTATGCATCGTTTTTGCGGATCTTCACGTATTTTTAAAAATGCTGTGGTATTTTGTTTTGCTTTATTTTGTTTTCACAATTTTGGGAAATAGTGCAGTAACATTTAATTTAGGAACCACTTAATGTCAGTATTAGAAACTGAGGCTGGAATACTGAGGTGCAGGAAAAGATTGAAGTATTTGTTTATGTACTGGCACTATATAAACATCGATAAATAGAGCATGTCAGTGAGATTTTCTCTCTATTTTTAGGCAGGCTGTGTGACTTTTAGAGAGTACAACTCAGCTCAAAAAGCTCGAGCTAATCCTTTACATAAAGTATTTCATTTATGAATGTGATTGCTGCATTATTTTTGTTGCTATTGAATAAGTGAACTCGGTGGCAAACAAGCTATAAACTGACTGTTCTACTTTAAGTGGATTACATCTTAAATTGCCTTCCAAGAAGTCTCTTCATTTGGAACAGGGTCAATTCTGGCCTTTAGGGTTGATTTTGCATGCTGACTTCCCGTGAATTTTGAACTTCTTTAGCAGTCCATGTGAGGATGGGACAGGGAAGCATTTTGGTTTTGGATTCCTCCCTATCCTCCCTTGGCTGTGTGTCCTTTATTTCAAAAACTTGAAATGTTTCATGTAGAAAATTACTAAAATATTTTCTGTAAGGCATTCACTAAAATACTTGGTACCTCTCTTTTTCTTGTCGTTGAACTGATCAGGAAAATCCTCAGAATTTGTAAATTGATATACATCTACTGAAGTCAGATAATGAGGGGTTTGCTTCCTTATATCTACTAGTCTAAAAATTTAGGATGAAATTATTATATGGACTACTGCTATAGCAACATCATGTAGTCAGTAAAGGAAATTTTGAAAGGTGTTTTTCAGGTCTCTCTCTTGTTATTCTTCCTTAATATATTCCTTGATTACTTACACCATTACAGTGAGAAATCTGTTGAATTTTGCAGCACATTCTATTACTGTAAGGAATTTATACATATTTACCCATAGAAATTAGTTCTGTGCTGAAACTTAGCATACATTTCTCTTGATACTGCTCTCACTATTATCAGCTGCTGCTTTGCTCATACTTCCAAGGAAAAATAAACACCTTGCCTTTTTCCAACTAAGGAACTCCTTTTCCTCAGGGAAGATTCATGTAGCTGTCCCTGGCTGTAAACAGGAAAAGAACGTGGAAATTTATCAGTAGAACTGGTTGAATGTTTTTTATGACGAAACATTTTCCATCATAAAATTCTGTTTTGTTGAAATTGAACCTCTCCATAGAAACAGGTTGGATTTTAACAGTATTTTTAATAAGAGCCAGCAATAATATGAAAATAAAAGGATTTTGAGAATGTCAATCTGTTCTTTTTCTCTACTTTTGGAAGGCCTGACTGTTTTTTTCCAGCTTTTGATTCTCTCCCTGCAGCCATTACAGGCCCAGCTGAGCAAGCAGCAAGGAGGCTTGTCCCAAACTCTGTGTCTCTGGGAAGGCTTGGGAAGAGTCTGTCAGCTTTTAGTCTTCTGGTGATCTTTTCACTGCTATGCTGTTGTCGGACGCCTTGCCACAAAGTTAGAAGTAATTGGAGATGTCATTTTAAAACTTTGCTGCCATGGTCTGTGGTAAAGGCACTGGAAACCTTTGCAGTCTGGGGACAGCCGAAGAAAAACTGTACCTTGTGAACAGTTAAACAGAAAATGAAAACTACCTGTCAAACTGCAGTACGTGGAGAAATGTGATCGGCTTGGCAAACGGTGGTACCTGCAAGTGGATGGCCCATTAGGGGTAACTAACAAACCCAGCTAATAAGAAAGGATCTTAATTCATCCTTCATAATTACGTATTCCCTTAAGTGGGAGAAGAATAAAAGTGTGTTTGGAGAGTAGAAATGATAGCAAGGCAGAAGGGGAAAAAGCAGTGCATGTTTCAAGCAGCTGAAGAAAAACCAGAAAAAGAATGGTAGGGAGAGGTGGGAATATTTCCAGGTCGTCATGTCAGTGCAAGTGAGTAAAATGAGGTTTAGCTGTTATATTCCAATAAATGAAGCCAGTATCAGCTTTGCTCAGTTAATGAGTGATACTGTGTGAAATCAGAAGTTGGACTTGAAACAAAACTGCTTTTCTAGAAGCACTTCTGAGTCACAGCATACACACAACTGTGTGGTATATGGGATGAATGACAATTATACAGGATGAATTCATGGCCAACAAAAAAGCAGTAGTAAAAATGTGGAAATCTTACTTGGAATGCAGAGATTGATGCCTTTTTGCAAAAACGATAGTGGTTTGGGGGTCCTCGATTGACCAATAGGAGCTGTTGCAGTGTATGGTATCTCCTGCTGTTTGTCCAGCCCCTAGCTATCCACCCACTGGGCTGCTCAGATCAGCATTTTGGGTACCCCAAAACAATGCTGCTTTCTTTTGATATACAGCAGTTCTACCTCTGAAACTCAGGTAGTTGAATCATCCTTGCAGCAAGGCTGAAAGGAGGGAGGCCGAGAGCCGGGTACGGTTTGTATCCCATCTCCTGATCCTATTCAGTCTTGGATAAAGTTTCTGTTCTTTGAGTGCTCCCTGGTTTGCACAACTTTTCCAGATAGTGAGCAAATTGATCAAGACCCCATGTGACATGGGCTGTGGGAGACAGGAGCCTTGTTATCCAAACCTAGGAGTCTGCGAAGACCACAATTTTGTTTCTCCTCAGAGATTGCTCAGACGTGCTGCAAAAATTTCTCCTTCTTTCCTTTCTCCCAAATTGCTCTTCCAATACAGGCAGCCCAGGCCTGTTACTGATCTTATTCAACAGTTGCTGAAACCGTGGGCACAGACCACAGAATGTTATGGGCTGTGATTTCATTACTGTGTCCATAGTGGCCATCCGCTCAGATCACCACATTCTCTGATATTGTGTCTTGGAGAAGCTGAGGCATAAACAAAAAGCAGCTGGCTTGAGATGAATGTGGTCAAAGCAACTTTGATGCAGGTTCATGGGCAGAAGTGTTTGATAAACTCAGAGGCACTGTCTCAGCTCAAGACCTCTGCCCAGCGATCAGCGGGTTGCTGCGTTATTTTTTGCAGCTAGAATATCTGCTTCTCAGTTCAGCTTGCAAAACAATTACTCCGTTCCCTATCAAAAAATATTCTCCAATATATGATGAAACTAAGTGACTATGTTTGCAAAAGTGGAGACAGGAGGTGATTCTTTGCAGCCCTTAGTTTTTATCAGGCATAAACACAGATGTGTGAATACAATTAAAAATTGTTGCCATCTTTGAAGTTCTTCCTTCATCACCCTTTGAAAGTTTATGTCACATACTTTATAAAGTCTATGAGTTCAGACAAATTGCTCTCTCTGCACATTATTGGCTAAAGATAACATATAGTTCCTCCCAAGTGTGTGTCTTGTCTAACTGAAAGCTCTGTGGGGAAGGTGATGTCTCTTAATACATGCTTGGAGAGCAGTGTCCCACTTTTGCCTGAGATCTTGAGATGCCAATGAAATACGAATAACAATTGCAGCCATGCTTGAATGATTCAGTTCTGATTTTTTGAAAAACTGTTTCATTTTACTATTTCATTCAAGAGCAAGAATGCAAAAATAGACCATTTTAAGAAAATGATGCATAATCATGGACCTTAAACACCTTAGCACTGAGCCCATCACTGAAGGAGGTTCGAATGTGCTCAGTACTTTCTCAAGAGATATCCAAGGGACACTGCAGGGACAGGAGACACTGTTACCTTGATCAAAGTTGTGTTTTGGTCTCAGATGACTTGGGGATTCTTCTGGAAGTTTAGTGTTGTAGAAATGTATAATGGGACTGTTTTGTTAACCCAAATACTTCTACATAGAACTATTGATTCAGTGATTCCACTTTATTTTAAGATGGAAGATGTAAGGCCAATATGCCACATTGGAAAACTTTAAAATATATCCAATCTTCCTGAAGAATCACTTTAAAATAATCCATTATCTTGTTTTTGAAGAATTCACACTGCAGGACTGGCTTCAGGTTGTTCTGAAGGACAGAATGCATTCTGAGTAACAGCTTGAATGAGAACTACAAAACAATTTCCTTAGGGCTAATAATTTAAACAATTGAATTTTATTCTCCATAAATATGTCAAATGTCCTAGACAAGTGGTAATGCCTCTGTTGTCATCTTTTTGTTGACGACATCCCTCTTGGTCCTCACAGAAAGACCTGAAGAACGTGGCTGAGGAATGGAAAGATGCAGGGAACTTGGGCAATAATATTTTTGTAATGCTATCTTCCAAAAGAGAGATACGGTTGTCTTTGCCACTACCATGCTCTTGTGCATTCTGTGCCTTCATCTCTGGCTGATAAGTTTTTAGATCAGTTTTTGTGGTGTTTTCCTGAGTGTCAAAACTTTTTCAGTGGTGTTGAGTCACCTTGTTTTTCATACTTTTGCCACGGTCTCCCCTGGCCCCCTCCTTCCTGTGTCAGCTCCAGAGCTGCAGATTTATTCTGCCTATAATCAGTTTCCGAGTCAGTTTGGGTGACCTTGATTCCGGCTACAATTTTGTGACTTCTGTGTCACTGCTTCACTTTTCTTTGTGTTTCCTTTCTCACCCTTTCTCTGCCTTGCCTGTTTAAGACTGCAAGTCTCTACCTTTCCGTAGAATTTTTCCATGCAGGATATAGCCTGGGGTATTATGGTTTAATATTCTAATAAACGTGTGCGTAAGTGCGAAGGCGTGTGTGTGTCTACTGTACCAGAAATATCCTGAACCCTGTTTAGGCGTGTGAGAAGTCAGTTGTTCGCTCGAAACTGCTTACGCTTAGAAAGACAGCTCCTGCAATCCAGCACGTTGTGCCGGGTCCTGCTCTTGACTGGAGAACTCTAACCACGCACGTGGGTTTCTCTGCCCCATCCTTTTGCATAAAGCACTTGCTGGATGTGCAGTAGTGCAGAAAAACAATAGAAAGCAGCATGTGGTTGTTTGGTTTTTTTTTTAATTTTTTGGGAAAAACCCACCAAAACCAAACGGAAAAACTTTTCTCCATATGCATTTTTTATTCTTACAGTGTTGCCTACTTGTTTTCTTTTTATTTAGATTGTTTAAAAACGCCCTCACAAACTTTTGCTTTGATTCCAAGTTGGCTCATTCAGCCATTCTCTAAAGCTTGCCTTTAATCATGTGTTGCTTTCTTGATTGTTTAAACTCTCACTGCTCTAGTATCTAAATGTATGAGCTTGGTCTTAAGATGATGGTTTCACTTTCAAATGGGAGTATCAGAAACACTTAGCAATGTGCTTACAAAGCTTGCAAAGTGGTTTTAAATCCTCTGATAGAAGCTATCTATTATAATCGCGCCAAGTACTGTTATTAACGTCTTCAGCATCTCCATTCTGTTTTTGCTCAAGCCATGCCCAAGAACAATTAGCTGTTTGTTTGACCCACATCATAACATCAGCTCTCCATTACGATAACAGTGGACTGACTAAGAACAACACATAATCTTCAGATTTAATGGGGCAGAAGACTGCAAAGGGCCAAACCTATCTTGATAAAATGCCCTGAAGTCAGCAACTTTACGCAGAGGTGGATCTGGCACAATGTGTTTTCTATAGTTGTATCTGATTTTGACATGAAAATATAGGACTAATATCAGTGACATTGCAGCAGATTAGTCATCAACTGCTGTTGAAGATAGCAAATACTGTGGGGGAACTCAGCATCACAATCTCTGTTGTCTTTAGGGGCGCCAAAATTACTTTATCCTGTCTGTTGGTGTGCATGCAAATGAGAAATGAAGAATTCAAGGAAGAAGGAATGTATATGCACATACTTCTAACCTGCTATGCTGTTCATCATTAAAATTATGTGTGCAAGGACTGTTATATCTATAAGGCTATTGGTAGTTGACCATGTAGTGGCACATCAGTGGATGGACACGATACTGATAACGTCATAGTGCATGGCATATGCTAATTTGCTGAATAGAACTGTTGGTATGACAGCTGTAAGTGGAATTGCCTTTTGTCTTATATAAGCTGTGTTTGTAGAACATAACCTGCAAATACATTGCGTTCTGAGCTCCTGTGGCTTAAAACGTATATATTGGTCTGGTAAATGGCACCGCATTATCTATTTTATGCTTCTATTGAATGCAGAACACGTGCTGCTAAGAAACAAAAAGGACATGCATTTATTTTCAGGCATAGGACTTTGCAACCACTTGGGAAGAATATTCTTGATTGAGAACCAAAACATTCCGTGATGCTTAACAAACCTGCAAATTGAAAAATCAACATCTGCCCTGTGTAGCAACATAGCTGGAGAAAGACCTATAGCCTGAAAAATTCAAAGTATTCCTTAAATTATATTTCTGTGCATTTTCCGAATTACTACTCTCTGAATCAAAAGTCTCAAGCTGTTTTTATCTGAGAGCATATGTTGTGTCGATAGACAATATCTCAGCCTGTAGTTGTACATGAAAGGCCCTGCTGCAGAACATAATGGACAGTCCTTTGAACGTGAAGCCGCATCCCAGTGAATGCTCCTATAACAATATTTGAAAATAAATGATATGCATCATTAAATCACTGAGGACTAGTAACTCAATTGTAGAAAAGCCACAACTCCTGCAATCACGGTTCCCATTCTTATTTGAATATTTGAGTTTTCACCTGAGCAGCCAATGGAAGCATTCAAACAGATGAAGGCACTGCCCTAAAAGAAACGGAGAGAAACCTGTGATTATGGAGTTACCGTAACGCTGCCTGCTCGCTTAATGTCTGCGTGGGGTTTCTTTTCCCCATTTCCCTTATTTACATATCACAGGCATGCCTTTAGAAAGTTACTTTCAATAATTTATTAGATTGATCTTTTCAAAATTCTGCTCAGGCTAGGTGTCATTAGGAAAAGTTATTTAAACTTATTTAAAGGTTTGTGCCTGAGTAGGGCATTTACCTGCCTCACTGCTGATATTCTAAAAATACCTCCATGTCCATACTATTACCCATTCTTCACGTCCAATTGCTCTGTTATGGTAATAGTCAGAAGCACACCATGTAGTAATTACTTACAGCTGACTTAAGAAAAGAATATTCAACTCCCCCACTGTTCCACTAGAAGGTCTTTATGCACTATTAACTCATTCCTGTTTATTAATACTCTACTGGTAATTCTGGCTGCTGCTTTTTAGGTTTGTAATAGGAGGACTATTAAACAGCAATTATTGACCATATGGGTTAGTGAATATTTGTGGTGGTTGTTGGGTGGTTGTTTTGTTGTGTGTTTTTTTTTTTTTTTTTATCCTTTTAAGTTGTTTTTAAGGAACCACATCACAATATAGTGGTGCAACTTTACATCTGCCTGGAACGAATCGCTTTGGCAGTGTTCCCCACCTAGAAAATGCAAATTTCTTATTTCAGAAATATCAGCTGAAGCTGTGAAAATACAGAACAATTTAAAAAACATTAAAACCCCGTGCCAGACAAAGTGAAAATCTTTGTCTTCTTTTTTTTATTTTTTTTTATTTTTCCCAGCCCTGTGTTCTTTCTTGTCTGTCCATCTTTCTGTTTTTCTTTGGCGTTTTTTCTCAGTTTTTGGGTCTTGTCCTAGGATTTAGAAATGGTCAAGTGTAAATTTCAAACTAATAAAACTTCTTCTGGAAAAGTGTGAGTTATTGCACTTTTAAGAACTAGAAATCTGCCTTCTTCAGTAAGCTTGCCTAGTGAGAAGATTCAGGGGAGATAAAATTACAGCAATTATCTCTCAGATAGCTGGGCCGAAAAAAGGGTGTCTTCCCTCTTTCCTCTCTTCCCTTTTTTTTGTTGCCTTCTTTTTTTTTTTGGTCTTAAAATCTAACTGCAATTCCTGCCTTTGCCGGCAGCAATAGCTGTCACTTCTGCAGGTTTGTAGCGATGACTCCTTTTCCCACTGCTCTGCACTGGGAGAGCCAAACCACAGGCCAAACCAGCTCACAGTTTCAGCATCCACTTTTAAAATGGAGAGAAAATAAACCACCTGAAAGATGGGAGAGGAAAAAGGGTTTCTATAAGAGAACAAGGTAGAAGGAGGATGCAAGACTTTAGTAGGGAAAGAAGATGGGGCAGCAATTGGAAAGTGTAAACAGAAATATGGGATGTGGTATAGGAGAAGGGCAAATTCTAGAAAAGAGCCAGTGTGTTCTGGCTGCTGAGAGCAGAATATGAGGCTGCCATTCCTGGCCTCATTATTTCTTTTCTCCTTGTGCCTCATGAGACAATTCCATCAGTGCAAAAGAACGTGGCTTTGGGAGCGTTGATGACTGTTGGTGAATTCTGCAGGACATAAAAAACTAGTCTAAACAAAAAAGATCTGGTAGGTGAATTGGTTTCAGTACAACAGCACTGTGCTACAAGCAAATATTTTGCAAAATATGTTCTCGTTTCTAAACTCTCTGGGATAGTCTCTAATGCTATTGAAGAAAAGTCAAACTTTCAAAACCAATTACTTGTATTTGCCACTGACTTCGCTTTTTTCTAGAATTTTCTTAATCCTTTAATATGATTCTTACACTTTCTTAGTTCTCCTACATGTGTGTGTTTGGCTTGGATTATGAGTCTTAGCAGTGCCAGTGTGGTCTTCTAGGCTGATGACCAGTAACAACTCTGTTTAGACACACTTGTAGGCACAGTTGTTTCTGCTGATCATTGCATCATTCAAAAATCTCTGCAATACTAAAATAACTAATTTCAAAAATAATTATTTTAGAATTTGATATCTGGTTCTCTATTGCTAACAAAATTCTCTGTTGTTGCTTTTTACTTCCCCCCCCCCCGCCCCCCTTTTTTTTTTTCCCCTTTTAATTTCAAGTGCTTTCTTGGACTAAGGAAACAAATTAAAAAAGACAGTTAGGTAGAAAGCAGTTTCTAACTTAGTTCACATATTAACAGTAATAGAAGTATCTTTAGTGCAGTCACATATATACCAGGCTTATGCAGGCATGAAAGTGTGCTGACACCGTACTAGAAATAATTACATAACATCAACAACAAAAAAATCTGTCCAGCTTCTGAGCTGTTTACACCTATTGTACCAGAATGCCAAACTGCCATTCATTCTAAAAATAAACATCATGTCATGCAGTCTTTTGTTCTATATTGCTGCCTGAGATTCATTAAAAATTCACTCGTGGTGTATTACACCGAAGGCGTTCCCTCCTTCAGCAATTATTGCTCGGAAGGTGTATCTTTTTCATAAAAGCTGGTCCACTTCGGTGTGATGGCTTTTAGGTCCTGAATGTTGCAGAGACCGTTTTTCCCAGATGGCAAAGCTAGGAGAGGAAGAATTGAAGGGATGTGCCCTTGGTAGAAAAGCACAGGACTGGTGTAAGGTGGGAGGTCCTTGCTCATGGACTTTACCCTTACCTTGCTTGAAATAACCGCACAACACTGGTAGGAATCTGTTGAGTGACTTTAGACAAGGGGGCTGAAGGTATAAAAAGGTGACATTGATTTTATTGCTTAGAAATATGGGCTAGTTAATTTTCTTTATGTGCCTGGCATCTTTGCCATACTGCTGGAATTTTTTCTTCTATAGATTGTTATTTTCAGGTGGATAGGTGTCATTTCAAGTTTGAAATAAATGAATAAGTGGGAATCCTGAGTGAGACAGCCCTTGATGCACTGCAGGGCTGCAGTGGGTCTCCGAGCATGGGCCACATGCAGCATTTACGTTAAATTGATGTCAGAGCCATCAGGAAGCTGCCACAGCTGCTGGGCTTGACAGCTTAGCACTGAACGTCCGAGATTTGTGAGGAAGGGCTTTACCTCTGAACCCCAAAAAGAGAGCTGAGTTTGCATTGGTGAAATGCCTTGATTCTCTCATCCCCGATTTAAACCTGCCCTGAAATAGTCATTTCTATTCTATTAAGAGAATGTTCAGGAATTATATTTTTACGAGATAAAATTACAGGTTAAAACTGACTCTGCTGCTGGTATGTAGCTTAGTCAATCTGGTAAATTAGTAGAGCACAATATTCTTAGAGAAAGCGGAGTGTGGGAGCAATCCCTGAACATCCTCAAAGAAAGATGTTGCGCGAGTGATTCAGCTCTTCTCGCTGTTGCAGGGAAGAGATTAGAGGTGCACCACTTTGTCAGTTCATCTCCTTAACTCATAATATATTATTTATTACAAGGATTTGATTTCTTAAGCCTGTCTTCTTTTTTTCTTTTAAGATATCACTGACTATTTGATCTTGAGAGCTTATTTTTTATTATGATTATTATTATTATGTACAGGTGTGTGGAGAGGGAAGGATTTGGGGCTACAGCAAAACCCCCAGGCTTTGTAACATATGGAGTGTCAGTGTTTTCCTCTTGTTTTGGCACTTCTTACACTTCGTGTTGATGGTGTGATTGTGGTTGGTTCAAGTACATCTGGGGTCCTCCCTAGCCTCACTTTTCAGGGACTTTCTGACTCTGTTACAATTTGTTTCTCCCTTTTCTGGTAAAACCAAGCACGAGCTCTTAGTGTGAGATGTAAACAGATATGCCATCTGTATGTTAAGTTATTATGTCTCGCCTTCAAAACCCAGCGTTAGCCAGGCTTGTTGTGCTGCACATCCCCCTTCCCGCGGCCCCCATGCTGCCCCTCTCACACACGTGTGTACACACGCACACGTGTACACACACACACGTGTGCACACACCTCTGGGATACAGCTTTTTTCTCGAGGGCATCATGCAGCTCCAGTGAAGGTTGTGGAGTGCCCTGGGTTTGAGCTTGCACTCCTGTGGGCACGTCTCAGAGCACAAGTGGCTCCTCCCTTTGTGCCCGAAGTAAGCTTCGTGACCAGGGAGCAGGAGGGGAAAACAGACCAAACAGCTACAGAATATTTTCAACCCTTTTTTTTTGAAACCTACAGAAAGCAGCTATACAAATTGCACTGGAAAATGTTTGTAATGTCAGTTACAGTATGTAAAAAAAAAAAAAAAAAAAATAAAATCTCATGGCGTGTCTCATGTTCTGATTGAGCTCGCACATCAGGAGCGCGTCTGAGGGAGGAAGAGCAATGGAGCACGTTTCCCACAGAAGTACATGCCAGAGGAAACCCAAGTGGCTGGGGCAGGATGGGAGAATTTGGTAGAACTGCTGCTGCATAGCAGCAGATTTTGTGTTGCTGAAGGCACGACTGCAGGTGTTACATCAGCTACTTACACTGCAGATGCTCCGTGCTTCTCACGTAGCAGTATACTTACAGGAATGAGGATAATATCAGACCTATAGGATAAATCAGGAATTTTGTTTTCTCTGGCTAAAGCTGCTTGGAAAGGAAGAGGCCTGTTAAGATGCTGATTTCCCCATCCCACGTCTAACATGCAAATAACATTTTTCAAGAAAATGATAACTCCTACTGACATCTGGCAGAGAATAGCCACTGTTGAATCAGTTGACCTTCTCCAGCAGTTTTTTTTTGGGGGGAAGTGCTGCTTAGCTCTCTGGCCATCCAACACGGCACTTGTTCTTCTTCCTCATGTGGTCAGTGGGGATGAAAGTGAGCAGCACAGGGTCTGCTGAAGGAAAAGCAGAGGAGACAGTCACTTGGTGGGACATACGGTGGTTCTACTGTGACACTCTTGGAGCCTGTTAGCTAAACTGCTTTAGACACCTCAAATTCATTTGGCAGGATTTGAATGATAACATGTTTTGTTAAAAGTTAAAGCAAGATCTTAACACAAATCAGTCCCTTTTTTATTAAAAAATATTAAATTTGTAATAAGACGTGTTTTTCTTTTTAAAAAAGCAATCAACCCAACCCTGAAAACTTACTGATCAGTAAACTAATGAAACTATTGACATTTGACCTTATTCAAGTTACCCAAAGTATTTTAGCAGAGGGCAGGTGCATTCCTGACATAGCTGGTGTTATAGGCTGATTCCTCCATTTGTCAAATGTTTAGAAGAAGCCTTTCATTTAAAAAGAATGAAAGTCTTGTTGAAAAAGTGACTTGTAAGGGCTAAAATAAAAAAATACAGCAAACTATATAGGAATAAACTTGCTGTATGGTTGGCAATCTGAGAGCAAAACTGTCATGACTTTGTTCAACTGCTGAAAGGGTAATCTGAGTGTGTTTGATTAAAAGAATTATGTCTCATCACCTGAGCTAGACATAAAAAGTTATAAAGAATATTAAATGAAGATGTAGCAACATGACATATCCCTATTTTTTTTTCTCTTTGCCCCTCTCTCACCAGACTGCTGATGAGAACAGAAGAAGGAACAGATGGTGGCACCATCCTGTCTCG
The DNA here is from genome assembly GCF_009769465.1 of Tauraco erythrolophus. Taxonomy (NCBI): domain Eukaryota; kingdom Metazoa; phylum Chordata; class Aves; order Musophagiformes; family Musophagidae; genus Tauraco; species Tauraco erythrolophus. The sequence continues at coordinate 129,864,036 of NC_141466.1, read as the reverse complement.
GCACCAAATACCGCCCTGGAGTTGTACATGGTGTGGAAAGCATCCCCGTGCGGAGAAGCAGATAGTGCTCCTGCAAAGTGTAAGTGTGAGTGCCTACTCTGTTACATTCCTTTTCAAAGAAACCCCACAACAACAGCAAGTAACCCTCTTATGTCTTTCTTAACTGGAATTTTCAGGAAAATTCCTTTCTAAATTCTCTTTTGAGATCAGAGAGAAATACATGCTTTATAAATTGCTGTGGTCACGTAAGAGCTACACTTCCTTCCCTGTCTGCCATTCCACCATTTGTCCTTCCTTGCACTGACTGAAACATTTTCGGTTCATTTTTGTAAGTTCTGATAAATCTTTCATAATAGATTTTGGGTTTTGCAGCTTAATGATATCGAATCCTTCCTTAGATTTATTATCAGTATCGCTTGACCTGGGGGTCAGAACTTAAAACATTTCATGGAATTTGTTGCAGAATCAGGGAATGTTGTGAAAGTTACTATTTTTGGTTTCTGTTTAGCTGTATCTAGAAACTATGGATTTTTAAAAAAATGAAATGATAAATAATGTTTTCTTTGGTGTTCAAAATACAATGAGTGTGTGCGTTTCATGAACTTTGGTTTCTGGACAAGTTGATTTGTACTGTTCCTGATAAAAATATGCAAAGACATCCAAGGTTTTTTGGCTTTTAGAATTTTAGAATTACTGAAAAATTCCCCCAACACCTCCTAGTGAAGGCAGCATAGACTGCCACAGTGGGAATTCAAGCTCTTGGTAATCAGTTTCCTTTCATAGTTACGTTTCACAGGCCCTTGTTGAAGGGCTCCTGAACCCTTCCAGCCTTTCTGGAATCTCTGCTCTGTACAACAATATGTGGTTGCCCAGTGGGCAATCACTGTACTGGCGCTAGTTTATAGGAGATGGGACCGATGTTGGCCCAGGTCCTTTTCATAAAATACAGACTGGGTTGTTGGCTTCCTTCTGTGAGCTCCTGTTGCACCAGCAAAGTGCTTTGGCTGTCCTACCACTCTAGCTAACTGGAAGAGGCAGCCCCATAGCAGTTGAGTGGAAGAGGTGCAGTCTAGCAAATGGTATTTTATCCAAATGGGGCCAAAAAGAAATTAAGTTTAGCAAAGAAAACAAGTTTCATCAGTTAAGGCAATAAAACACAGTCCCGGAGCAAGTCAATAATGCTCAATTGACAGCCAGTCAATATTTGTACTGGATTAACTTTTCAAGGAATGTGGAGATTTCGGGGGGTTTTATGTAAACACTGTAAATAGGCTGGGACACTAAAGTAGGTTTACAAATACCACATGTCAGATTAGATTAGAATCACTTCCAGGGAGCAGCATTTTTCCTACCACGAAAGAGACGTTTACATCTTATGAAATGAACACAGATACAAATTTTTTGTTCGTCAAATATATTCAAAAAATGTAGCTGGGCAGATCTCATGGCAACGCTGCACGGAACGCTTCAAAGGACAACTTCTGTCTGAGGCCAGATTCGCTCCGCTTCTCTAGGCGCTGCTCCCAAGCTTTGCCAGGTGGAGCTGCAGTTTAGATGAGAGCACTGAAATGAGACAAAAACGTGCTGGTTTCTAACATCTGTAGCACTATAACACTAGGCTCGTCTATTTGTTTGCAAGTCTTGCAGCTTTTCAGTGGGATGCCTAGCACCCACTTCTAACCAATAAAAAAATGGATTTACTGTTTCCAAAATGGGAATCAAAATGGACAAGCATTTCAAGAACAAAGTACACGATTTTTACAGTGGCTTTTTTTCGAGACTTTGTCCGCACGTTTCCTGACTTGCTCCCTTAATACAAGGGGCTTAACTCATTTCAAGATTCCCAGTTTTCTAGAAATATTGGAGGGCACAGGAAGTATTACCCAGGCATGGAAATGAGAGCAGGCAGAAGCTGGCACTGGCCAGAAGGGCAAACCAGCCCAAGCAAATCTGGTTTCCTCTGTGTGAAACACATGCATAGCACTCGTGAAATCCACACAGGTAACGCATCACTAAGAACCCCCCTCGCTGGAAGGTAGATAACTGCATTTTATTGTTATTCCTTTTATGTCTCCTGCCCCTATTTTTTTTTCCTTACAAAAGGTAATTAGGCCATAAACAGAGGTCTGACAACTAATTTTATCTGCAGCAAAATTAATATCATAAGCAACAGATAATTTTAGCTGAGCGAAATTAAAAAAAATATATTTTAATGACATTTTAAACCCACAAAATCTAATTTTTTTTCCTCTGAACTTCTCATACCTAGCTATTTTGAGACGTGTGGAGGTGCTCACTCATTTAGCAAACAAATGTTCTCCTTCTGTGTGCTTCCTGCCTCAACAGCAGGCCTTGCTGGTCTCAGCCTGTGGTACGAGGTTGCTTTTCATTTCCTCCCGCTTGTTCTCTGGTTCCTTTCAAAGAATAAATGATCTAAAGGAAAAGACATTGCTTTTCTTACCTCTAAATTTTCATTGACATTAATAGGAGTCAGGTGGCCAAATCCCTGCACACAGCTTTGAAAATTTAAGGTTTAACTTTTTTTTCTGGGCAGATTCTTACGTTGCTGAAGTTGTGAATCCTCTGAAAAGCTATTAAATATGCAACCATACCATGTCAGCAGTGCCTAGAGAGTTTATCTACAAAATTATCATCTACCTTCCAAATCTATAACCCTAAAATATTGATTGGTTAAAAGGTAGTGGATAAAGATTAAGACAGCACAGCAGCAGATTACCCTAATCAAATAAAAAGACTATTAACAGAGCTGCTCAGAGTTCTGAGATGTTGGTTTGAAATACAGATGTCTTAACTGAAGTGCTGTGTCTCATTTTTTGAATGCATTTTTGAATGCATTTAAATAAATTACCAAATAGAAAGAAAGCAGAGGAAAACTCCGCACACTTCAGACAGTAAATTTCCATTTATAATAAAATTATTTTATGCATTTCAGTAAATAATTGGAACTTTTAAAGATCTTTTTGTTGGATAGTGAGATGTCGAGCACTGGATTCTCAGCTTAGAGAGCTCTGTAGGCACATGGGTGATTTTAAACCTGTGATTGCATGCGTGTGCATCAGTGTGAGTGTGCGTGTGTGCTGAAAGGTAGGAATGGGGTACCTGCTTGAGGGCTAAATGTAGTACCAAAGCCAGTACTTCTGCTTAAAGAAACCTCATTATCAGTCTACATTTTATGGTTTTGGAATGGTGTTTCTAGTTTAAGGCAGAGTTTACCAAAAGCCAGATGTTACGGGCTGGTTGGGGCTGAAGCAGTCGGGTTATCGGGTGCAGGGGTCTGCACAGGTACCGAGCATCTCGTGCAGCGGACGCAGTCTGCTCAAACCCAGCATCACAGGTCAGATCCCCAGACCCTGAGTTTGATTTGGAGCCCTAGGATCCATTAGAAAATTGTCCCTGCTTAAAACCAGCACAAGTTCATTCAACTGGATTTGAATTTGTCACAAACATTTTATTTAGCATTGAAGGCCATATGCTGATTAGCTTCGGTAGGAATAAACTACTGGGAATGCTACTTGGAAAAGAGCAACGTTCATCACTAATGCTTTTAATGTATAGTGAGACTTTTTATCCAGCCAAAGGCTGAGTTGTGGTTTATCCTCTTGAAAGAATTTTGCATTGAGTGACGGCTAAGCACAGATTGAGCTAACAACCCATGTCCTAGGTTACTGAAGTCATGGAGAGAGAAAGAACAAATAGGGTGGGTAATGTATTAATTTTCATCAGTTATGGACAATACTATTAAATTCCTGACTCTTGTTGAAATAATGTGTCATCGATTAATAATGTCATTCCAACTTCCTAAACTTTCCTACCTAAAAATTTTGATTTAAAAAGAAAAGATTTAAGAATGTGTGAAAAAGGTTTTGGCAATATAACTAATTGATATGGAGGTCTTTTGTTTTTGTTTAAAATTGCACCTAATTTTAAGTCACTGTGTAAATGAGGTTTTAAAAGTTTTTAACAGTGATGTAGATAAATTTGGAATTAAAATTGAGATCTGAAATGTTGTGTTGCTCCACTTTTAAAAATAAGTTCCCTTCTAATTTGCAATTAAAATGTCTAGAATTTGCATAAAATGTGTGAAATTAGAGATAATTAAAATACAGTAGCTATAAATATGTCTACTCCATTTGAAAAATAAATAAAATGTCCACTAAAAGGGTGCGAAAGCCGTACCCCCTTCTCTTGTTTCTCACATTTGGATCTCTGGCATTTTTCACACTTTTATAGCTAATTTTATTGTAAAACAATATGTTACATTTGTAGCAGTTGTGAGAATGCAGAATAGCCCCTGGCAGCTCTGTAAAAAAGTGAAATGTTAGGAACACATTTAGAAGAATACAGCTTTCAGTTTCATCCACAGCATTGATGTCGTGGAATCATATTAAGTGTGATCTAAGAAAAAAAAAAACCCAAAAAACCAAAACCAAAACAAACAAAAACCCAAAAGAAAGCAAATGTTACGGAAAATACTCTAAATAAGCTCTTAGTTAAAGTATCTTCATTCCATCCTGTTTCTTATGTTTTCATAACATAAGAAGTTGTCGTGATACAGTGTGTTTTCTGGGAGCACGGTGAGAACCAGAACCCAGGTTAGCGCCGTTCCTCGGTGGGTGTCTCGAGTGCCACTGCTGCGGTCGGATCCGCCGCTACGTGTTCCTGTGACAGTATTGGACAAACATGGCCCAGTTGGACCATGGTGCAGCGTGTCGGTGTGGGGGCCTGGGAGGGGACCTTTGGAGGAGCATTTCCCATTCCCATACTGGAGAAGAACCACTGGGCTTGTACGTCATAGAATCACAGAATGTTAGGGATTGGAAGGGACCTCAAAGGATCATCTAGTCCAATCCCCCTGCCAGGGCAGGACCACCTAGATCAGATCACACAAGAACGTGTCCAGGTGGGTTTGGAACATCTCCAGAGAAGGAGACGTCCACGCAGGGAAGGTTTTACTTGCCTTTCCACCCTGAAAGCCAGCACAATTTGGCACTTTTGCTGATGTCTGCTTCCGAATAGCTGGTAAGAGTTACCGTCGGTCAGCCAGCGGGCAGTGCTGGAGGTGATGCCTCCTTCCCGGTGCAGTGCTGTCCCCTTCATGTGCTCTGATCTCCACTGGCCCAGTGCATTAGCATTCAGCTCTGTTGCCAGATCCTTGGTTTTTTGGCTGCAGAGCAAAACGCTACTGGTGTGCAACCAAGTTGGCACAAGGAACTGTATCTTTTGGAGATAATAGAACTGGAAAGACAAACCTCCACCATATTGTCAAATTATACCTTATTAGTGTGTGCTCTCGTGAATGTCTGCCACTGGAGCTGAGGAGTATCTCACATACAAATTGTGAAGACATTTCTCTAACTCCAATCTTGGAACTCAGAAAAATATTATTCATATAATACCCCATGCATCTTTTTTAGTGGAATTGCACTGTGATGTCCTGTCATTTTCAACGCTGTGCGGTGTTTCTGTTACTGGGGAACACCAATCAACTTCAAACGAGCTGCTTTGGTGTAGAAATGGGCAGCTATTCAACTGCTCTGCATCCAACACAAACACCCACCGCAATTTGATGTAATTCACACAAAACTGAATTGGAAGGCCTAGGTGAAGGTTACTGCACCGATCCATCGGTGCTCCCCATCTTGTAATATTATTTCTGGAAACCCTGTTTTCTGGAGGCGTTCCTTGCAGAGGGAATTATGCCAAAACAAAAGTGTTTACGTGCAGGTACTACCCAGAGGGTAGCAGAAATTCAGCAGGTTATTTTAACATTGATCGCTTTTTCGGTAGTTCCTTCATGTTCTCTGGTGCAGTGGGTGTCACAAGAAATTTTGTGGTACCCTGGCTTGGGAATTTAATTGTTTCTCTACCTGTCTCTCCTCCATCCTCAGTGTGTATTTGTTAGTAAATCTCCACGCTCTATTCCTGGTAGAGGTATGGATGTATACTGGACTGAGTTAGGTGCCTGACTTGAAATCTTACATGATTCCTGATTTGGGGATAAGAATTATGAGGAGGAGACAGATTTCCAGGATATATTTGAGGAGTGCTGAAATGTTAATGCATTAAGACTGAAACTGTGGGATTTAAATCACTACATTGAGTAGCATATAGTACAGAGAGATTGATCCCAGAAAAGTACCAGAGAGGTTGTGTCTCATACAGGCCTAACCACTATGGAGTCATTCTTCAGAGACAGACCAAGCAACAGAAGAACCACAGCCTTACCTGCAAGGTGCCTTTTCATATGTGCTTTTTTCTCTGCTTTTAAGTTGTCCTCAAGGAAAAATAAGAGCAAAAAGTCCCTGTGCTTCTCACCGCACATCTACAGCACTTCATAAATAATAGTAGCTGTTTTAAAAGCAGGGGACAGGCAGAGGGTTACAATGGATGAAAGCTAGTTAGTGAGTTAGCTAGATAAATGCTTAAAAGAGCAGCAGCAAAGATAATCCTGCATTTATTTCTGGGGGATTCACCAGATGACCCTTTTCTGCTTTTCTGATCTGTGTTTCTTGAGTCAAAGCAAGGGCTGTGCAAAAACCTGAACAACAAACCTAAAAATCCGGGGTATTCCTGTGATTTGTGATTGTCCCTCCTTTGGCTCACCGCTTTCATGTCTGAGCGTCTGCCAAATTTTGTGTCCAGTGTGGAGTGGCATTGTGAGTGATCCGTTGCAGAGACTCTCCCCAGCACAGACAGAGACTAGTTTGCTCGAAACTTACTGAGTGACATGTGCAAAATTGATCATTTCAAGAGCCTTTTGTATAACACAAAACTTCAAGCAGAGAACCCAAGGCATTTCCTTTCATCAACCTGGTTCTAATTTGATCAAAGCAGTAAAAAATTCAACCCGCCTTATTTCCTGTCCAGTTCTTTTACACTTTACAGCACATTATATATCAATCTCATATCCCTGAATTTTAAGAAGCGACCAGTTATATAATTGGATCAACAGTTGCCAATCACTCCAGCGCAGCACTGCATTATTACTAAGCTGGCTGTAATTTTGAAGCTCTTTTTTATTATGCGTATGACTATATTATCACTGTATACATATTAGGACAGCTGAATGAGCCCCTTAAGGAAAATAAGGGTTCAAATAACATTGCCAGGGTAGATAGACTAACAGAATTGAGGATTCACCCCTGTTACAACCGTACTGCCTCATGGCACATGTTCAGGAGAAAGAAAAAGAACAGTAGCTGTGTGCTTTCTATTAATGCTACCCGCAAATCAGAATATTGCAACAGTGGTGAAGTTGACCATCTTGTATGCTTAAGCAAATTGAAAATCAAATGTGTTTTCTGGTCTCAAATGTCGTGGGTCACATAAGAATTTTCCATTATGTAGGTCTTTGAATCCCGTTCCTTCGCTCTCCAAACTCCCTCCCCGTAGACACGTGCGCACCCAGAAGTTCAAAGCGAAGCCGTTCTGGTTACTGCACGTGCAGCGTCCCTCCCTGGTTCTTTGTGCAATTCTTGTTTGCGTGTGACAACAGCAGGCACTATTTCATTGCAGTAACTTACACAATTATATAAGATTGTTACAAACTAAGTTAAGTAAATAATGCTTTTCCTCTCCTAAGCTCGAGACATTAGTGTTCTTTGAAAGACCTTGAGTCTCGTCTCAGTAGCATCTCCATAAATAAAACTGAGTGACAGCCTTTTAGAAAACTCCATGTTTTCTACCATTAATTTACAGATAAGCATTGTTAGTCAAATAAGCATTTAATTCCCAATAGCCTGAGTATTTCAATACCTTGTAGCAAACAAATAAGTAGAATGTACACAATGGCAAACAAATTACAGAAAATATTCCATCGAGGTGACATACGAACTCATAACCTTTCAGGTAAAGGTGAATGACTATTAATGTAATTTCATTATTATAAGGACCTCCCTCGTGTGTTTTTTTTTTTGTTCGTGTGCAATTCATTCGTATGCATTAGCTTGAAAAAATTAAACTTGTAAATCATAGCTTAGGCAATAACAATAATATAAAGAAAATGATCATTTCTTCTGGTTTTGCCATTCCAAATTCAGACATTTACTGGTGCATACCTGTTTCTGGTGTGGCTTTTTGTCTCGCTCATTCTCTCTCTATACACACAGAGACATGCATTTTTGGTTTTAGGTATGTATATGCTTTGTATGAACATATCTATGTTTACAATATAGATGTTTTTTAAAAGTGCATTCATTTCATGTATTTTACATCTGTGTAGGCACTGACACAGACAAAAGCACACAGGCGTAAAAATGTAATGTGTCTCCGCAGCAGTCTGATTCTGTGCCCTACAGGACTTTGCCAGGAAAAACTCTGGAGCAAAATGCAGCTTTAAGCGTCTCACTATAATTAAAATTGCACAGCCATTTCAGACAAAGTGATAAAATTCAGGTGAGGAGATGCCTGGATTTGGAAGTCTGTGTTTTTTTCAGAAAAAGATTCTGATGTTTTTATTTTCTTTTTTTCTGTTCTTTTTTTTTTTTTTTTTGAGGAGGAGGGGTTTCAGTGCTCCTTTCGTGTTGTATTTAAGTCACAAATCAGAAGAGATGCCTGGCCCTTCATAGCACTGTGTGTTGTACACAGGCTGATAAAACGAAGTAAGTGGGCTTATCACTTTTGAAGCCTGTTTTACAGTACTGTATTCTTTCTTCAGCAATTCATGCTGTGTTTTTAAGAAATGCGATTAAACCACTTCACCATCTTCCTGCATAAAATGAATTGTTGCATGAGGAGCGTGGTCATCTTCATCTGCTGCTGCATTCTTCCTTAAAAATCCCAACAGCATGCACACAAAACAAGCCCATGTGCGGTTGAATAGCATGTATATATGCAAGCATGTGCTTGCAAACAGACCTAAACATATATCCTATGCTACAAATACAGAAATTGTATAATCCAAGAAACAAGCCCTGCACCCTCTTCCTCCCCTGCTCTGCCCATCCCTAGGATAACAGCAGAATTGAAATTCCCATTTTCAGACTCACTACAGATTAATATGGTTTGGCATAGATGCTTATTTCTCTGATAGTTTCCCATGCATCTTCGCAGTGAAGTTGATAGAAATTACTACAGCAGAATGCGTAAAGCAGTTGTTATCCCATTAATTAGCTCTGGACCTGAGCAGGCTCAAGACTTTCCCATTTTCAGGCCGATAGGAATTGGTCCCAGTGAGCGTGCTCCATATCCGCATTTAGTATCATCTCATAAACAGCACTGAAAACACAGCAGGCCCTTGATGAAGATACATTAGCTTATTTCTAATTTAAAGTTATGTTGCTTAACCTTAATGTAATTGGTCACTGGTGACCAACTGTTTGTATAGTGAGTTGATGACCAAAGAGATGTAATAAATTATAAAACTTACTGCTTAAATAGAGGGAATGACTGTTCTGTTAAAAGCCTTGCATGTAATAATGGTAAAATAATTACACCTCAAACAGAAGAGCCTTGGATCTGATAAAGCTAACAAAGTCTTTCAGATGAAGGTGTTTTCAGCCTGCTTTAAAGGACATGTATAAAATTATTTTTTTTTTCTCTCAGTGCAGTGTCTTCCGTTGTCTGAATAGGCAACTTTCAAAGCTTAGCCTAATATTGATTAAAAATAAATTGGTAAATCAAGATAGTTTCTTTTTGAGGGGTTGCGGGGATTAAAGTAATTAACCAATTTCTGTGGTTAACAAGAAACAAAAGAAATTTGCACAAATAATTATATTTTGTACATCAATTCAAAGTCACTGCTAGACGTGTTTTAGAAAAGAGTTGATTAGCTGGTAGAATAACCAGGATAATAATCAACTATGGAAGTAAGTAATTGACACAACTTTAATGTTCAATAATAAATAGCATGCCAGGGGCAAAATAAAGGGAAATCTGCTTTCTGAGAACCAGTTCAGACCTAAAATTTCTTAGGCCAAATGCAGCAATTATTTGAGACCCCTGAGCTGAGTCTGTGGTGTTGTCGCAAACGTCACAGGTAGTTAAATCGAAAGTGCACAAGTGGTCTGTTAAATCTAGAATATAGAAACAAATCTAGGAGTTTCTATATGCTGGGATTTAATTTCAATAATTAAATTTTCCTGCTGAAGACTTAAATGTTGATTTTTAAAAATGCAGGAAGGTAATGAACGCCTACTCGTCCATGTCTGTTTTTCCTTGCTCAAACAGCATTGTATTAACAAACTGTTCATTAAATCAATAAGAGTCAGGAATAAGTCTAGGATTTTCTTGTCTGAGAATCGATAATTTCTCTCTCTACGTATTTGCATTTAAAATTTGGGCTACCTCCAAATGCCCTAACTTCACAATAAAGAAATCGAGTTTATTTTCTTTTTTTTTTTTAATTCTCGTATTTCATTTCTTACAAGGACCCTCCAATAATTTAAACTATTTACAGTGCCTCAAAGATCATTATTTCCCCATGACTCCTCAGAGAAATATTGGAGCCACTCTATTTACTGCTGACATTAGATTTACCTTTGAAGACTGGTTTACAAAATGGAGACATTAGGATGTGAAAGTCATTATTTTTTTTTCTTACACTGCTCAGAATGCTAAGTTTTTGTGTTTGCTGTATTAGAGTAAACATTGCTATAGCTACTCAGTTTGTTATGGAAACTTGAAAAGCAGATGCATTAAGGTATTTTGGTTTTAAACACACACAGTTCTTTATAAGGAAAAATATAAATACTGTTTGGGAGCTTGTCATGAATGTATATTTAAAAATAACACCCCCCAAACTAATGAATAAAAATGCTTTTTGGCGTTGTAAATGGAGGAAGAGAATTGCTCAGCCAATAGACAGGCCGGTGGGGTGACACATCCTGATTCTTGTAATTGAGGCTGTAAAGAAAGACGAGAGATATGTGCACTGTTTGTGTCACAGTAGTTGTGATCTGTGCAAATAACTTCAGAGCAGCCTTTCTTAATATTAAAATGACTCTGTTGCTGTTCAACTAAAAATCAATACAGCTCACAATTTTAATAAGGAACATGAATCTGAGAATGTGTTTAGTATCAGGTTATATAAACACACCCTAATGAGATACTATAAAATCCATCACATTAAAGGCTGGTTCCTACAAGGTATATTAGCTAAAAATGTTCAATATATTAGGTCAGTGTACAACACTACACATAATAAAGCAGGTCTGTCAAGGCAAGATGCATGTTTTGCCCCTTAAAACTGTTATGTTTTGCACATTTTATAAGGTTCTTTGAATACATGAATAAGATAAGTTATTCCCATCTCTTTCTTAAGCAATCTCAGAAATGGCTCTGACCTGAAATTGGAAATCTTGTAAACACCCATCCGAAGAAAATGTGTGCAGTTCTGTCTTAAAGAGATGGTACATGTTTAATTATCCCAACTTCTTCTAGGAGAATACTATTACCATACACATTAGCATCGTCCCATTGGTTCCTCCTGCTGCTCCACCTTAGGGGCAGCAATAGGAGCTAATCTTATTGCTCCCATGCGCATAATAATGAAATTTTGTCTTGTCTCTACGGCAGTGTTCTTTGGTCTAAAGTACGGCAGGAAACATTTCTTTTTTTAGAAAATTCCTGACCAACTCGTTTAAAAAGATTTTAAAAATTAAAATTCTTCCTAGGTGAATACCAGAGCCTGCAGAACACATTGCTTTGACTCGCGAATCAAAATTAAGCAATTGTGCAAATAAATTGCTCTGTATTCACATATGGAATACGGTGTGCTGTAGCTGTGGGTGTATTCAGCTCTTTGAAAAACTGGAAGCCGTGGATTTTATGGTATTTTTTCCTGCAGTGTCCATATAGGCTATTCTCAAAGAATAACATAAGAACAAACAAAAAGATACGGTTTTAATATAAAATACCTTTGCCT
>NC_141466.1:129424652-129849652 GCF_009769465.1 Tauraco erythrolophus | reverse complement strand
TTGTTACTGCCCCTCATCATCACATAGTGAAAATACTCTCCTGGAAATAGAAAAAAAATAGAAAAAATGAGCTTTGAACTTGAATAGACAGAAAGAAAAAAAAAATCAAATCGAAAAGATTAAAACCTGTAGTTTCTCTGAAAAATAAACATGGGTCTCATCAGTTGTCCCTTTGGATTTCTTCTTGTCTACCAATGTCCACAGTCCATCTGTATCTTAAACCTTGGATCTCGCAGGTCTCTGCAAGCGCAGGAGGGAAACCTGCTTAAATCAGTTGTGCCTGTGTGTCCTCCCTTGTCGCACGGCCATGTGTGCCAGCGCATCAGGATTTAGCAGGGCAGCTTCCTCTGCTGCAATTCCTAAAATGCCACAAAATCAGAGTATTTTGCCAACTGGGGCTTTCACCTTCATTATGGAGAGCTTTTCCTGAAGGTTCCTAAGCTTGATGCAAATGTGTATAACACAAAGCACGTGCAGTGTTGATCTCAGGGGGGCAGTTGCTCAGCTCTTATGAACATGAGCAACCTCGATAACTCATGGAACTCTACCTGGAAATTAACTGCTTTGGCTGAGGAAAACAACTACGCTATCTGAGGTCTTGTGTCTTCCATTAAACTTTTAATTGTTAGTCTGTAGTTGCGAGCACTTTGGTTTTAGTAGGATGAGAAAACAGAAAGCACCCTTAAAACCAGAAATAATGAGGTATAGCTCATCTTCTGGCTTTCTTATAGTGCGTTTGGAGAGATCGGGGTGTGTGAGGTCTAGAAGGGGCCAGTTCTGCTGCTGGCATGTGAACCCAAGAGGCTGACACACATAGCTCAGCTTTACATCTACATAGCTTATGGATGCACCCCAAGAAGAAAAGTGAAAGGCGGGGACGAAGATCCCAAACCAACCCCAAGCAAACAACAAAAGCCCTCAACCCGGAATATAACCCCCGGGTTGGATGTGTCAGAGGGAAAAGTCTTGCTGCGCCGGTGCCGCTACCTGCAGTCATGTGTAGCTGAAGGCTTTGGCTTGCGTTCTGGGCGACCACTGTGTGCCATCAACTTCTGTTCGGTGACCTGTCAGAGCAAAGAAGGAATTTCACGTGGCCTGAAAAACTGACAGAACAGTTCACCTTTCGGGGAAATGTAATATTTTCTGATAAGGAGCTTATGTTAGTTTTCTTAGCAAATAGCCTGAAAGCATTTCTGTCTGTGGCATTTCTAGATGTGATAAGTTGAAGGAAACATCCTTGACCATGACTTAACAAAATAGGCCATTTGTTTCATGGGGTAGCTGTTTCCAGAAATGTAAATAAATGGCAACTTAAGGATGATATAAAATAAACGATCACAGAGACAGCCCAGAGCTGCATTGTTTCAGAAAACACAAGGCACTATTTATGGAGCTGTAAACAGAGGAGTGTGTTTATTATTGCACTTGGAATTAAATCAGAAAGCCAGAAAGCTGAAGTTTTGAGAAAGATTAGTCCAAATTTTAGAAGTTCTTTGGGTCAGGTTACTGCTAGTGCTGCATGTTTGTTTTGAAACAAATCAGGTTTTTTGTGAGGGCGGTGTGCCTATCTTGCAGGACCTAATTCTAATCTTGCCACCTCCTTGACATGAATGAAGCTGTAGGGGAGATGGTGAGCACAGCTGGGGTCATAAAATGTCCAGTTTTCATTTTATGTACAAGTCTTAAATATTTTGAAAGCATAAATTTGAAGCCAAGTGTGTCTTTGTAGAAACAGGTCTCAGACAGACCTTGGTGACCTTCTCTGCAGCTGCTCCCGGCTGGTGGCCGTGTCTGCACAAACCAAGCCGAACCTCTGACATAGTCCTGCAGGGTGAGAAGAACCCAAGCCTGGTGCCCAGCGGTGCTGGTGGAGCCTGGTTTTGTGGCTGTGGTTATTCTGGGGTGGATTTAGATGCTTTTGTTCTAGACAGTACCTAGCTCTTTAAGAAAGATCACCCAATTAAACAGCATTATTGGTAACAATATGCCACTTGCTTTAAAACTACCATACTCTGATTAACAATCCTGAGAATTACTGGAACTGTATTTTTGCAAGTCTCACCTGTGCCATGTGTGCCCCTCTCAAGGAAACATGCTTGGCTCATCTAATACAGTGTTATAAACCGCGTTGCACACCCTTTAAATTGAAAAGGCCTTTCCCCCCACTGTTTTACTGGTATTGCTAAACTATTACACTGCATTTAAAAATGAATTGTGTGCAATGACATTAGAGAAGGGGTTAGGCTTTCTGAGCTGCTACCAGTGACATATGACTGTAGTGACAGACAGTCAGCAGTATTCAAACTGAATTAATCTGAAAAAGCAGCAGACTTCAATGTGGAGTTTAGGAGGAGGCTGAGCAGCTACATATTTACAAAAGGGATGTCACTGAACCGTCTTTCTACCCAGGGATAGCCTATGGCTACTTAATACTTTTAAACCAGTAGTGGAAGGATTAAATACACCTGAAGTCAGGTCTTTGAGGCCATTTCCCTCTTGTGCTTTCTTTTCCTTACTTGAGTTGCACCTCAGCAGCTATTTTTTTGAAGGGCTGTGAGAAAGGGTGGGTATTCGGATACCTTTTATTAGAATTGCACAGAAGTAGGAGAATCCTCACAGAGATGCAGGCTCCTTTTTGTGTTGCCTTTGAAAAGTTAACACATGTGAGGCTACACAAGAAACAGGCACTGCAGTGGAGGAGGAGAAGGGATATGGTAATAAAGGTGATAGCAATACCTTAATTTAACAAATATGCAGTGCTAATTACGTAAACACGTGAGAACTCTAAAATCTTCTCATCATGTATGTCACACAATGGAAATATTTTACAGCCTAATTTGAGATTATACAGTAATAATGTTATTTTATATTGGCTAGTTGACAAGCATAGGCCAGGGCTGTCTATCAAACAAAACTGTTGTGCCAGATTGTATCTTGGCGATAAGCACAAAAGAAGAGCCAGTCAAATTCTGTTTACATATTAATCATTGAATCAGATTTAGTTCTGCGCTACAGACACTTCCTTAACTGGCTGGCTGTAAAGGGGAAAAAAAACCCCAGTTTGTGCTTGGGTGGGCCGTGTTTTAAACAAAGTGATTTTTACAGAAAGCTTCTATGAAGCTCCAGATCAGGTTTTGCAAATGTATCCAAGAGACCAAGTTCCCATTCAGAGGGATTTAGACAGTAATAGCTTTTCTCTTTCATCATTATTAAAGTTTTTTTCCCTTTTTTGCTCACAGAGGTTGGGATAGATGCATTTTGAAAACTGCCGGGATTCTGACACCTTAGCTGATTATGGAGCTTGGTTTGTACTTTTGTGTTAACGTGATGTTATCATCTACTAAACAAAATGAGCATGGTGTGCGAATTAGAAAACCTGTTCAGGTTTGGTGGTGTAAAGCAGAAGACACTGTTTTCTCCTCTCTGAACTACACCCAAACGTTTGGTATTAATTTGTCCTAAGTCACTCAGTCTCATATCCCAAATTCTCCTCCCTCTCCTCCCCTCGCCACCATAGTAAACCAAGTCTAAAAATCAAAGTCTGAAATCCTGACCTCAGTGAAAGAGTGGAGGTGTCAGCTTCAGGTCAGAGCAAAGGGATGCTGCTTTAGACGTGTCTGGAGAGACTGAACTGTCAGTCCATCCAGCCCCAAACACAGCTTTTGGGAATACTCACTACCAAATTGCTCAAGGGAAGACAAAGACGTTCTTTATCGCCCAAAGAGGATGTTTCTCTCAAACCTCCCTCAGCCCATGGTTCGTTTCTGTCACAAAGCATTAGGGTTTTCAGCCTTTCCAAGATATTTATCTTAATCCTAGCTAGGATGTCCTCATTATTCACATAAGCGTCTGAATTAAACTATTTTATATCATATTAAGTCCTTAGCCAGAAGGATATCTTGTGGCAATCAGTTCCATAGGTTAATTATGAACTGTGTACAATAATATTTTCCTTATTGGTTTTTAATACCTTGTTTTTCAGTGTTGTTGCATTAGGAGCAGAGGAAACTAGGAACAGGCAATTGATCTTCTCTGTAACTTTCATTAACTCTCTCATGTCCCCTTTTTATTTCTCTTCAATAAACTAAGCAGCCCCAATCTTCCCACTCTTTCCTTCTGCCACTAATCATTTTTGTTGCCCCTTTCTATTTCAGCTTTACGGTGTGGTTTTTTTTTTTTTTTTAGATTAGTTGAATGTAGCTTGGTACAGCATTTCAGACAGGATGCACCATCCAGTTGTTCAGACATGTAGTATTTTAGTATTAATTTCCATCCTGTTCTTTATATAGCCTAACAACACATTTACTTTTTTTGACTGCTGCTTCCAATTGTTTCGCTTTTTCGTTGAGTTGTCCAAAGTGGCACATGTTTTCTCCTCCCTCTCCTTTTCCCGAGTGTTTAGTTAATTTACAACCTAGCCTTGTGCATGAGGTTTTGAAAATTATTCATTCAAATATGCATTACCTTGCATTTATGAACAGTGAATTTCATCTGTCTTCATGCTGTGCATCTGTCTAGTTTTTCTAATCTTTTGTAATCATGAGTAACCTAAATATTTTTGTGCCCTGTGCAAATTTTGTCACCTTCCCCTCTCTTTTCCAGAACGCTAATGAATATATTAAACAACACCAGTCCTAATACTGACTGCTGAAGCACTTCACGGTGAGCCTTTTAGCAAGCTAGCAATCAACAATTTATTTCTACCCTTGTGTTTGTGTCTCTGGCTGTCTTTGTTTAACATACAGATTTATTTCCCAAGCGTGGATGTTTCTGAGTGTTCTGCTGAGAACCCTCCCACAGGGTGTGGGGACAAATGTGTAACTCTGACCTCAGATGTCCAGTGATATCCAGCACTGATGCTCTAATACAGCATTCACAGGTCTGTTAAGGCTACAAATGGATCAGCTCTGGTGCAGAGAAGTACACTCGATTAGTTCCTGGAAGTAGAGATGCGTGTACTGGCAAATTTGACTCAGCCTTATTCATGTCCCCCCCAAAAAAAAGAGAGGAGAGAGATACTGATTTATGCAGCTCACTGAAAAGACAATTTTTTTCTTCCCCCTTCAAACTTAAACCATGGCTTTAAAACCAAAACTACTGCCTAGCCAGAGTAAGCAGATATATACCATGCGGCCCCTTGCAGTAAGACTGATGGTTTGCACTGAAGTTCCAAGAGAAAAAAAAAATAACCCTGCTCCCAGAACTGTTATTGGAGTTTGCTCTAAGCTAGTTGGTCACCGCTTTTCACAAGAGACAGTTGACATACCTGTGGTGCTGCCTGCAGCTAATTGCAAGGTATTTGGTGCTGAAATGTGCATTATACAGTGGTTATCATCATCATCATCATCATCATCTGTTTCATATTTGAATGTTACTGGAACACAGAAAACAATGGTCAGTCTCTGCTTTGTTCCTCTCACATGGTTTTGGTGACCTGTGTGCAGTTTTGTCAAGATACAGCACTTACTGTAGCTTCAGGTGGGCTATAGTTTGTTCCAGTTATTGGAATTAATTCTCTTATAGCTCTTTTGTCAAAGAGAAACATGTTCCGTTCGCAATCGGGAAATTGAGGCACAGAGAGATTTTGGCTGCTTATGTTGAAAAACCCTCTCCCCCAGCTCCTAGGGAGGGCTTACTCTTTAGTTTTGGGCTGTTGGTCCCTCTCCTGGGCTGAGCCAAGAGACGGGGCTCTATCTGGATGCCACTCAAATTCGGTTCAGCAGGAACTACAGCAGGGCTTTGGAGAAGATTGATGTGCAGGGTGCAACGGGAAGAAACAGAATGGGGCGAGGACGTGGCAGCTGGCATCGCTCCCCTGTTGTTCGCGAGTCAAGTCCCCGGCCATCAACCCCTCTCCGCGCTCCGTTCCCTGCACGGGCTCTGTTTGCCGCCCTCACTCCATTGTGTGCTTGAGTGGTTGTTCATACCTTAAAGCTGTTATTTTCAAGTTTTAATAATATTTTGCAACTCATTTCCTGTTTCTTAGCTGACAGCCTTTCCAAAAGTAATCTTTGGCAGGTACTAATTTGGGTGATGACCACTTGATCTACATTTTTGGTGGGTAATTACCGAGTCAGAAGTGAGCAAATCTGATATCCCCTGACAGTCAGTGCGGCAGGCATTTTCACTACCCGCTCATTAGAGATTCACTGGTAGCGAAATGCCCTGAATTTTGTTACTCCTCTCAGACATAAGAAAAATCTGTCTGTTAAGTACCAAAAGTTACTACTTATGTTTATTTTGTCACGCTTATGTAGTCCAAAATACATTGGCACATGGCATAATAATTTTTTCTAAGGCCAGGTGCTTTGCTATGGTGAAACTACCAGGAGGTCAAAATTCCTATGGCTTCTGAAGTTGGATACGCTCCTGTGTCCTATGACAAATCTCTTCCACAGACATGTTGTTTTGCAGTGATAAGTGAATCTCAAAAGATTCAGAGGTCTGATTTGGAAAAATGCTGATAAGTTCGCAAACTGATGCCGAGTTCCTACAAACTACCGGAGCCAGATTCATTGGTGTGTTCTGGCAGCTTTGCTTCACTCTGGTGATACAAAACAGCTGCAAATCCGGTTGTGCTGGCTAGTTAAGCGGGGTTTATGGCTGCCTTACGTTGCCAGAATAGCCAGAGCACACCAGTGAGTCTTGCCCTCTAAATTGCTTGTGTACATGAAATTGGGCTTGGGTATCTCATGAGAAAAGGAGGCATTCGGAGATTATCAGCACAGCTTGCTTCCTTGCATTACTTTGGCACTCGTATCTGCTTCCCGTAAGACCCTGTGCAAAAGCGAGCAAAAAGAAAACATAATGTGGGAAGAAATAGCCAGACTTCTTTTCAAATGTCAGAGAGATTCAGATTTATTTTGAGTTTTAGAAGAAATGTGGGAAAGGGATATTTGCCAGATTCTTGGCCTCCCCATCTGGCTTCTATGAACTACCTTTTTATTCCCTCTTTCCCAATAAGTTTCCCCAAATCATGGAGATCAAGTCCCCACAGCAACTCCTCTGAGAATCAGCTTAAGTAGGTTGAGAATCTAAATAAAACCTGATCTTTGGGTTTTGAACCAAGCAGCAGCTCGTGTAGTGCCTAGTTTTTCCAGTTTGCTTCCAAAATATCTAAAGATATCCAAGTTATTTTGAAAGTGGCAATGTACCCAAACCAATACTTTTCCTGGAGCACTCAAAAAAGCTTTCTCTGTCTCCATCATTTACAACTTATTCCTCAACGTGAGCCCCTCCGTGTTCGTAGACAGTTGCTCACTTAGACTTTGTCCTGACCGCTCGTGCACACTCGGCTGTCTATCCTTCTTGGTTGTCCCTCAGCACATGTGGTCAGTCTGTCTGAGTTGTGCTAGCAGTACCATCGCTTCGGTGACAGCAGTGAGGGTGGTGTCTTTGGGATTTAGGATGTGGCTCTTCAGGTTTCCTTGGAGCTGTATTGATTAAATGCGTTTAGTCTCTTAATGTGGTTTAAATACGTAGTGTGCGTTGTGCAGTCCCTCCACAGAGAGGACAGAAAACCAGTCCCCAAGAATTCCATCAGAATTCATTAGGGTTTTGATGAATTGCAACTGCTAAGAAATTGTCTCCCAGGACTTGGAAATTAGTCAGTACCGAACAGTACAGATGTCAAATCACCTAAAGAGAATAAAACTGAAAAATACTGGCTGAGAGAATTGTCTGTTGCAGAAGTCTGGAGAAATGGTTTAGAAAGGAAAAGAGAAAGAGAGAGAAAATCCCTTCAAGAAGAGATTGGACATGCCAGTGATATAGCTTTACTTTCTTGTACTTGTAAAGTGCTTTCCGAGGGGATGTGTGCATACAAAATTAGCGGGGACAATATCGATTTTAGTCTCTGAATTTGATTTCAAGGTTTGGATTGATTTGGTCTAAATACATTGAGTTTGAAAGATCTCCAACCATTTATTTCTAAGTGGCATTTTAAAAAAAATATTACTCTACATTAATCTAGTGAATAGTATTATAAGTGCCACAGTTTATGCTTATTACACTTATTGAACAGGTTCCAATATCTCATATAGAATGACTGGTGGAAATAGGGAAAAATTCTTTTGATTCTTCAAAACTGTATCAATCACTTCCTGCATCGAACATCATGTCAATGTGCGCGCTGCATCAGAGGAAAACCATGCACAAATCTATATCATTGGCAACGTGATTATCTTTTTAATTGTGAGAACTATGCATATATCCTTTGTTTTTTGAGGGAAACAAATACCTAAATATCATCATGTGTGAAGAAGGGCAGAGATGTCATCTGGAAAGCCCAGTTCTAGTGATCATTATAGCAATCAGTGCTTATAGATGCTTGAGCCAGGATTGGGCATGGATAACTGCTTTGCAAAACGAGTTGGTGCTGACTTTAGAGTGGAGTTTATTGCATCGTTGTAGACCCACTTCAGGAATGGGAATGCTCTCTGGCACAGCTGCCCTGGCTGTGACTCAAATATTCACTGATCCTCACTGGTAGCTGTGTGCGTGGTGTCGATAAAATGAACGTATTTTCCAAGTTACGCGATACACACAACTGACTAGCTTCAAGATAATTAGACTGCCTATCTACAGGAGAGACAATATAGTTCAGTATTATATTCCCTAAAACTTCTAAGGTTCATATTACTGTAGCTTCCCAAATTTAAAATCCAGATCCAGATTTCTGCCATCAAAGATTTTTAGCAGCGGTTTTTGTTTTAGTCTGTTGTTCTGAAACTTTGAGGGCGTTTGGATGTGAGATTTTGCTTTGATTTTGTTTTTTTCCCCAAGACAGGAGCCACGGAGTATTTGCGTTTGAGATTTTGCTTTTGAACCTAAAACTAAAATTCAAGATTAGATTTAAAACACTGATGTTGCCAATTACAGAAATAATTGCCAAATGTAAAACTGATCCAGAATTACTTTTGGATTCTGGCCACTGTAGAATTCCACAGGTTCTTATATCTACTTCGGATAGATCAGGAAACTTCTATTGATGCCACAGGCTTACTTATATGGTTTTCCACAGAAAAAATGAGGCATGAGAAATAAAAATGTGTAAAGGGAAAAACCAAGGGAAAACAAAGTGTGGAATAACAAAAAAATAATAATAATTCTGGGTGTACTTTGTAGACTGGAAGACTTGTTTCCCCACTGATACTTGGGAGAGGCAAGTCAGTCCGGGTGTAGTGAAAGTCATCCCTCAGCAAAACCTCTGCTAAACACATCCTTTTTGCAGTTTGAAAGTTGGTGTTTTCTCACCGTATTTTTGCATGCTTCAGCACCTCCTGGTTTAGACAGGGGAGATGAATACTCCAGTAACATGGTATTTCTGACCCTGCCAGAGCAAGAAGGTCCTGAAGACCTCACTCCTGAAAGGTTATTTGAGATGAATAAAACCTTTTTTGAGGTTAATTCAACTTGCATCATCGTTTAAATCTGATTAATGCTAACAATAGTGAGTATAAGAACCTAATCTTTTTGTTGTATCTATAAACATCTATACAATGCAAAGGGAGAAAGAAGTCTTAAAATCGAAGGAAATATCAAGTAGCTTCTGCCTTTATTTGGCATGATGCTATTTCAGTTGGTTTTACAGAGTGAAAAGCTTTCTGAAACAATACTTTCATATAACCTAGCCTCTATAGTCGTACTGTGAAATTCTGATTTTGTGTATTTAACCTCCCTACATGTGTCTGTACTAAGATAACTCTAAAACAACTTCCACCGTTCTACCCTAAAACTACAAAATCATTATGTTATCTTGTTATCTTTTGCCCCTCCCCTCTCCACTTTGTTCCCTTGCACAGTTATCCAGTGTTCAGGAAAGCATTTAAACACTCACTTGATTCCAGGGAGTCAATGAGACTCAAACATGTGCTTAAGTGCCTGCTGAATTAGGGCCCTGATTTGCATCATAAATGCATCACCGTTGCTCTGGAGCAGTTGTAAGGCTCATCCTTGGCAGCTTTCACCACTCCTGTACCTCCTACAAAATTCCTTACTCTCACCCTCTGCTGCTGGCACAGGGCTGGAGGGGCAATCAGGCCGTAGCAGGTACCTTCTTGCCCCTCCTGGAGCACATCCGTGGGCAAGCCCTGGCTGCACACAGCCGTGGCACTGGTGGCACTGCTGGCTCCTGCGAGAGGTGGTTCTCTTCTGCTGGTCCACCCTCGCAGGACGGCAGAAACCACACCGTACTGCGGCAGCTTTTTCCATGTTTGAACAAGTTACAAGAAGATTATTTGAAGGCAACAGCCAGGTTATGTAACCCATAAAAGTACGAATGATTTACAAATATTTAACAAGGAAAAAACTAATTATGCCGCTCCTGTCACGGTGAGGGCAGGCTTAGAAATAGTATAATCAATATGGGAATGTTAGCTGTAATGCAGTCTGTCAGCTTTTTAACCAACCAAAAAACTTCAGCAAGTCTATAAACTGAATTGACCCTCTCTCTGCTGAATCCTGCTTGTGCCAGCAGTATTTTTCTCTCATCATGTTCCATATTAGCAGTTGTCTGTCATGGGGTCTTGTAAAAACTCCATTAAAGAAACATCTATTCTGCAACTGGGAGAATTTGCCTCCAATTACAGGAGCTACAAAGTACCTATTGAAAACAGTAAGTATTTTAGCCAATTCCCAGGAAACTAAATTCTGTTTTAGACCCCGAGCGAGTCTTAGGAGGTTCATGAGAACATGCCTTGTGCTGCTAAGGTTCATGAAAAAACACACGGAGTTAAGGTGAAGAATATGTTTAATGTTTTGCTAGACAAGGCTTGTGTTTCACCTTTGTGCTATTGCCAGCTTCCAGATATTATTATTACTATTATTATTATTATTTTGGAGATATATTTATATCTCTATGTATTTATATATTGTATATATTCTGTTTAGAGCTAATTGTCTCTAAAAGGGAGCTGATTTTCTCCGAAAGTGTCTATCTGCAGTAACTTGTTGGTGTTGGTATCATGGCTCCTGGATGCACAGACGATGGAATTTTGAACCCTTTCTGCCCAACAGAAACTACTGAAATCTGACTACACCACATAGTGCAGGAAATTGTTTTCTTATGAGGTGCATATGTTTTAAAAGAAGCAACATTGCCATGTATTTTACATGGGTTATTAAATAACTGTATAAATTTAATGATTCAGATGTTTTGCATTATAACCTGGCATCTCAGGAGGCATGAAAATAGCACAGTAGGAAAATGTCATTGCATACTTCATAGGCAGAGCTGTTAACAAATGGAAATCCTTTTATAACTATATAAGAGATCCATCTTTAGTCTCCTGCCTGTCTCAGCCTTCCACTGGTCTTCTGATGTGAATAAACTGACTGAAGTGTGATAGTAACAAGGTTGCTGGAACTGCCAGAAATTTTTACTTAGGAAAAAAAAAAACCAACTATATATATAAAGAAAAACATAAAATCTCCTCTATAGTTTGCAATTATTAGCAGTGCATGAATATGGTAAGAACTCTGTTTTGGCATTCACCTCAGAGAGCAGAGGGAGCAGATCACCCATCATTTGATCTTTTGAAAAATGGAAACTTTCTAACCTGGGAAGTTTAAGCACCGATCATCAATATTTTTGTACATAAATGCTGGGTGGGTATTGCTCCCCTTGATTTGTTGTTTGTTAGACTAGTTTTGGTTGGTTACAGCATTATACATTGTAGTAACTTTATTTTATTGCCACTGTCACAACAAAGCAAAGCTGCTATTATGTTATAACAAACTAAAGCTACATTTCTAAAACATCACATCTACCCAAACTACAGTGCTATAACACCTAATTTACAGTTTATTCCAATCGCATGGACACAGGAAACATAAAATAATAAAAAAAAAGGATTTCATTGGCTCATCCCAGCAGAAGTCCTTTCTGGTTTGGCTGTTCATCATGCAGCAAGGCAAGCAAAATGTATTGTGCATAGTGTTTTTGTACGGTAAGTGCACAAATATGCAATCTACATATTACTGCAGTACTGTCAGGCCAGTTTGTCAAATCCCCTGTGAGCCCCTGGCCAGAAGAATGCACACCCACAGGTCCACTGAAGGCTTTTGTCCGTGTGAGCTAATAGATACATGGAGTATTAAAGTGCTAGAGAGAAACACAACTCTGTGCCACAAAGTGTAAGACCAAGCTGTTGAGGCACTAAGATGAAAGTAGAAGGCAGACTTGAACTCAGCTGAGTTATTTGCTGAACCTAATCAAAGCAGCAGCTGAAGAAGTTTGTAGCTAAGTTCTCCTCGTTTTCTCACTGCGAATCCCAGTGCAGCAGAGCAAAGCATAGAGGCTCGGATTCAGCTCACTGCTTAGAAACGTGTGTACGCTTGAACGGCATCAGAAGGCTCGTTAATGTTGACCATGGCTTGAACGATTTTGTGTTGGAGCCTGAGAAGTCAACTGCAGGGATGGGCCCTATGGAAGGGCCTGTGGTGGGATGAAATGAGTGCTGTGAGGACATCTGGGAGGTACTGTCAGTAGCAGTCTTTTTATCTAACTATAAACCACAGACATTACAGCAGGAATTTGGTGGGAGCAGGAGATGTTGAGTAGGTTGTTTAGCTGGGATGTTCATGGTGAATCTTGGTCCTGCGTACAGCCACTGCCATAGCATTTTACTGTGGTCTTTTTCCATGCTCTTGCAGCTATCATTGATCTTGCAGTCTTTGCAGCACTTTCATTCAGAGGCATTTGAAAGGGAGCTCGTGGACAGTATGTTGGACATTTTAGCATGGTAAAACATTGGTCTATGTCTGGAAAAGCTGGCAACAGGAGCTTGACAAATAATTTGCAGTTAATAACTTATTTGATTTTTTATTTTCTTTTTTTTTTTCTCCTTTACTTTTGGCAGATAGTTCTGCAGACTCATAAATTTGCTGTAAATAACTCCTCAGAGCAGGAAGCACTATAGCATTTCTTGAAAAACTCAGAGTAGCAAAAGAATGTGACAAATTCAGTAGCTGAGCCATCAGGATACAGAGAGCAGGTATCAAGCTGTGCCATATGTACAGTCACGGTTGGCTTGGAAAGTCTCCTCTCGTAAAACCAAATTGTTCCACTAGGAAGTGAAGCCAGGAGCCTTTTGCCTACGAAATTAAATTGTTCTTTTTTTCCAAACCAATTGCATTTTTTGTTTTGTTTAATGAAACACCAGGCAGAATCTCATTTTTCTCCTCCAGCTCTACCTCTCTTTTTCCTTTTATCTCACCCCTCCCCTGCCCTCCTTGCACCTCAGGGTGAATGGAAAATCTCATCTTCTTTTTAGGCTATTTATCTTTTCCTAAAACAGTGTCCTCTAACCCTCATTGGATAAGTAAAGAGAAATGGAAAGGAGACCTAGAGGAAAGTTGAGGACTTGGACTGCCTAACAGTAACCAGGTTGCTCACTGACTGAGAGAGTCAAGTCTAGCTGAACGTATCTCTGGAAGAAATAGCTCAAACAGGCAAAAGATTCTTCATTTCCCTGAGATTATGCATTTAGATTGACAACTAAACTAAAAGGCTTCTAGAGAGATAGGCTTGCTTATTGTAAAATAGCAAAAATTAATGAGTCATCCGTATATAAAACTCCCTTTCTCCTTGTAAATTCAAGCCTCTCGCTGAGACATTGCCTGAAGATGGGTCGTATTTTAACATTTTCCCCTTCAACATAATTTTTCTGGGCATTACAACCTGCAAGTACATGGAAGGCAGCATTGATAGTTAGGATTTGGTGGTTTCAGTTGATCTTAACTCACTGTTAGGATTAATCAAAAATTGTCAGGATCCCATCACCTGCTATTGTAGTTGAAGAACCTTTTTGCTAATGGCAGAATTTCACACCCAGTCCACTAAGGCTCCTGCTATGCAGTGCCTATCAGGTGTCCTTCAGAAGGAATGGTGTCCAGCTTCAGGGATAACATGACAAGATTTTCCTGTGGTTTTCTGCGCAATGATGGAGTAAAGTTAGGTTGAAGAGTATGATATAGTCATGGGCTTTGCTGTCTCGCTCATGTAACGTCCCTTATGATGAGAATATTTTTCCCAGAATACAATTTACTTTCTTTGGAGACTGTTTGTGAAGTGCATTTGGTTAAGGTGCGTTCCTCTTATGTTGCTGCACAGCAACATAAACTTCAATTAAATGGTTTCGTTCCTGAGGCTTTTGGCAATGGAGTATTCAAACCAGCCTTGAGAGATATGGCCTTAGAATCGGAGATCAGGGCAGAATAAGGATCTGTAAAAAGTCAACACTACTGTTATTTCCTATTCTTACTATAAGGGAAAACCACCAACATCTCAAATGCTGGGGACTGACCACTGCAGCATACTTCCTGTGCTCCTGGTGATACTGCAGCTACAGGTGTTTGACTAGATAACTAAATCCTACTCTTATTGCTGGAGATCAGAGGGAGAGAATCTCTGGTTTCAATGTTGTTTTCTCCTCTCAGATGTCTGTGGACTCTCCATGTTTGATCTGGTGTTAGACTGGGTGCACTGGAGAACATACTCAAGGGGGCAGCCCTTCACCACACAAATGTGCCATTTGGGGACTGTTCTTTGACAGGCAGCAGGTTTGTGAAGGGGAAACTATCAGAGGTCAAAGTGGAAGATGATTGGAAGTTGCTTAACATGAAGAAAGGAAGGAGGAGAATCAGGGCCACACACACAAAAAGAATAGTCTAGGCAAGTGAAAACCAAGGCGCATAGGTAGTTTGGTGGAAGTTGGGGCTGATCTGATCTCACCCTGTGAGGATATGGGCTGGCATCATAGCCTAGAATGCCTTTTTCCACTCTCTAACATATTGCATGGTACTGATAACCGAAGGTGAGTCACATGCAGAAGGAGAACCCAGTAAGAAATGTTTTCACCTTAAGTAGCCTACCGCGAGGGAATTCTGACATTCTGATCTGTGCAGTTAACCAGATTCCCCATCCGTGGATGCACTGTCTTCCTGTGAATGAACAGCATGTCTAGTGTTCAGGCTTTCCCTGCCCTTTGCATGTGGTCAGTCAAATCAATTACTAGCAACCTCAAAGCGTGCTGCATTGAGATTTCTCTGTCTCTACATGCTCTGCAGTAGAGAGAGAGATATTCAAATATTCACAGTGTCTTGTAGCAGGCATAGAAAAAGGTGGAAATATTCATAACTGCTACAAGCCATCAAGCAAAATTTGCATATTTTACTGATGGTGTTGAAGAATGGCCTTCAATTATTTTCAACGTATAAACTGATAGCCACAGAACCCCAAATTATTGTGGTCTTTCCGAGTGGTACAATACTTCCTTCTGCGATGCAAGGAGAGAAAACCAGGCAGTGATATAGCCTGGTTTGTGCAGTAGGGTCTGTGCTCTGCCCCAAAGGGACCTGGCAGGCAGGAGAACAGCGTGCTGCTGTCCATCTTCCCAGCTTGGCAGTTCCTTTTGTTGCTGTCATAATACTACTGCTCTTCATATAGTGTTGGCCCATTTGTGTTTTCAACACGCAAATCAAAGCGAAGCCATTTTCCTCTGCCTTTCAGAAAACTCTTTAACCTCTTGTATTTAATAATCAGCATAAACGCCTGAAGATAAAACGTACGAGAGGCTCGTGGTACATCACTGCCACTTAACAAGTGTCATGTATTTGTGAGTGTGTGTGTAAGGCAGAAAGAAAGCATATGTATTTCTTGATTCTGCGTTGGCTTTGCGGGTTTTGTGTCACCTCTTACATAAAGTAATAACAAAGTGAACACAACACAGATTACGTTCGTCTATATCCCTGAAAGAATTGAAAGGAATTATTTATTTCTTTCTCTATTTGTATGTGGTCACAACAAAATGACTAACAACGCACAGGGAATACTGAGTGTCTCACAAAAAAAAAAAAAAAAAGGGGGGAAAAAAAAGAAAAGTAATGTATCTCCCAATAAAAATGTAAAATTAGGGGAAAAAATAAAAAAGATTGTAGGCAGGAAATAGACATCAATTTCTCTGACTGCCACAATAGAAGCTAACACCCGGGATGCTATCTTTTGTTAAGAAGCATCAAATTGTTATGTAATTTAACAGCCTGATTGGCAAGGCAAATTTGAGCTAAAGTAAGGTGTGTGTACGGTTTGTCAGATTCCAGGGATAATCATTTGAAGCTAATCCTTTTACTTTTCACAGTTGTCTTTACAGAAGTCTTTCCCTTCATGTTGGCATTATCTCAAATTGTTGAGCGACTATATGTGTATTTTTTGCATGTATGTGATAAATTTATTTTATAATTAACCACCCGGATTAAGGCATCTAGGCAGGCAGAGGAATCTTCAGATGTTGTTAATTGTTTTCTGTGGGATATGTTTCTTTTAAAGTTTTAATAATCACCAATTGAAGCTGAAGGGCTTTTTTCATAGGCTTGTTTTTGCAAGCCTACAAGTCCAATGAAATATCTGAGCCTTTCAAATATTTTAATGGTATAAAGCATGGTCATACCAGTATACCACTTTTCAGGAGGCTGTGTTAAAAGGTGTTTAGAATATATAGTGTCGTGTATGCTTGCTGCTATTTCAGATGTATAGGACAGGTTTATTAACAGAGATATCTCTGAGCACTGCTGAAACACTAGCTCTTTTTTTAGGTGCTGAAATAGGAGCTGAGCTCTTTTTAAAATCTAGAGAATATTGAGCACTTGAAAATGTGTCTGTGAGCTCATTTGATAGTTTGGTCCGTAATGAGAAAGCAATGCAAGTAGCAATAATGTGGCACTTTATTAAAATCCTTTTGAATATAAAGTGTTAGGAATTTTGATTCTTACAAAATTGCAGAAAACGTGCTTTTTATTACGGGACAGCATGTGACATCCACACATCAGCGGACCTCTTGGAAAAAATTTGGCTCCTTCCAAAGTAAATCACTGCTTAGCATAAGTAAAATCAGCACCAGCCAACCCAGCGATACTACACCGAAGTATTTAATATTATTTCATTTGGAAATGCAAAGCAGTTGTCTCAACATGGAATTTCTGTTCCCAGGGACCCAATGATATATATTTTTTTTTAACTCCTTAGATTGGAGGATCTGCTGTCCACCTAGCTCCTCTTTCCTGAGCTCCAGCGTATTGCACCTAGGTTGAAGTAGTGTTGAAGACTGAGAACACAGTGGTTTATCAAATGTGATTTATTCTCCACTGGTGACAGAACACTTGCAACTTACTTGGAAGAAATGGTGGAGTTTTTCATACATTTCTTCTGTGAAATTGCTACTATTGTTAAAAAGTCTGGTGTGAAAGGATGGTGGGAAGTACAAACCAATTTATTTCTTAATTAACAACAATGTCAGTGCTTTGGGTTGCACTCAGACAGGAGATAGCCATGTATCCAGTGCTGCAGCTGACTGTTGTGCCGGAGAGCTCTCCCCACCATGCTTTGGGTGAACGTGCCATCTGCATTGCAAGTGAAATCCGTATCAGTATTTCAGCGTGCTTTTTGCTCTGCAGTAGATGTCTTTGAAGGGAAAACGTGTTATTAAGTAATATCAAGATTATTAATATTGTCTGTTTGAACCACATTAGCATCTGCTCCGTAATCTCTAAATGCTGTTACTTTTCAACAGTGTCCTGTAACAAATTAAAGTGAAACTTAAATTTATACTTGATAGGATCTCAATTCAGGAGGGGATTTCAGTCCTATTTTCATAATACCTCAGTGTATACCTTGCTGAAAAGTGTTATTCATCCCCATTAGACAAACGGAGTTGGAGTTGTTGCAGTTACATGCCACACATCAACACCTGCTTGTTTCCTTTCTTATTAAAAATGTGATATGCGTGGAAATCTGGGTGCATCTGAAAGGGTGACAACAGGTACCAAAGCAAATAAAAGATTTTGTAACAGAGACTGGGGCATACCTTCCAAGGATCACTTCATAACACAGATCTGCGGAAGCTAGACCCTGGCGTGTATTTTCAAACGAAGCCTCTTAGCATGTCGAGGCTGCTTTTTGTGACCTAATGGTGATTTTTAAATGGATAGATTTAACTAGAGAGGTTTTCTTGCACATGACCTTTAAAAGGGAAAAAGAACAATGTTAGCATTCAACCCAAACCCTGTACTCTGTCACTTTGTATACCGTATCATTACTAGCAAAATTTAAAGGAAAACTGCACCCATTTCGCTCAGCCCAGCAATATGAAAGTTCACAGGCTAAGAAGCACTTGTCACCGTTTTTTAAATTACAATTGGCATTCGTGGGGAGGCAGCCATTTTACTGAAATACGATCTATCTATTCTGTCTCTCTATCTGGCTGTCCAGCTGGTGTGTTTGAGAATGTCTATCACACACCCTCATGCAGAAGTGCTACCTGAATTATGAAAACATATAATCGTCCAAAGATTATGTTCTCACTTTGTGGAGTGCAGCACAGGATGCGGATGAAAACATGCACTTCCTCTCTTTCGGAAGAAGCCGAGCTGTTACAGGGTGGATTTGGACTGTGTCATGAGCAGTTTGATATGCTGGGCCTTTTTTCATGACTCTGATTTCCTATTTCTGAATGCCCTCTTGGTTCAAACCTAGTAATTCCCTTGCCTGTGTGGTTAAAAAAGCAGGTTTTCGGTTGGAAAGAAATCATAAACCAACACAATGATATTTGTGTGAGTATGAATGTGGCCTGAAACATGAGCAGTTGGGTACCCCACTTTGTCTTGATGACCTGTTAACTTGGAGTAATCCTACTGGCCGTAAAATTTTGAAGACAAACTTTTTGCTTCTCATCTCCTACTTTTTCTGTTTGCGTTGTGGTATATATGGACTCTAACCAAATTGGGGCGACGTGCTATTAAATGTTGCAAATGCTCAATAAAAGCCTGACCCTTCCATGCAGAACTCATAGTGTAAGTGAACAAGTCAGAGAAAAAGTTCATAAGGAAAGAATGCAGCATGTGTTATTAACTGAGCAGTGATTGGAAAAGCTCATTGTTTTAAAGGCAGTGAAATGAGTGGCATGCAGGTTAAATAACACGCTGCCGAAGGAGTTGCCTAGCGCTGATGTGCTGCTCGTGCCGTCTGTAGTGCAGAAGACCAGAAGGCTGCACGTTGACCCTCTGGAGTTTCTTCTAGTTCATCTTCAGTGCTGGGTTCAGCAAATTGCTAAAAAGGGTGCAAGTGCATAGCTCACCATGACTGGGGCCCTACTGCTGGAAAGAGGTGTGACCTCTTGGACAGCTGACATGGAAGAAAGAATATCAGGCTGAGGATACCATTTGGAAACTCAAGAACAGGACTACCTTGACATAAATCCAGATAAGCCACAGATGGGCTTTGGGCAGTTCTGCTATAAAGTGTGCTCATAAAAACAAAGGCCAGTGTCCACGGTCATGTGTTGGTTCAAACTTCTTTAAGTGCTTTTAGGGTTTCCACTTTCAGAAATTGGCTGAGTCACGAAAAACAAAGTGATGTATTATCAAGCTGGTTTTGAGGCACTGGTTGCTGGGTTTGACGCCATTTGCAATACTGGCACTGAGGAAGCTTAGTGTAGAAGACAGGGCATGCAAGTTCATCACTTGTTCAATATCGTTTTAAAGATCTATACAAATTATGTGTAATTAGCCAGTACTTCATCTGTGCCGAGCTGCACTAACACCATTAAAGACAAGGAATGTTGGCTGATGCTTGTTGCAGAGGTTCTTGTCCTAATGTGTTTCCTTTCATGGGCTGCACCTTCTCAGAGCCAGCTGGGCACCAGTTTCTGTCTTTCATCGAATGCAGGTATTTTCAAAAGATGTGCTCTGCTGCCACTAGACTTAAGAGATCTTGATTATAATTAGAAATATTGACAAGTACATTGAACTAAGATTTTCGGGCAGCTTCCCATACAAACTTTTAGATTGTTGAGCTGAGCAAAACTGGTATCATTTTTCTTTAAAGAAAATATTTTGCTCCTAAAAACATGAATTCTTTGGAATAATAGGTAAACTGTCCTTGTTGTTCATAAACATCATCTTTATGCATCTTCACTGTTGTGATAAATTAACTGGGTTTGTTTTATATTTCCCTACAGTTTACTTTAAATAATCCTTCACAGTCTTTCACCACAAGACCACATAAGATTCCTTTTTTAATACCCAGAATGCTGAAATAGCATTTTGAGCACAGACTGTAACGCATAACAAGTGTATAATTTCTTATTGGGAATGCTGTGCAAAAACTTGTTTTCCTATCAGCCAGTCTAAATTTTTTGCTTAATTCACTAGAACCCCT
The DNA here is from genome assembly GCF_009769465.1 of Tauraco erythrolophus. NCBI lineage: Eukaryota > Metazoa > Chordata > Aves > Musophagiformes > Musophagidae > Tauraco > Tauraco erythrolophus. The sequence continues at coordinate 129,829,440 of NC_141466.1, read as the reverse complement.
GTGTATCTACAGGGGTAATTTATAATTAGAGCTGCAGCAAGCAGGATGCTGGAGAGGCATACATTCATGGACAAGCCTGTTAGGCTTCGCTCCAGATCTGAGCCCCTACACGCCTCCATTTGGCCAACAGCCTTCAAGCTGGGCTTACAGTTTAAGGAGGGATTTTTCTGAACTAATTTGAAAAAAAAGTAGCAAGCTCCCTAAGCTCTGGACCCCTTTGCAAACAAGCTGGGAGAGGGTTGTGCACGCCTCCGTGCGTGCGTGTTTGAAATTATCCATCTGTATTAACCAGGGTTCTGTGCAGTTTGGTGCAGGAGGTGGTGTCTTTTATTCTGCTAAGCATCATGCACATTTATGGCACTATATAAATAATAGTAATACAGCAATAATCTAAGTCATTCCATCAAGGTCTCACACTCCAAAGATTACCCCCATGATTCTGGTTTTTAAGAGCATCACATTGAAGAGGAGAGGAGGGAAAGGAGGAAATAAGAAGCCAGATTCTGCGTTTGTGGCTGATTCAGCAGTTGAGGGTGAATGTGGCTTTGCGTGCTACCAAAAACTTCTGCATACTCCCAGAAGAGTCTCCTGATGTTGCTTATTATTTTTCTTGTGTATGTTTCTGCCACAAAACCACAGAAAAGGAAAAGTGGTAGGAGTGCAAGGGAGGAGAGAGAGAAATTAAAGAGATGAGGCACGTGAATGACATCGTTTTGTTACTGCTGAACAAATGAGAGTTTTTTGTGTTTCCATTCTAAGTACCACAGTCTGCTGAAATTGGTGGGAAACTTTTCAGTGATTTTGGATCAGGCTGGAGGTTGTTGAGTCGTCAGGCAATACTACTACCACAACACTTCCCACTGGTTACTTCCAAGGCAGAAGTTTCCTCTGCTGTTCTCTTTGTTTAAAACTAAGACCTATCCTAGAGATGTGATATTTTTCCATTATCCTTCTTTTGCCTTCCACTTCATTTTTCTGCACCCTGCCCGCCCCCTCTGAGTCTCCAGCCTACAAATATGCGCACAAGATTTCTCCATTAACATCCATTCAGATTTGGCTCGGAAGCTTTACAGGCTTTCACTTTCTGTTTGCTGTCAGAATAGCTGTTTCCCTAACTCACCTTCTCGTCCCTATGTCCTTAATTTCTCTAGGAGTTTCCAATACCCTTTATGTCTTTTCCTGATAGGTACGGAATCATCTCTGTTCTTATAGCATTTGTCTACCTCTTCAAAACATTGAATTATTGACAGACTAACTTATAAAATGAGAACTGAACATGCTTATGTAAACGCCACACAGAATGGCAACGTTTTAGATTATAAGATTTGTTGTCTTCTCTTTAATGTGTAGTTTATGTTTGACCCAATACATAGGCTTAGATTAAAAGACTGTGTATGTGTTGAAGAGGAAAGCCTCGGAGCTTTCAGGATTCTTAATACCGTCCAATTTTGATTCAGGAGACTCAAACGATATCCCTCAGTGCTCTTTATTCACTGTCAAAAATAATTCTTATATTTGCAAGTGGCAACAAGAAAAAAAAAAGTTAGGTTCAAAATAATTGGGTGAGGTGCTTTTCAGGAGAGTTAATGTAACAAGAGCTGCTAAACTTATTGCACTTAAAAACACAAATAAGAGTGTTGGACAGAAGTTGTCAGTAGGTGGTCTCTTAATATCTCACCAGTTTTGAAGTTATGAAAAGGAGCAAGACTTTTTGAAATCTAGAAAAGAAAGAAAGAAAAGCTAGAAACCGAGTGAAAGAGCAGAGTCGCAGCACCGGTGACCCGAGAAACCTCATTGCTCCACTTATACTGGCACAATGTCACGTTCTCAGCCACTCCATCACCAGCAAGGGGAAAAAAAAAAAGCTTTTCCTTTCCTTTTAGTCAAAGGCAGTGGGTAAGCAGAGCACGCGGTTCAGAGGGTCATTAAAAAGCATCAAAGGAGGCAGCCTCATGATGGTAATAAGACGGCTGCAAGGAAATAAAGTGGGCATTGATCTGCACTATCGAGTGTGACATTTTAACCGAAGCTAAAAGCCAAGAGCAGATCTAGCCCTCTTATTCATCTGCCTGCCTGTTTTAGTAAATTGTCTTTTTTTTTCCTCCAACCAGTGGCCTCAGAGGTCACTTCATATTAGCTGGCTTGTTAATACCGAGGCAATCAATACTTAATCAACAAGTAATGGGATTTTGCAGTCATCCTGTATGATCTTTCAATAAAGCCCCGAATCTATCTCAGCCCATTCAGAGCCTGACTAAAGGTGCACGATTGCTGCAGAGCAGGGATTTGATGGTCTGATGCTCTTAGGCTGATCTGCATCTGATTAAGACACCATGCAGCCACTGTCCTTCACCCTTTTGTTCCTTTATCCCCGTATAATGTAGCATGGCACAGAAATTCGTCATCTTGGCTTTTAGATGCAACAGCAAAGGAATTAATATTTCCTTAGTGCATGATGATCCAGCCTCTTGGTCATGATATGCAACCAAAAAAAAAAAACAACCCAGCACAGAAGGAGGGAAATTACAGGAGAGGCAGTGACAGGTTTCATGTATTGCCTTGGAAAACACAGTTCTAACAAATGGGTCCAAACCACCCTTTTCATCTCTACCCTCTCTGTCCTCCTCACTGAGAAAGAAGCTGTGCTAATGTAAATGACGTAGTCACTGGACACGGCGATATGAGAATAGGCATTACGGATGATTCGCTGGGCCAGGAAAAGGAACAAAAGCCAAAATTACAGGCTTCTAGAAACATCCATCTCTTTTCAGACCTTCAAGTGCATTGTTGACAAGGCTTGAGGGTAGCACTGTTTTCAGCTAATTATTTTACCCACCCTGATGAAACGTCCCTTCTTCTGCCATTGTTCCCAGAAACTCTGTGCTAATACTGTCCAATGAGGAATCCTAAACAGATGGAGCCAGAAAACAGCCCACAATTTCCGCTCTCTAAAACCAACAAGAAAGGCTGGGAAGAGGAACAACAGTAGACATAAATGTTAGGGAACTGTGGCAAACTTTACCAGCTATTTCTTGCTTCTTCCTTCTTGAACCTAGAAGAAACATTCATGGAGGAAGCATTTGTCTTTGTAAAGCCTCCATGAAAGCCATGTGATGCAGTGCTTGCCATGATTATCATGACAAGTAAAACATTTATTTTTTTTTTTAGTCTTTTATATGTGGCCCATGCACAGGTATACATGCCTATAGCATCTCTGAACTCAGAGGTCTGTGTCACACTGAGTGACTTCATATATGTGACAAAAGGCATCAGTGGGTCTGTTGAAAGGAAGACTGTGTTCTCAGTTGACTTCCAGGTCTAGAGAAAGAGGGAGGTATAACACCCCTTTGAAATCTTGCTGCTCTCCACATCACCCAATTTTTTCTGATTAAGACCATGCTTGGCCACATCATGTAAATACTTATTACTTGGGGGACATGTAAGGGGGGTTAAGAGTTGGTGGGGAAAAAGCAAAACAAAATATAATTACGTGAACAAAGACAAGAGAACAAGTGAGCAAAATAGCAATAAGGAAATATGAAAAAAAAAAGATGATTGCTGACATAAAACATGGAGATGAAACTAGGGCAGCTTCAAGGAGGCACCTACTCCTTCAATGGCAGGAGTGACGCGTGGCTGCTGATGCCAAGGGCTGTGCCAGGGAGGATTGCTGCTCTCTGGGCACGGAATATAAACCTGGTATTTGTGCCTTTTGGTTCACTCCCATTATTGGCAGAAGGGTAATACACAGTATGCATGTGTACGAAAACACGCACTTCTGTGAGTTACCTTGTGGATTATTTTTTGTGAATATGAATTTCTGGAAACCGAGCCTGTTTCCCATTTTCCACTCTCCTGAGAGGCTAGGGAGTTCACAAGCTTCAAGCAATGGCCTTTTTCAGTCCTGAGTTGTCATTTTTCTCCCATCCTGTTGAATTTGTTTCACCTACGCCATCTGCTCATGGAGTGCGCCTGCACATGCAGCACTGACGGTGCGGGCAGCAGGAGGTGGGTGAGGATGTGTCATGCCTGTCCCACTGAACAAGGCACAGGAGGGAGCTTCATCAGATGTGAGGTGTCCCAGACACCTTTGTGGCAGGCTGCAGATGCCGCCCCTGGAGCTTAGGAAGTGCATGCTGGTTCGTATCTCAGGTGACCATTGCAGAGAGGGGAGAAATACAGCAGCTCGGACACAGCCTACTCCTGTCAGATGTATTGAGAAGATATTTTAAAATTACCTCTGGAGTATTTTGGTTGGTACTGCTAGCAAAAGTAGCTCACAGGCTCATATTCTTTCTCCTAATACGGATGGCAGAAGAGGACTCTTCTATTTCAGTATGGAGGCACACAAGGGTATGGATTGCAGCTTTATTTTCCTTGAGTTCCCCTTGGGCGTTGCGAGTGGCTGGGACCTGCGTGGAGGCAAGCAGGGTGGAAAGAGCCCTTTACTTCAGCAGATTCAACTGTGGAGATTACTGGGGGGGTGTAGTGGGTGTGCTACTCACACATAAGGTGCAGGGAGCGTGTCACACGGTGGGTTTGTTCTTCCCCAGACACCCAAGTGTGTTTCCTGACACCACAGCCCCCTTTTTTTGTGCTATGGATACATGCCAGAGACGATCTGTCCATGCCTGACGGCTGAGTGCTGCGGTCATTCCCATTTGAGTAAGCACTGAAAACAGGAGGAGACCATTTTTATGCCTACACAAAAGCCAGGATGAACTTGGGCCTGTGTGTGAGCTGTGATTGAGTGATGTTGGGCAAAAATCAGGATTGGCTCACGCATCAGTCCAATCCTTTAATCAGAATGAATTGAACTCTAATCTACTTCTTGGCAATGAACAAATAGGCAGTCTTGGATATGGATGCTATTCTGTTTCATGGATATATGTGTTTGTGCAGAGTATGGGGGCGCGGGTTAAAATTAGAACTGTGTGAGCCCTGTAGGGTTCCATTCATGATGAGGTTTGCAAACTAATCCATGTTGCTTGATTTACAGCGACTGGAAACAAACCAAACCTCATAGATTTGTTTGAAGGGTTTTGTGTGATGTGGGGATAGGAGCTCCATCTGTACTTGTTCACTTGCATTTTCCCTGAGCTAACCTTCCCTAGATAAGGCAGGAAGATCTTAGGGTTTTGTGGTGAATAGGTGCATAGAAAGGAGCCAACACTTTTGGCTTCACTGACTGTTCTAACAAATGCTGAGTTTCATGAGTTATATTTCCTTTTAAAAAAGACGGTCTCCAGGTGATGATTTACTTGTTCTTCTTCAGTGCTAGCATTGCTTTTCTTCCACAGCTGTTTCCTGGCAGGATCTTAGGTCACATATTTGTTCTCACCTCCTTAAAACATCACTAGAGAGACCCTCAGAAACTGTTAAGTTTAAAATTCTCTGATCCCTGTGGAAGACTGGGGGGACAACTGGTGTATATTGCTTCTCTTGAAGCTTCTGTTTCATAGCATTTATGTTAATTGGAGCCAGTCATCAGTTTGAAAGGGACTCCAGGACATGTCACCTTTTGATGGCAGAAGGGGTGATTACTTTAGAATGGCTTGTACAGCAATGGAAGAGTTAGTCAAGGAAGAACCAACTGAATGATTAAATATAACAAATATCAGCTACCAGCAATTCATGTTGGTTTGTGATGTGTATTGAGAACTGCAAAAATCCTAGCTGTAACATTTATTTTAGCCTACTTTATGAATAGCTCCTGAAATCACCCTTTGCCTTGCATGGGAAGATAAACCTGGTAGCTCTTAAATGGTTATGATCAAGCCAAGAATGTCTTTATTTGGCTGAACTTCAAACCTTCAAATCCCATGCAGTGCCACGTTGTCATTAATTACTGTGGGCCAGGTTTTCAGAGAGGCAGGCACATTTCTTTAAAAATTGGAGGCTTTTTCTCTTTTGTAGAGCATCTGCTCAGGATTTGAAGCAGTAGGTGAGCAGTCTTGAGTTCGGTGTCTTCAGGGGCTTAAGTACCCCTTTCTAGAAGATGACAATCAGTTAACCCTTAGACATCTCTCTCTTCTCTGCTGCCAGAATCAATAGCAGCTGTAATGACCAAGCACATGGGTGACACACCTAAATGTGAGACTTACATGTCGGGGAGCTGGTAAGTTACACCTTGGGTGTGAGGAAAGATGGAAATTAAACAAGGAAGGAGGATGAAGAAAGTGCGTTGCCTCGATAGACGCCTGCTGAGGACAGGTCTGCTTCAAGTTCCATGTTGCTGTCACCAGTGCATCCCTGTCCTGCTGCAGTCCCGATTTCCCCTTCTGCAGGGGTACGGAAGTTACCCCAGGTGGTCCCCACCTGAGGGGGCCCACATTCTGCTCCACCAGCTGAACCTGCACTGCTCAGCTATTGCTGTGGGCACCCTCAGGCTGAGGGCAGCTTTGCCCCCACGGCCTTCTGCCAGTGGTTTAACCCCTGTGCTATGACAGTGGAAGGAAGCTGAAGTCATTGTTAATATTTTGTGGTGGTGGGGCCTTAGAGCAAAAAAATGTAGAAAGTTGCTGGTTTTTAGAGTTGTCATTGCTCAGCAGTTTTGTATCATTGGCGAGTTTTGGGCTAAATCTCCCCTTTCTGTTGGGCAGGCGGTTATCTGCAGCTTAATCGGCCGTGCTGGAGTGTTGCAGGTTTAACTGGGAGGATTAGCAGTTGCTCTGGACAGTGTTGCTGTTAGCAGGGGGGTTGAACTCTCAATGGGAAAGATCAACAAAGTGTCTCATATGCATTTTGGAAGCGCTGACAGACGACAGCGAGTTACCGGGGGCTATATTAGGTAGAAATCTTACATCTAGCTTGGAATGGGATAAGGGGAAAAAGTAGAGATAGGGAAGAGTATGTGGCTATTTTTGTCCATCAGCCAGATACCTATTGGTCAGGTTGTTACAGAGGTTGCCTGGGAAGGTCAGCAGCTCAGTGAGCTGCGCTGCAAAACATGCCTGGGCTAAACCGAAGCTTCATTCCTGCGTAAGCCAGGCAATCTCACAACTATCAACCGTGAGCTGCAGCGTGGACGACGACCGTCCTATTCTTGTGTTACAGACATGTTGCTACTAGTCAGTTATGACACCTTTTGTCAGTTCCTTGTTTTCTGCAGCCTGTTGCTTTTTCTCTGCTGGCTTTTGGGAGGGCGTACCTCGGCTCGAGCTGTGTGCCTTGCACGTAAAGCTACTGGAGTCTGCTCGCAGGCTGACCCCTCCGCACTGAGACAGGACAATGGCAGAGTGACCTGCATTACTCAAATTCCAGCCTTCGCCGAGCTGTCATCAGCATGCCTGGAAAATTAATGTCATTACGCTGTCGCTCGAGGCTTGGCATGGCTGCTGGGAGAGCAAGCCATGGTGGAAAGTGAATGTTGTGGCTTACAGCTGCAAGGGAGGGACGAGCACTGCCAAGAGCCGATGGGATATTTGTCTTCACGGCTTTCGCAAGTGGAAGTCCACCCTCTCTGTTTAGTACTGTAAGCTGGTGTATATTTGCAGCACTGTCTTTCGGTCGTCACTGGGATCTGTGCTAACTAGGGACTGAATTGACCGCCGTTCTTCAATGTGCTGGTGTGACGCTTCCAATTTCCACTAGGCATTATCTTGAACAAGAAGGGCGAGGGTGCAACAGTGTTTCTCCCCTCTTGATGTAAATGCATTTCTTCCACTGTCCTCCCCTGTAACATTTTTTGTGGGGCTTCTTGACTTGAAAAAAAAAAATCATACTGTTAAAGCCAGTGAATGGAGTCATGAATATATTTCTTGTCCTTGACAGCAGTGGCACTCATCAAACTGAATGTTTAACTGTGCAAGGGTACTGAGTGTCCTCACATCAGCCTTTTGAGTAACTTTGGGAGAGTGGTTTTATGTGCAGGTAGGTGGAAAAGCCATAAGAGAAGCAAGGAGCAGAAGAGGGAAGGGGACATCGCTGCCTTTTCTTCCTGCATTGCACCGAGCCAGCCTACTGCTGCCTTTCCTACCCTAAAAATACTGTGAGGAGCGGCAGAGGAACCTGTTTCCTATGAAATAAGAATCAAATAATAAGAGACTCTTGTTGGGCAGCATGATCTCTCTTGGATCAGTCTCACAGTGTGATCCCTGCCCTGTGCTGGAAGCTGTCTCTCTGAACACCTCTTGTATCCACCCATTCCCAGATGTCAAGCAAGTGGTGCCTTAACTTAAACCTCAATATTTATTCCAAGAGCAGCTGTTAGATTTTAAATGATGCAACTTGTTTTGAGTTTTCTCCCTCTTTTACCCTCTTTGGTTTAAGCTGGTAGCGGAAGCATTGAAATGCTGAGACAGGTGTGGCTTTCACAGCCAGCCTCATCCTACAAAATCTGCAAGTAACAGAAATCCTGCCTGACACAGGGAGTGTTCAGGGCAAGGACAAGCATCCAGTAATGACCAAAACTTCAAGATGGTAAGATCTCCTAACCAGGCACTACTGTGTGATGTAGAAGCTCAGAAGTTTATTCAAAAGCTGTAAGAAGTTGATTAGTATCACCATACAATAACTGTGTAGATGACACTAACCAACAAACATCCTCTCTGAGTGTTATTTGTTGCATTATTTGTTCATTTGCATTATGAATATCCAGCTCAATAAAACCAGACTCCTAACTCTTCATCTTCCTTTTAAGTATCAATAGATGAAGTCCTGTCCCATATAAATGTGAGTTAAATAATGTGGACTAACTAAAGAGAAGAGACTGAGATGCACTGAAAAATACATGAGAAAGCAGATGTTGCTCTTGTGCCTGTTGCCCACGCATGCAAACCTGCACTGTGAGTGCACGCTGCCCAACAAGTTGTTTCTTTGGCGTTAGCATTGTTGCAGCTGCACACAGAAGTAACAAAAAACTGATGTGGTGCGCTGACCTGTGTTCAACAGTGGTGTATTTGGCTCTTTCTGCTAATGTCCTAATAAGTGACAAGTAAAAAGTGCTCTCTCCTTCCTTTTTTTTTTTTCTCCTTCTTTTTTTTTTTTTAGTTGCTAGCTGTCCAGGTCTCACCAAGGGAAAACCAAATCACTTCCTGAATAAACAACACAAGGGACCGATGTTAGAGGGGAAGGCTCAGCAGGAGCAGTGGAGGAAGGTGCTATTTCAAGCAAATCAGGTGTGTTCTCTGACGGACTCAGGGACCTCCCAGCAGAACAGGAAAAGGCAGTGTTTCTGTGCCAGGAGCGGAGCTGGCCTGGCAGTGCTGCAGAGCTGTCCAGCTCTGGAAGCTCAGGTGTCTCCAGGCATGCACATGGCAGCTCTTGTTATCTCACAGCAGTGTCATCCTCTGCCTTTCACACTTGATTTTTGCTCTCAGAAAAAAAAAGCAGAGCAAAATCCAAGGCAAAGCCATGCTCATTTATAAGCTGGTCTGTGAAAAAATAATGCTTTTTTTGTGTGCTGTTCTGCCTTGCTGCTTTGGTGACTGGGGAAATAGTGTAGCGTCTCCTTAACTTTTATATCTACAAGTCCTTTCTTAGAGTCCCGTTTTATTTTAGATAACTTCTGCTTGAGCGTCTCTTTGTTGTAATGTCTGTAGAATCACTGAATATTTGCACTGGAAGTTTTTTACTCAAAGGGAATTTTTGATCAGTGACACATCAGGAGCTACTGTTCTCGGCCTGGGACAGCCGAGAAACATGGAAGGGGCTGAACAGTGTCTGTTTTTGTTCCAGGGAAGAGGCCCATCTGGACTTGCTCTGCCTCGTGCCTTGCTCTTTAAAGGTCCAGTTGCACAATGACAACTTTCTTTCACGATGACTATTACTTCTGCAACAAGCAGTCGTGCTCAGCAGTCGCTGCCTGATTGCCAATGTTTACCTTGCTTTATTACATTACTGTAAACTTTGGTTGGCTATCAGAGCCAGTTGATGACTCTGACAATTTGGAATCTGAAGGGCTCTTATGAAATTAAACACCGCCTTTGCGTGCCGTCCGAGCCTCTAGATGGGCAAGTGAAAATAAATGTTCAAAAGGTTGTACTTTATATAGCCACAGACTTGACCTCTAAGTGCCTTAAAAGGGCTCACATACTTAAAGGTGCATTACCAGGCCTTACACTAATTCACTGTGATAGCTAAAGTGCTTTGTGTATACCACAGGAGACCAGAAGCCCTTGAGGATCCTTTAGAGCAGAGCATGTGGGCAGTTAACATTATTCAGCTTGAATTTTGTGTTTGCAGCCAGTCATGAGTGAAAGTAGGGGTAGACTATTTGCATATTGTTTTGGTATAAAGCTAGAAAAATGCTTCCATATGTGTAAGTCATGTAACTTCATCCTGTGTGTTTCTTAGATGCTGGAAAACCCTAAATAAGATGAGGCCCTTTCTTTTTTTTTTTTTTTTTAATTTTATTTCTTCTTTTCTTCTTTTCTCCACTGAGAATTTCTTGGGAGCATTCATCCCTCCCTCTCTTTAAGCTTGCTGGTCTAAGCAGGAATACTTGAGACTGATTTTAATTCTTAACTAGATGGACATGATTTATTAATTCACATTTGAAATAACAATTGCAGTCGGAAGGAATCAGCTGAAAGCCTTAATTACATTGGAAAATATGCTTCAGTGTAGCATGGCCTCATCCAGCTTTCAGAATGCATAATTATCATCATTTTTTAATTTTTATATTTGAAAAATTGTGATGGAGACCAGACTCTGCTGGCTACTCGCACTGCTTCAAAGCAGTGCCTAAATCAGAAGTGAGTCTTTAAACTGATCATTTTCTTACTTGCTTGTTAGTGCTCAGCCACATATGTAGACTTATTGTGCAGGGTTTGGCCTCAGTGTTTTGAGTATTATTTTTACATCTGAGCCAACTAGCAGTTTCTGTGCCCAATTCCAAGGAAAAAAAGATGTTAAACTGTGAATGCGCACTGGCATATGAGCTGAGATTAGGTAATTTGGGATCACTCCATAGAAATCACATATGGGCTTTGGGGACTGGGAATTCATTCCTGTTCAAACAGTAACCGAATGGGGAAAGCAAGATCAAGGTAATAAAAACAAAAACAAAAAACAAACCCCTGAACTTCCTGAAAAGAAAAAATGCACCACGGAATAAGAAAGAAAAAACAAAGCCTTTCTTACCTTAATCTTGAAAAAATATGACAATAGAGAGACATATTGGCCCACTTGACCCAACGATGTAACACAGGAGCACTTCCAGCTATGATTGCAATTCCTGTCACCATTCTGCGTCTTAAGACTTCTGAATATTTTCCTTCATTTTGAGTCTGTCTTGACTCCATGTTTGTTCTTTTCTGACCATCTTTTATCTTCCCCATGACCCTCTTGCCCTCATTCTGTTATCTAGGTCAGCTATTCATTAAGTTTACTATAAAACTGGTACTAGTTAAGGAAAACTGCTGTAAAGTCAGTCCATTGCGAGATGATCACTATTTTATTTTTGAGTTTGAGAAACCTAGAAAATCTGTGCAAAGTTCACTTCAAGATTTGAAAAAGGAAATCGAAAATTGTTCCAAGTCCTTGTTCAGAACTATGATTTGGTAAAAAAATAACCATGGCCCTGGTCTGGCTTTGGACGTAAACGCAAGTCTGAGAGATGCCTGGAATAGATTTGCTCATTTTCGATTATGAGTACAGATGTGGCAGGACTGAAGTAAGGTCCACAGGAGTCCAACTGTCAGGGTATAAAGCTAGGAGAAGGTCCTGTTGGTTAGCAAGACTGGGATCCTACTTCATGACTTACCCCAAGACCTCTTGCAACCTTCTCTTGCCAGTAATTCCCATTTCCAGGTATGCCCTGATTTCCGGGAGGAAAACCTTCCCCTGAGGGCTACAGAGCTACAGAGTAGACTGCAGAGTCTATTCATCCCGTGTAAAATACTAGATAAGGTGCAGGTTGGCTTATGGGAGAGCAGGATGACTGGCAACATGAAAACCCAATCCCTTCATATCCTACACTCAGTGAAAAGCACCGCATGGTGTGGTTTCATGTTCTGACCTGGGGATGGTGGAGCTGTAGGACAAGTAACTGTCAGATTCTTTGTCAGCTTTGCCTGACCATGTGTGAGCAGCAGGAGCCCTTCCCCCTTAGCATCTCCCCTGTCTCAGCTTCTCAGACACAGCAGAGAGGAGGCATGAAGCAAAATGTAATAGGTGGTCATATGGGACACTGTAGAAGATGGATGGAGAGGGCTGAAGTGGAAGAGAGATGACCGAGGGAGCTCATAGTTCAGGTTGAATATCATCATCTGGATAGGGAGAAGAACCTAATCCAAAAACTCATCTTAATTATACAGGAGGAGGGAAGGAGAGGATTGTGATGCTCATCTGTTTAAGGTCAGAGGATGAGCTACAGATTGGTGTGTGGTAGACACCACAAAAGCCAGAGGGTTATTTTCTTCTTCTAAACACAGGTTAAAGTGACACTGTCAGAGATTAAAAAACATGAAAATTTTTCACTGACAGGGTGATGCTGTATGAGGTGTCCTAAAGAAAGTGAAACTTTCTGAAGAGAAGGCTCCTCACAGCCAAATCAGAGGTGGGCATCACAGACCACGTAGGCTCTGTTTGTCAGTGTAGGAGCAGAAATAGCTTTTTTGCACCGTATCTACCAGGCTCTGGGTAAGGAGCACAGTTTGCTTACAAAGCTATTAAGAAAATAGATTAACAAATGGTGAAAATATCTTTCCTTCTCAGCAAAGGGTTCTTCTCAGGCTTTCCTGAAACAGATGAAATCATACACAGGAGTAATTGGTTAAAACGGGGAAGGAAATATCACTTTAACCACTCTGGGTCCTTCACTAATGGTAAAAGCTTTTGCGTTTCTCTCCAAACTTGATAAAACTTCTTACACCTGTAGGCTTGCAGAAATGCCCTTCTGAAGTAAAACATAGTAAGTGCTCTTCAGAAGTCATTGTTAAAATACAGAGGAGGATCCTTCCTTTATTCTGAGTCCTTCCTTCAGATGTGCACAAGTCTTCAAACGTTTTTACAGGGAATCAGTATGGTGGAAAACTCTTTGAGGTTAAGACTTACATGATGAAATAATTCCACTTATTCTTGCTCCTACAAGATGGAAATGATACTGTTTATCTAGCCTCTTTGCGGCTTTTGCCCTGTGTAGTTTTAAACCCCAAACCTGCATGACACACCTATGGAGTATCTCATTAGCTCTTCAGATCTTCTACAAAACTTCTCGTCTTTCCTGTCCTCCCTGGGCCCACTGAGGCCCACCACCTGTTGGCTGGCTGATGAGCCCACATCATGTACAATATGGCCTTCTCTTGTGCAGGGGCTTACTCAGACCTGAAGTGATGTTTTGCCAGAGCTGGGAGATACCACAGAACTTCACCGACAGGCTCCTGACCTTTCTGTGACTCAGAAATGGCCACTTTTTTAAAAAAGGTTTGTGAATGTTTGTAGGAGAAGGCAACAGGAGCGCTAACAGGATAGCTGTTTCTGGTAAATTCACCTCTGCTGTCCCTTCAACTGACTAGCGATAAATAAGGCAAATGCAAGACTGTACTTGAAAATATAAGAGCAAAAGAACACTCTCTTCTGCTCTTGGCATGGCTTCTGACAGTGTTTGCTGTCTGCCAGTGCCGCCGTGAGTTACAGTCCACTGGGTCATCGTTACGTACGTGGAGCCGACGAGGGCAAGAACCACCCTACAAACAGTCTGTTTTCTGTCACTGAGCAAGTGCTGTTCTCCGCCCCTCCGATACATCCGGCTACCTCCTGTTTAAAAATGACTGGAGCCATGTTCAAGCTGTTTGCCCATCCTTTCCCAGCAATAGCCCTGGTTAAACACACACACGTATACGTATATATTCTATACATGCATATATAAAAATACGTACATACACCCCCCCAAACATATATGTGTGATGCTCTTGTACTTGCTAAGCTTATCAGCTGTCTGCTTGAGAAACGCAGGACAGAGCTCTGGGCAAACTGAAGGTGAAGAGAGGGAATCAAGACTGATCTGGGAAAGGGGGAGACAGGTTCAGCAAGCAGGGCAGCTCGGTCGTTTTGGAAACGGAGGATTTCTGAGAGCAGAGCACGTTGTTGCTTTAGGATCTAATTTTATATATTCTAAACGTTTGAGTACTTAATGAAGGGTAACACCACAACAAGAGCAAAGTAAGAATTGTTGGTGCAAAAATCATATCCTTATTTTACCCCCAGCAGTGAAGTTTCTGAGCATTAAGCACCTTTGCATTTATTCTCCTTGTTCCTTGACTGTGAAAGAAGTTTATTTTTATTCCCAGTTTAATGATAGGAAACTGAGAATCAGGGAGATGATAATTCGGACTTTCAAAGCCCTGTTTAAATAACCAGCTATAGAAAGAGGGCAGCATGCCAGGAAAAGAAGGTCTTCTGAAAACATTTCTGCAAACATCAAGAGGGAGCCAAATGCTTTCTGCTTTGCTGGCCCTCCTGGGAGGGACGTTTTCTGCAAACCTGGCCTTAATTGGTGCTGAGCACTGGAAAATTCTGGTCCTCTACCCGGCATTATGGGTCAGCTTGGTGTATCTGTTGCATTAGACCATCCATCCTCTGATTCAGTCTTTGCCCTGGCTGTATATGCCCAATTTTATTTTATTTGTTTTGCAAATTCAGGAGGAAAAACCTATATACCTTTTTTTTCTGTCTCCTTTCCCCCCCCACCCCTGTCCTTCTCATCCTTCAGCCTGGGATTTACAGTAGCATGGCCCATCCTACCCCCTTCCAAAATGCACTGAAAAGGAGCCATCTGTGGGTTCCCTCTGTTGATATATTTCCAAAAGACCTTGCAAAGTGACATTAATTGTTTTGACTGTGTGCACCTATTCATTATTACACGCTGCTGCCCGACTCTCTTGCCTTTTTTTTTTTTTCTTTCTTCAAGTAATAATCTTGCACCATACTCAAATATTTGTGTGCAATGGGCTCAGAGGGAGTGAGCCGAGAAGCCTTCCTGCCATCAGGGCCCTGAAAGCAGAGATGTGCTGAAGTCATCTCCGTGTAGGGAACACATTTCATACTCATCAGGCGATTCCTTGTGTACAGATGGGACCCACCCATCCCACATTATTGAAATTAGCTCCTCTCCAGGTTCTTTCCACTGTAGCATGGGTTGGCTGTAGAAGATTTGAGCACATCACCTTCAGTGTTGTCTTTGCTGATGTACGAGTTGTTGACTGCACAAGCTAGGAGCTGACATTCAATCCTGCGTGCTCCTTTCTCCAGCAAAGCCGTGAAAATGGGATGGACTTCCTGGGCAATATTAAATCCCAAGCAAAAGCTTTATAAAAGCTACTTCAGAACACTATCAAATTATTAGTATTCTTTTTCATAATACAGATGGGGTCTCATTTTATTGAAAGAAGAAGAGAGAGAGAAAGAGAGAGAAAGTAAGTGTTTTTTCCAGCCCTCTTGGGAATTATTTTATTGAAAATATCAAAACTGGGAAGATTTCTCCAGTGCCAGGGGTCAGAATCTTTGACTAGTTTGTTGTAATGTGAACATATAAAAATTCACTCAGTGCTCATTCTCTGCCTTTTATTTAATGTACAGTCCAGGTAGTTCCACTTTGATTCTTTACATTACTGTTCCCAGCACTGAACATTTGCCTTGAGTGTTTTAAATTTCTTTCATGAATTCTGAAAGAGGGAAAACTTCAGGAAAATTGCCATTGGCCTAAGGCCTAATATATATCGATGTACTATTATCAGTAAAACAAATTTTTGTTATTCCAACTGACACTGAATAAACAAGTACTTTCTATTTCTTCTGGGAAGCTCTAACTTGAAGCATTCTTCACTGTAATATCTCCACTTAAAAATAGCATTTTCTTACTAGTTCCATGTGAATCATATCTGCATACCTTAATGAGTAAGTGTTTAATATTTTAATTTCTATTAATACAGAATAGTAAATGCTGATGAAAGTCAGCTGAAGTAAGAATTATGACAAGCAGCTAAGTTACGCTTCTCCCTGTGCATCATCATCATCACTGAGTACTATCACTACAAAGACCAGCCAACTCATAATTTCAAAGGAATTGGGTTTTTTGATGATTGCTAAGGGCAGAGTTGTCACGCAGACCCTTTATTGCGACAATGATTCATGAGAAGAACAGAAATCAGCTCAATTCTATCATCACCAGTGACATTTTCTTTGGACTGGCAGTTAAAATATTTTTTTTTAATTTATAAATAGATTACTGATAATCTCTAAAGTCAGGTAAAGGTGACAAATATGGAACCCCTGTGGATATATATGTTAGTAATCTTTTAGTGTAAACCTGGACTGTAAAGTGAGATCACCAAACACAGCCTCTTTACCTCGACTTTTTCGCCCTTTTCTTATAGAAGGAGACAAGTTCACCCGAGCTGTGTATTTAAACCCTGTGAAGGTTTGTGTCCAGGTCTGAATTAGGCAGTGTCTCTGACAGGCAAGTGAAAAATCCAGATTTGGAACAGCTCTGCTGTATGAAAGCTTGGCTTTTCTGCAGGCTGGCATTGCTTGTTTTAGGCTGTGCCGGCCAGTATTAAAATGCCTTTAAATTCCCCCAAAATGACAGCTCAGGAAAGTATTGTGTTGGTGTTTTGAGGCAGATCTTAAAAGAAGGACTGCTTTTGTCTGAGATCATACATAGCATCACACGCAAGTGCTTCTTGTGTTCTTTGTCGAGGGGTTATGAAGGCTCCATCGGTGCAGCTGGGGATGCAGGAATATTGCTGATGCAAAGAGGAATGTGTTTCGCAGGGCTGCAGTATGCACCTCCATGATCTAAGACGAGAAAAACATGCCATCAGGATGTCTTTGATTGCTTTAACCTTTCCATCCTCCACACTGAGGCAGCCCCTGGAGCCGCTCTCTTGCTTCCAGCCAAGATTCCAGCCTCTTTCCAAATGTCCCATTTTAAGTAAGCAGGTGGCTGAAGTCTTCCCGAGTCCAGGGACATCTTACCTCAGGCATGGTCTGAACCACAACAAAGCAAAGGAAAAAAACCAACAGAAAACTAGTGTGAACTCAGGTCAGTGCTCGTCTCTCTGTTTCTGACTCTGCAATCCGTGTTTTGTGAATAAATGCATTTCTGCATGTTTAACCTGACACCTTTTGCAAGCAATACGCTCACTCAAAACACCAGCAATGAATAAACACTCCCAGCCTCTTGTAGATGTTTGATTGGGTAGCTAATTCACAAATGATTGACTACCCAAGTAGGGAGAGCATATGGAGGCTCCGTGAGCGACTGTCAACACGAGGAAAGTAGTCAAGGAAGCCAATTGTTAAAAACCGAAAACAATAGCGAACAAGAAAGTCCTTGAAGGAATGTGGCACTGGGTCTGCTCGAAGCATGAATTTATGAAAACGCGTGGCCAAAACAAAAGAAGATGGCAGCATCATTTCCTATATATGCTCCTCGTTGTTGGTTATTATTATTCCAATTTTTGACACTTGAATGAAATGTGGTATAATTGGGCTTCATAGCTGCTGCTTCAGGCGACATCAATTGCCTTTTTTAAAATGATGATGGCATTGAGGGAGATTCTTTTTTTCCTTTTATGTTTTGAAGCTGCCGTAGTCTCAGTGCCACTCGTACAATACACGAAAGGGGCATTGTACTCCTGGGAGAGTCTGCAAGGCTGGGGACTGATCCCATGAAGAAATATGAGATGGAGAAGAAAAGAAAAGTAAACATACTGTGGGATGTTACGCTAAAGCTAATCCCAAGATATCCCTTCTTCTTCCTCTCTGGGTTTCCCTTACCGATAGCTCAAGCATTTCACTTCCTTCCCTGTAGCACGCAGAGTGGGTAACATTACAGGTGTATGCAAGAGAACTCCGTTCCCTGCCTTCTTTTGCTTTGATTCAGTAATCAATTCTGTCAAGTCTGAAGGATCTTAAGCTGTCATGAAAGGAAAATAATTCCTTAAACTGTGTTTATTTCTGCTACATAAAAAACACCTCTGCATCTTTTGTTTGTATTGATAGGTGTACTGCAGGATTTGGTTGGCTTATTTTGACTCGGGGAGGAAATCGGATGAGAAGCATTATGTTTTTCAAAGTTGGATTCAGCAGGGGAAGGGAAGATGTATTCATCGTTCTGTTTTGCATTGAGAAGCAATGCTTTAGGAGGTAGAACAAATCTTTAAAAAATAATGCTGAAAATACTCTAATGACTAAGAAGCCTGAATGAACCTATTGTGGCCGAATCCTTTGTGGGGGGTAGATCCTGCTGGGTGTGTTTTAACTATCACATCATGCCCCTCATTTCTCCACCTTCTCCAATCCACCAGTACAGGGCTGCTAAAGCCCCAGCATAGAGCAGTTTTTCATTTCAATGTCCCCAAGGGAGCTTCAACCCCCGAGGCTGCTGGGGTGCCCTGCCCTTACAGCCTGTCCCCTTGGCTATGTCCCCAGTGTTAGGGTTTGGGTGGTGATGTAGAGCTGAAAGAAGTAGAGATTTTTTATTTTTTTTTTTTGGCTACAGTAGGGCAAGCCTTTGCATTGCCTGAATGACAGGTGGAACTGGTGCTGGAGGAAGAAGGGAAATTAGACGAACCATGTCCGTATAGCTTTAAAACCAAAATATTTGCATATCTTGAAGGCAATTTTCCTTCAGACAGACCCAAATGAAGGACCACCTGTAACTGCCGAAGGATGCGCAGGTTGTAGCCCTTCTGCCAGGTGCTGTCAGCAGCAGTGGATGCTGGGTTCAGATGTCAGGAGGTTCCTCCTCAGATTAACAGACACACATACTTGTGCAGATCCCCGGGTGAGCGAAATGTCTCCCCTTGGTGCTCTCAGGCAGCAAACTCTCCTCTTTTGCTAAGGCCTAGGTTTGTGCGTAAAGCAAAGAAAACGCTGCTGAGAAAAAAGGAGCATAAATGGAGAAACACAACCACAGTAACAGAAATGTCAGTTCCTAATGTTACAGCTTGTAAACAACACCTATCTAAACTCCCCCTCCCCGCACGCACACGTATGTGCGCGCTGTGTTTTGGACAGCAATCCTTTTCCTCACTTCTCTTACCCTCTGGCAGGAGTGTTCAGTGCGTATTGTCCCTTTAATGTTTCTTTTTGCTTCTCGCCAGCCCTTTCCCCCAGGCACCCCACCAGGAGTTGTTGATGTTGACTAGTGGAGATGCTGTCTCCCTACCACGGGATTAGACTCGTGTCTTCCTGCTCTTACTCGGTCATACAGATGCCAGAGATAGGAGAGCTGGTAGAGACACATTTTCCCCTTCTCCCAATATCTCCTTCTGACTTTTCATTCTCACCAAAATGCCAGACTTCGATTACTTAGAGCTCTGCCAGCTAGTAAAACCCGTTTCTTCTTCCTCTTCTTATTAGTGAGATCCCAGGCGGACGATCCCCCGTGACAGCCAGCACTACTGCCAGGACCCAATGCAGAGCTGGGGGCTGCCTGTGAGAGCCGAGCTGTAGAGTCTGGGGTGCTCATATGGGCAGGTAACTCTTGGAACTTCATTGCCTAAAGACATAAATTTCAGTGCAGTTCTTAGGTGTAGGCATTTAACTACTAATGATTTAGGATCTTAAACAATTTTAAAATATTCTTTTTAATGAAATCTTTTCAGTTAACCTTTAACTGCTTCCAGTTTGCAGAATCCTTTACAAGAAAGGGCAGGAAATCAATAGCTCTAAAAAGCAACAGCCCTAGCATCAGCATGTGCCATATCATACTGGTGTGCCAGTGCGAGCAATTGGGTAGAGCAAGCAGGAGGTGACACAGAAGAGCCATCCTCTGCCTGGATTACTGTTGCATTATAATCTGGCTCATAAGGAATCCTGTGAGAAAAAGGGAAGATGAAGGTTGGTTTCATTACCAAGCCATTATCAGAGGAACCTGGGGCAAGTGATGTTTGTCCGTACAGGAATCCCTAAACCTGTTGATTTCTGAGAGCTCATTAGTGTGATTATGGCAAGCAAGATTTTGACCTGCTTTTGGTCATGTGCTGGTCCTGCAAATTATTGTTAACTTTTGTGACTCTACTAAGAGTACTGTAAAACAGGGAGAGGCTTAAAATTCGGCTAGCTGCTTATCAACCTCAATTTCTATCTCTGTGCAAACAAACAAAAACCGCACACCCCCGTATCCTCCTGTTCAGTGAGCTTTCCTGCTTTCCTTTGTTCAGCTTTTCCATGCTTTTGTCTTAGATGTTAGAAGGTTGGACACAAGGTCATTCACTAACCATTTCATGTGGATACAGCAAGTCAGTTCAGGTCTTCTCCCCCTCCCCTCAATTCATCTGAAATCTCTGCTGTGCAGTAATGGGGCTGAAAACACAGTCCTCGTGGTAAAAAATAAAAAAAAATAAATTTTGCTGTGCCACAGGAGTGCTGGGAAAGGATGTCCCAGATGGGTGTCTGTGCAACTCGTTTGGATGTCACATATTACTCAGGGAGTAGATTAGTGTGAGTTTGAACCCTTTTAAGCAGAAGCTGGGAAGGGGTTAGAAATACTTTTGTCATCAATAATTACAGGAACTTCTGTTCAGCCTTTGCTTCTTCCTAAGGCTTAGGACATACTCCCTCTGGACCCCAGGGAAGGGCAGTTCAGGGAGGATATTACTCACAGATGTCAAAAGCCCCGAGCATGTGTCGCTTGCTGATAGTAATTATTGTGGTGGCAGAGCACCACCCAAATATTGCCGTGGATATGGACTGCGATCTCCTATGAGTCGTTCTGCCCGGTTTCTGGGACTGACTCCTCTGTGCCTTAAACAATTATTGGCATCTCTATGCTCACTTTCCCTGTCTGTAAAAATGGGCTGGCTCCCGTCACTACTATATGTGAAGAACAAATTAATAATGTCAGGCACTCAAGAGGAAAAGTTTTTCAATGTGTATTTGCTCTGCAAAACTGCTCAATATTGTTATTATTTATTATTCTATGGACTCATCACTCTCAGCTCCCTTCTGCCAGAAGCTGCTTTGAAAGATGGATAAGTTGCACAAAAATTATTTTCCTTCAGTTTTCTTTGTGAGAAGGTTTTAAATGGGAGGGGGAATGTTTTTGTGAGGGAGGGCAAAGGGAGACAAGCGGCTGTGATGAAATGGATTTGAAAAGGTGGAACCAGAGAAAAATAACTTGTAACCTAAACTTCAGACTGTTGTTTATACCAAATTTTTACTCAGCTAAAAGGCACAAATACGTAAGAGTAGAAACAATCCTTTTACTACTTGCAGGTATATTTATAACACTGGGTTTTCTCTCTGTGCTGTCTCTCCCTCCATGCTGATAGAGCGGATGTAAAAGGCAGAATAGATGCGAACAGCCCTAATTACTGTTTGTGAATTCTGCGTTTGATGTAGCTGATAGATACCAACGTTGCTCCTGTCTCGCTCTCTTCTTCCAGTGACTTTCCATCTGGTGCAACTCGTGCTGTATGCTCCCTCAGGTTTATGTGAAAACTACTGTGAAAGCAGAGTCATTGATTTTTGTAGGTTTAGTGCCAGAGCAATTTTAGATGCCACAAGGCTGATTTCCTTGACTTTCGCTTTCCTGCTCTTGATACTTCTGTGTCAAACTCAACACCTTTCCCAACACTATCCTCCTCCTCATAATAACAAAGTACTCAGCACCTCCTCCTCCTCACTAGCGCTGTCAGCAGGAGCGGTGGAAGGGTGCTACAGGCGACTGTGTTTGTTTTGACAGTGCCAACTTTCAAAAGAATCTGCTGAGTTAGTGGGAGGTCTTTCTGTGTTTGTGTTTCTAAACATAATTGTTTAATCCCATTTTGGTGATATTTCACCACTGCGCATCTCTTGGGCAATGGGAGTTGTGAAGTTTCAGCCTGGACTTCAGATCCCTCGTGCGTTTACGATAGCCATCGTGGTGAAGAATTTGATCTGCTGCAGCTCTCTCATCTCAAAGACAGCTAATGACATGGAGGGACTTTTCCAGGTCTTCCAATTAGTCTGTGATAATGGAATAAGTAGTGGGGAGATTATTTTCCCGTGCTATTGTAAAAGGTCTGCTGAAGGCTCCATTTTGATTTTACGTACGTGACCATTTGTCACAGTACAACGTCTAAGTTAATATGCACGACCAAATCGGTGAGATCGGGATGAGACCCTGAAGCAGGGCCACTTGGGCTGCCAGCACTGGCGGTCGCAAACACGCGGAAAGGCCAAAGTGATTTTGCCCGAGTTAAAGGATATCATTAGAGACAGATTCTCACATTTTGTCTTTCCACTGTCAGCGACACAAGGTGCCATGATTTATGACGTGGCACTGGAATCCCTGATTAATTGTCTTACCCTACTGATGTGCAGAAGATGATGTGCAAAGTGTTTTTCCTAAGCGTTTTGTAAAATGTAGCAGGCAGGGAACGGACTATCAGAGGCGGAAGTTAAGACGTTGGGACTGCCTGCTCACGGAAAGCACATTACATCGCTGCATTAGTCCTCCAGCCTCTCTCTCATCCCACTTACGGGGCTTATCCCTCTTCTCTCACTACGCAGGGAGATCCGAGTCCCAACCCCGCTCCTCTGAACGGTATCGGAGTTACGTGCATAGAGCAAATGCCTTCAGCAAAATCTCTGTGGCGACGGAAACCGTTTACATACAGCAAGCGAGGCTGTGTAAGTAGGTGCCAACCTGAAAGCTCCTTATTCCTGAGCTCTTTGAGGACTCAGACCCTGCGAGATACCAAATGTAAGTGGATAAATGGCTTTTGCATGTGTAAGTCCAGTGGCCCCTTCACACAGGTGATAGAAGCACTCAGGAAAAATGGAGACTGCCCAAATTCTTTTGAAATGAAATCCTGCGTTTTAATCGGTGAATTTCCCGCATTTATGTGCATGCTATTGTTCCTTTTTATTTTGCAGCATGCCTGCTCAATTCATGAGACATTTTTGTTTCATTTCCAAACTGTGGGATAGGCAGTGAACTTAGCTTTAGAGCTATAAGTCTTTTTCTTCCCCACCTAAAAAAAATCCCACCTGCTCTCTCTTTATATATTACCACCTGCCTACGGCTGAGATGGGGATGTAGGGAGACAGAAAGTGTATCTGTGAGTGCGTTGCTCATGCTTATATTCCAAATGAACACGACATTATCTTTGAACTTAAAACCACTTCTTTGAATAACTACATTTTTTACACGGCACAACAGCGCGCCGCAGCTTATAACAAAAATACATCTGCAGAGGGAACTTAAGTTTAGCCTGCGGGGACTGAGTCCGCCTGTTTATCAGTTTGTGCATACAGGGACGAACCCTGCAGTGGTCCTTCCCAAAAATAAAACTAAGGCATTTGCTGCTCAGGGAATTGTGGGCAGCTCTGCGTGCGAGGGGACTAGGAAGGAGGAGAACTGCCAAAGGGAAAGGCTGCAGCTCAAAACTCAGTATTACGGGGGCGCAGCTCTGCGCCCCGGCGGCACGACGGGTGTGTGATGTGAGGGGTTTGCTGGTTCTACCTTCCTGAAGTTTGATGGCAATTGAGTCTGTTCTAGTTTCGAGCCGGGACTGTTCTCCCTCCTGACATCCCCACTCCCGTGCATTTGACAGTTTCTGGTCTGATCATCTGTATGAACTCCTTGGAGACAACCATACACGCTGAGCCAGAGGACATATATCTTTTGCTCTCTCCTTTTGTGCACTGGAAGGATATTATTTTGAAAGTCACACTATACAACAGCCATTTCAGAGGGTGACTCTCGGCTCCTCTGCAAACAGAAGAGAGCTTTGCATGCAATTTAATGTAAAACAAGGTTACGTCTTTAATTAAATTATTTAATCACATTTTTTGAGTTTGAGTTTAGAAACAAAAGAGGCAAAAACTCTGGGTAGGGTTTTTTTTTTTGTCTTGAATTTCTTCAGTCTCCTGGCATTGCTCATTTAACTGCTCTGTTTATGCTTCTCTTCCTTGGAAAAGGGAGAGCACTTATTTGTCTCTATAAGGTTTTGGGTATGTGATGTAGTCTAATTTATAAAATATTCTGTGCACTGCTAGTTGTAAAAATGAAGTGGAAGCCCCAAATATCTCTGTATTATTAATTTTGGGATTAGCAAGACATCTAATTTTTACAGCTGAAGATGGCTTCTCCTTTTTAATGTTAGTCCTTTCCATTTCACAAGGTCTGCTGTCCAAGGAAAATGGCCTGGAATTCACAAAAACCACAGCTGAATGGCCAGAAAAGGGACAGAGAAATTAGGAAGAATGGCCAAATAAGCCAGGCATATGCACTGCATTTTTCTTTCACATTTCGGTCGTGAGTCACACTGTGGTCCTCCTCTCCAGATGAGCTGACCGAGGCAGAAAGAAAAGTAACTCCGACCACATAATAAGCTAGAACTTGATCAGGAATCCAATTAGCTCTTTTGTTTTAATGTTAAACTACATTGCCTTGACCTCAGCCCACAGGTAGTGTTAACGTCCGTGGCTATTGTCAGGCAGTTGTATGAATGTGTTACAAAATTAAATAACGTGGCATTGTGCTGTATGACTAGCACTTACGCACTAAATTATCACAGCTCTCGCTGACCTTGGCAGCATCATAGGGTTCATATTTTCAGAAAGATGAATTGTTCTCAGAACAACTTCTTCAATGTTTTAAACACACGCACTTTTCCGTAACCTATGGACACACAGTTTTTACCTCCTTGTACTGTTATGATTTTAAAAACGCCAGTCCCAATACAATGCCAACTGAAGTCAATGAAAGGGCTCTTACTGACTTCTGTGCTCTGGTTCTTTATACTCAAATGAAATGATAGGATTTGGGCCTAAAATGGGAGAAAAAGATGAAGTGTACAGCTTTATGGACTTGAAAAGAAAATCTTCTAGCCACATTTTCAGATTCTTGGCAACTCTTTTATAGGGTCTAAGAGCAGCAGGGCAGGACGCAGTGATTCTCTTTCAAGGCTCAGAATCCACCGGCTAACTTGTAGTATTTATGTAACCTTCTCAAGATTTGCTGTAGTTCGTAGTTGTAGCTCAGAGCAGGAACAAAGGATGAGTTTGTGTATTTGTAATGTGAATATTAAGTCCATATTCAGGCAGTTATAAAGTCAGTAGACAGAAGCAGAGCGTCCTTGTTTATACTGCCTGCCACTGACAGCTGCTGATGGTATTGTTCCGCAAGCAATGCGGTAAGTCAAACTTGGCACTGGGCAATTTGAACCATCATTGCTCTCTTTAATTTAGACAGTAGGGTAGAAGATGACCTCTGCTCTTCAGACCATGTGTTGGGTTCCTATACAGTGCTCAGAGTGTTTCTCCTTGTGAGAGGTTTGTTACAGACAGCAGGTATTGAGGCCGTACAGGCATCACAAGTGTCAACGTTTGCGGAGTAAAACTTCCTATCAGCAGTCTCCATGGCCTGTACTGCAGCTAAGAAGGGCTCTGGTTTACATTGCGCGTTTGTGGAAAGTATGGCTTTGCTCTGTTGTGTAACGTACAAAAAAGTAACTTTAGTCTGTTCTGATGACTGACATCTACATTCAAAATTGCCTCGTATTAAACCTCTACTGTGTGGGCAAACCGTATTCCGAGAGAAAATAGTTTGCAGATCAGCTGCACCTTTGGTCTCTGGGTTCCTATAGCTTCTCATTTATCCAAGGGACTGGTCATGGAATAGGGAGGTTGTCAATGCTGTGTCCCCTGTTCATGCCTAAACCCAGCTGAAATGTCCATGCGTATGGCCCAAAGGTGCTAAAGAATCAAAAGTATAGTAATATTTTTTATCAAGATTACAATAAAGATGCTGTGCTATGCACAGTTCTGATCTCTGCATCTCAAGAAGGACACGGTGCTGTCAGAAATGGTCCAGAGAAAGGGTATATAGTGCAGTTAGAGGGATGGAGCACTTGCATTTATAAGGAGAAACTGGAGAAACTTGGACCCCTCCGTTTGGAGAAGGCCGAGAAGGGGAAGGGACTGAGTTTTACAAAGCTAGTGGATGATGAGGTGAAAGCAGAAGGTCAATCCATCAAATCCTGCAGTAGGAGAGCTAGGAGGCACTCTATATTTGGTAAGAGAGTGCCTGGAAATAGATAAAAGAAGGGAACTTATTTACAAAGCCGTTAGTGAACTGGGATGCAATGGCAGTTGTGGGAGCACACAGTATCAACAAGAGGGGATTAGGCAAACTCACAGACACTTGGTACATAACCTGATACCGAGGCGGGTAGCACAGATCCCGTACCCTGTAATGCCCCTCATCCAATAACCACAGGGGCTGTGGGCACGTGAGTGGTGTGGATGGCAGGCAGTGGGTAGCCTGGTGCTCTCTCCCCTCATTCTAACAAGGTTGCTTTTTGAACCAGGTCGTTTGCGCTTTGGGGCTTTTTTTGTTCATTTGTTTTTCACAGAGTGCTTATTGAAATTATAGAACTCACTGCCACAAGATATAATTGACTCTAAGGGATGAATAGGTTTGAAAATTACCTGAAATCAAAGATTCGACATGAATGTAGATACTGCTAATGGGTTATATGCATAGATGTATTTGTTTAAATGAAGGGATGTAAACTCTCAAGGTGGGTGCATGTGTAAGCAATAAGATGTGTGTGTTAAGAAGCTCAGGTCCCCGCAGGAAGTTATGCTGTTATTGTTCATTACAGTGTTTCCTACACATTGCTTTGAAGCATCTCCTGTTGGCCACTGTCAAAAGCAGAATGGATCGTTGGTCTGACCTAGTGCAGTAATCCCTAGGTTTATGATTTTGTTAATTAAAAACTGCTTTTGACTGGTCCTCTTTGAACAGAGAGATAAAAAAGAAGAATCAAATAATTTAAACAAGTTATTAATTTAACATTAAAAACAAAGCAAAGGAGTGGAAAATAAAGACATACTTGTAGCCTTTTCTTGGAGATAGTTTTCCAGTGCAGTGTAACATAAACAGATTAACTGCAGTGTTTATTCAGTGTGAAAAAGCAGTTCCAAGAGCCCCAGGTGCTTGCCAAGTCCATAATTGTACCTCCTTAAATACTTTCATTACTTGGAAGTACAATAAGAGAAGCAGAGACACATGCTTTCTATTTTCTTGTCAACAAAACACCTCCAAGAAATTAAACCCTATTTTCTCTGGAAATTTTCAGTAAGATTTTTTTCCCTTTTGAAGAGGAGGGGAAGAATGCCTCGGAGATGATGGCAGAAGAACACCCATTGGAGGGATTTCTACATGCAGAAAGAGAGGGACAGAACTGAGACAGTGAGAGTCACTTTTATTGAAGTTTTGTTGAATTGTGGGGTCCGTTAAAAGCTGCAGCATTTAAACATGGATCTAGAGTCTGTGTCCTACTAACGTAATAGCAAATAAAAGAGATGTTGTTTCTGTAGAGTTTGGCTGTACTGCTGCCCTTATAGCAGAGCTAGACTGAACCAGGAGTGCCCAGAGATCATCTGCTCCCTCACTATGCCAAAGCCAGCAGTCCCCAGCTATACAGCAAAGACAGCTCAGAGAATGGCTCTTTTGCTAATGGCCACGTAATGCTTTAGCTGTCACCGTGGCCTTGTCTCTACTCTTACTTCTCTCTCTACCCATGTTGGCCACTGTCAAATAACTTCTGTCTTTTGTCCTCTCCCCTTCTGTCTCCTATGCCAGAAAGAATCACAGAATTGTAGCACAGCCCAGCTTGGAAAGGACCTCGAAAACTCATCTGGTCCAGTCCTATTGCATCTTGAAAACCTTCAGTAATGAGGACTCTACCATCTCCCTGGGGAGGATGTTCCTGTGAATTATTGCCCTCACTGTAAAGTTTTTTTCTTATATTGAGATGAAACCTCTCCCAGAGTAACTTGTACACATTGCCCCTTGTCTTCTCCATGTGGCTCCTTGTGAAGAGAGAACCTCTGTCCTCCCTGTAGCTGCGCTTTAAGTACCGCAATGGGCAGGGATGGACGCCTTTCTTCAGCCTTGTCCTAATGTCCCGGTGTGGAGCCGTTGTTCTGCCCTTCCTCTCAGCTAACGGAAGAAATGGTAACTTGGGAGTGCCGTTGAAGCGTTCCCTCTAAATGCATGATGGTAACATTGGGCATCATTAAATGCACACAGGTCATCTGCGGATAAGCCTTGGTGTAATCTGATCCTCAGCCCTATCCAGGCCTTAGTGTTCAAAGAATACAGGCAGAAGTTTTGCTTTGAGGGTTTTGTGTTTTAAGGAATGCCTTAGTCAAACAAAACTCTCTGTTTCTGAGCTTCTCCCTCCTGAATGCCAACCATATGTAGTCTAACCCAGCTCTTTGGGGAAAGGCATGTGGAGGGTGAGATTTCTTCATACTAGTCAAAAAAAAAAAAAAAAAGAAAAGCAAGGTTCTGCTTCAGAAATTGCTTCTGAACTCAACTGTAACGAGAATTGCTCATCTTACAGTGAGAACAAGCCTGTACAGTTACACAAAATTTGGTGTTGAGAAAAGCAGTCTGAATATTTTATTTATTCCTCTCATATCCCTTTATGTCTCAAGCTTTGATTACATATCTAAAAAGAATTTCCCTCATCTTTTTTAAGAGAGGTTGTGATGTGCCTCATTGTCTCTCTCCAACTAGTTTCATATTGCACTAACCTGCGGTAATGAAAAGCGACGCTTTCTCAGTGCTCGGTGGTAGGTGAAAGAATGATATCTATCCGATGATCCTGGTAAGAATTCAATTGTATTATTATACGATGCTTGGGGAGGCACCAAACAATACTCACCTGAAATCTTAAAATTCCTCCTTTCTCACTGGAGGGGGAAGGTCTTTCCCTCGGAGGAACTTAGTTCAGAAGTAGACCCCGCAGGATAGCCGAGACAGCGAGGTTCCCAGAGTGTGTTTGTAAGGAGACATCTCCCTTCCCTGGTACCCACGGAGCCTGGCATGTTGTGATATGCTCCAGTCACAGACCTGGGAACACAAAGTGTGAGAAGACACTTGCCAATTCTATTTTCCTGAATCTAGCAGCCCTTTTTAACAGCAGAAAAATGTCTTCATTTCCACATCAGTTTAATAGTTTGCTTGTAGATCACATCCCTTCCTATCACAAAGAAATCATTTTATCCTGCTGTGTAATTAATACACTTGTACAGTGTGGCAAACGTATTCCTGTAGACTGCTTATTTTGCCTGTAAATTACAGGAAATCCTATACAATACACCTGGGAGCCCTGCAGCTTGAAATTAGAATACAAACCGTCCCCACCTCCTCTTGCTTGGCCAGCTTACCAGTCAAATTTCAAAACTCTTTTTTGTTTGGATGTGTAATAAATTCTGATAGTGACAAACTCACTCACTTCTATTCAGCTTAACATTCATACAGGTTTTAATTCCAAAATGAAACCAGTTTATGGCTCACAGAATTACTACAAAGGGATGAAACCGCACGGAGGTTTCCAGTCGTGGGTTTTGTTTTGACACACATACAACATACAAATTTATAACAAAATCCCTATAGTTCAAGGTATATTGGCAGTAAAGTCCATGGCAAAACCTCAGTTCTGTGTGATGTCACATCTATATGAGCCCTGAGATAGTATTAAAATGGCAACAGCTGTTCCTTGTTGTAGACACCTAGACTTTTTAAAGGGAGGCTCCTTATTTTCCCTTCCTCACTGCTACTCGGTGAATCTCAGCAACAAAAGAGCCCACCAGAAGGACAGTAGTGCCGACTGCCAGAGCGTAGTGACCACTGGTCCTTATTAGCTTGGTGCAGACTCGTTACAGTGCATTACTTTAATTTCATGTATTTTGGGGGGATGTGGACAGAGAGTTTTCCACCAGCATGAGCTGCAGAAAGTATCTCCAGCCTCTTGATGGTTTATGACCTCCATGCTGCAAAACGTGCAGCTTTATCTCTTGCTGTTGAATAAATGCTCCAGTTCAGAAAGGGTACAGGAGTTTGGAGAAAAGAGAGCTTGTAGCTCTCCAGTGCTCTGCGGGCTGCTGACAGCGGTGGTGAAAGCTGCACTCTGCCAGACATAATCACATCCCTACAGGTGAGAGGTAATTCAGTCTCTTTGAAGCTCTCTCCTGGCTCTGGCTCCTTCTCTCTTAAACTGGGAATGGCAATTGCATCTGTTTATTAGCAAGCATCAGAGACTAGCAAATTTCTATCACTAAGAAGACCTGTTAAAAACAGGAGGAGGCCAAACCTGCTCTCCGTTTCAGCAGGGTAAATCTAGTCAAAACCAAAGCTTACACTGTATAACTGTGTTACACGGTTTGACGTTTGAAGTTTGACGGTGCAGTTCAAAAAACGTGCTCTCCTGAAGTCATTAGTAAGAGTGGGGTTTTGTATGCAGCTTTCCTGGTTAGCTGCATTTGGCGGAGCAGTCCCAGTAGGTATTCCTCCTAGGTGTGGCTGGTGGATTTAGATGAGGAAGCAGAGTAGTGGAAAAATAAAGTCTTCTTGGTTGAACTCAACTGTGTATTTTTTTACTAGTGTATTTCTAACCTCCCTCCATCAGAGGTACCCTCCTGGCCCTGAGCAATTTAGCAAGATGTTATTCACAAGGTTTGAGTAGGAGTTTATTAACATATAGGAACTTGGCTGAGCAGGACGATCTGCTTTTCAGGGTCTAGGCTTCATCAGTGTCTCAGAAAATCAGAAACACCAAATGCTGTTGCTTTGTAAGGCTTCTAATGCACTGGTGTCATCAGAAGCTGTTACTTTAAAGCCATGATGTCACTGTGGAGAAATATGATGTCAGGGCTGTAAAAGAAGGAAATAAAACTTACTAAAATTCCTTCTCACATTTGAAAGTTTCAATTTTCCATTGAACAGAAAATTCTCTGTTCTCTTTCCTGTGACCTTCACCTTCTTTGTAAGTACCCCTGCCAAGAGCGCTAAGGGTACACAGGAACCACCATTCCCCTTCTCCCTGTGGGAATATAGCTACCTTTTATTACTAGAACTAGTTCTTTCTTTAATGGTTTTGCAGTAAAAGTTAAAAAAAGAGTGTGAGAGAGAAGAAGAAAGTGGCCTTTTTAACTACTACAAGAGGTATTAAATAGTCAGCCAACCTCTGGAATCACTTCTTGTTTTCCATGAAGCTGGGTAAGGAGTGTTATGGAGTTTTTTGGGTAAAGTTTATTGGAACTTCACAGTAGGGCTACAAAAATGTGGCTACTCTGATTGTTTTTGTTTAATAAGACTCAAGGCTCCTGGCTCTACCTTGCTTTAAAGTCTTATTGCCCCTTAAGTTTTCTCCAGGATTCGAGTTTTTGGTTTAAAAAACTCGTTCATGTGAATATCATTTGGTCTTATCCTGCAGGGCACTATGTACCTTTCGTATTTACTCAGCTCCACGAAACTACGTGGCTTCTTGCAGGATCTTCAGGTGATGTCATGGGTGACTCATATGTCCTTTTTATAGATCACTTGTCCAAAAACCTGGGAAGTTAAAAGAAAGTTCGAATCAACACCAAAAGTTGTAGATCCAGACCGTGACTATGTATCTGCAAGTTTGATTTGGGTGGATAGTTGCAAAAAGGTAAATCATGGTGTGGGTTTCAACTGCTTCCTTTTCTTCTGGTAATGATGTACTCACTAGCTTTGAATTTTTGGACTGTTTCCATCCTTTGACGTGACAATGGCTCTCAGCTCTCACCAGGAGTGAGTGAAACAATTAGGAACACATGAAATGACTCAAGCTCCCATTAGGCTTAAACCGAGCCTGTTCTTAGGAGTTGAAGTTTGTTGAACTTCAGTCTTTTCCTTTATCTCCTGTCCATGGTTTTTCTTCCTGCCTAGCTATCTCCTATAGGTTCTGCCACTGGAAGCTACAACAGTAAGAAATGGGTAGTGAAATAAGAATGGCAGACAAGCCACATTTTGTATATCCAAGAGTCCCACCAAATATTGGTATTTCCTGAGCTCATCAAAACCTTTTGGTCTTGTCTTTTGTTAATTCTCGTGTTCCCTTGGTAAGGTTGAAAGTGGACTAATGTTTGATCATCGTTTGCTCTGTCTTAAAGGCTCATTTCAGGCATGGGCTTGACAAAACTCTGTTGAGACAAAGGTATGCCTGTGGCCGGCACCACGATATCATAGAATCATAGAATCATAGAATCGTTAGGGCTGGAAGGGACCTTCAAAGGTCATCTAGTCCAACCCCCCTGCAAGGAACAGGGATATCTCCAACTAGATCAGGTTGCTCAGGGCCTCATCCAACCGGGCCTTGAACGTCTCCAGGGATGGAGCATCCACCACCTCTCTGGGTAACCTGTTCCAGTGTTCTACAACTCTCATAGTAAAAAATTTTTTCCTAATATCGAACCTGAATCTACCTCCCTCTATTTTAAAACCATTACCCCTTGTCCTATCACAACTGGCCCTCCTGAACAGCCTCTCCCCATCTTTCTTGTAGGCCCCCTTGAGGTACTGGAAGACCGCTATAAGGTCACCCCGGAGCCTCCTCTTCTCCAGGCTGAACAGCCCCAACTCCTTCAGCCTGTCCTCATAGGAAAGGTGCTCCAGCCCTCTTATCATCTTCGTGGCCCTCCTCTGGACCCTCTCCAACTGGTCCATGTCCTTCTTATGTTGGGGACTCCAGAACTGGACGCAATACTCCAAATGAGGTCTCACAAGGGCAGAGTAGAGGGGGAGAATCACCTCCCTCGACCTGCTGGCCACGCTCCTCTTGATGCAGCCCAGGACGCGGTTGGCCTTCTGGGCCGCAAGAGCACATATCCTCTGTTTCGGGGTGCTGGGAGTTTGAATCACAGGTCTGGAGCCTAGCCCAGCTCTGTGTGGAGCCCCACCAGACTTCCTCCACTTACTCCACGTAGTGAAAACAGTTTACAGCCATTTACTCAAGGTCTAACATGACCCGCTTCCTTATGAGGGATGTTCTCACTAAGGTGGAACCAGGTTTTACATAGTGTGTTTGAGAATGGTTTGTTTGGGCAGTCTTTCAAGCCCTCTCCTAAACCTCTCAGATTTTCTCATTGATGAAGGATGACTTTTGCTCGTATGCTGGTCTTCCTTCTGTCTGGCTACTCCTCCTTAGTCCCACACACCATGCCTGTCTCACGTTGGTGGTGAGGCCACGTACTCAATCTGTTACCGTACCCAAAAATTTCACTGAATGTTGAATCCAGTCCTGATTTAGAGCTGCCACTGGAAAGGGAATGATCTGGGCTGTGTTCACCCAAGGAAAAGAAATTAGCAATTAATGACAGAAAAACTTGAGACAAAGCATGCATTTGTTTAAGAGTGGTTTAGTGTTTGGTAAACCTTTTTCTCACACATTTTTTGGGGGCAATATTTTAGACAGACCTTGTTTGATGATGCTGCAGATGTCAGATTAAAAGGACAAGTAAAACAAATATTTTTTTTCTATGTGTTACTGGTTAGATTATCTTGTTTAAAATAATACTTTTATCATCTAGCTATTTTTCTAACCAGCCTAGAAATGCCAGAGGCTCAGCAAGCTTGGTAGTTCTTCTGGTAGGTGAAAGAATCATGATAGGAGTGGATATTCCCAACCTCACACAACTCTAATTAAGAGTAATTCTCACTAATGGACTTTGGCTGCAGGCGAAATAAATAGCACTCCTGAATATTTTTCTTAAATCATGCAGGATTGTGTTAATTGAAACACTCGCATCTTTTTCTAGTTTGAATCCAACTCTGTGTTCTCCAGTTTCTGTCTTCTTGTGTGTGTTGCTGAAGCGCATCTGCTAACAGCAGTGTAATTAAAGGCATGGCTGTATTACCTTTCAAATCTTTTGTCACAGGGGTCATGTATTGCCTGACCCCAAAAAACTCTCTTTGGGCTGAAACATGGCACCCAAAGTTGCTGCAAAAATAAGCAATTGAAATATAACTGTCTCTCGTCCTTTCTGAGGTATTGGCTGCAACTGTAACTGCTGCAGAATTTCAGGCAGAGGACAGGAATGAAATGTATTTAATATTAACATCACTCTGCTGAATTTGTAGGCCCTCAGATTGTCTTTAAGCAAGCTTCTTTTGGGGGTTTATTTCTCAAGAAGGGGAGGAGGTAGAATGACTGGAACCTGGTTTTGATTGAAAGACTTAAAATGAATGGCAAGCTGAGAGCAAAGGGACACCTGAGACCAGCTCCTCAGCTCCTGCAACGTTGTAGAGCACTGTTGGCATCAGCAAAGCTGTTGTTTCTCTCTCCCTCCTTTCTTGGATGAATTTTAACTTCACTCTTTTGCTGCTGAGCATCCGTAAAGGACCCCTACTGAATTCACAGCTTGCACAGGGCAAGGAAGCACAGCCATGGTAGCTGGAGAAGGCCATGAAGGAAAGGCAACAACGTCAACATTTGCTTCACAAAGTGCACCCAGTGCGCACAGGCAGAAGGCTGGTGATTTCAGGGAACAAAATGGAAGGAAGAATGACTAGTCTTGCCAAGCAGGAGAGGGCAAATCCATCAGGAAATTAGCAACCTTCTCAGGTTTCTGGTGGTTGTTGCCAATATCGAGGAAAAAATGCAGAAAGAAATAAAGGAACTTAAGTGTGCTTAGCACAGGATTCATATGAAAAGAAAGAGATTAGGATCAGGTTTTCAAAGACATTGGCAATGCATTCCCAGCCTCAGTTTTACAAATACACATGTTGCTCCACAGCCATAGGCATCTGCACATGCAGACCTGCTTTTGTCACAAGACCAATGCCGGCAGTGGCAGGCTGTCCGTGGATGGTTTGCCACCCTAGATAGCACTTGCATTTGACCATCTACCGTCTTGGTGTCTGTAAGAATTCTGGGGCAAGTTTTGCTCCCAGAAGCCTGTCTCCTTTGTGCTCTTTCAGGAGAGCAAATCCAAGGAGCAGGTTGGTCTCTGAGGAGGTTCCAGCAGCAGTCTTAGGAGTCACCTAGGAGAAGCAGAGCGTTTCTAGCCCAGAGACTGCTGGAGGCTGCGCACAGACCAAATCAGGCCTTAGCTGCCTCCTGGATTGAGGGTGTGAATATGGGAGAGACGTAAACACGGCTTTGCCTAGCTCTCCCTTACACGTGACACAGCTGCAGGAAAAGATTCAGCCATAGCTCCCTGGCATTGCAGCCGAAAATTCTCCCTCTGTGCCTCACCCGGAGCAGGAAGCTGCAGGATAACAGGGGCTCTCGTGCGTGTGCCTGGGTGCCAGGCATGACAGCAAGAAGTTAAGGATACTGCTTAGACTGTAACTGAAAACTTCCGTGCTTTAGTGAGCTCAAGTCGAACATTGACTGGTATTTGATCAGAAGGTGGGCTGATTTTTTGTTATTATTATTTTTTAATATGGTTTAATTAGATTGAAATTATATTGGGGGTTCAGTAACCAGTGGCTTGAAAATTAACTGAATTATGAAAGCGGAAATGTTGCTAGCAGCATCAGTTAATGACAAGGTCGCCACCACTGTCATATTCAAAAGAAATGTCACACTTGAATGAGGCTGAGATGGCTGCACTGTCCCATGGTTCCAGGTAGAGAAAATGAAGCAAGGGCTCCTTGGGTACTCTTTTATCCCATGTTTGAATCTAATGCATTCTTTTTTCAGCTCGTTTTGGTTCTGCTGTGTTCCCTCAACATATGGAGTCCCTAGATAGTAAGCCGTAACATGGAAACTTTGGGGGCTGGGAATTACAGATCATGAATAGATTGAAAAGTCCCACTAAATGCTCCCTTGGGTTGTTTGTGTAAAGATTAATTTTTGTTGTTTCTGCCTTTTACAAAAATCAAGTAAGTCTAGAATTATTTTTGTCTTACAGGCTGTAATAGGGATCAGACTTTCAGCATGCCCTGTACACCAGCACACAAATGCATAGAGATGTGTCTCAGGAACGGACTCAAAAATGTGTTGTTAATTGAAAAGAGGAAGTGTAAGAAATCTTGTTGGAGATATGGGAAAAAATTAACTATTAAGTTCTTGATGTTTGCACACTATTTAATTTAAAGCCCTGATTTTATAATTTAGTGTAAATCAAACCAGAAGATAATGATATTGCGCTTGACCCCGTGCTACCCAAGTCAGAGAGAGCAGGATTAGTCCTGGCATTGTTCAGCTGGTGACTGAGTAACTAACGGGGGAGATTACTCAGAGCCTACTCTCCTGTCGAGTTTGCTGTCTGAGCTGCACTCCAAGGCTGAAATTAAGCAGTACTGTATTTGTCTGCTGTGGTTTTGATAAAATGAGTGAGTGACAAGGTTAGGAAAATAAGTCTTTTCAGAACTGAAGTTATGCTTAGACCCCAAAACTAACATCAGCAGTAATTAGGGTGCACACCTTGCTGGCAACAAACTGGAACAGTAACCCAGCTGGGTGAATGTCTGATAGCTCCCTGAGCTGCTTCAGCACAAAAGCCAACAAGCTGCTTTCAGTGGCCGTTTAAGTTACCAGCAGATAGGTGGTAACAGTCAACTGGAGGGCCTTAAAATCTTAACCCACACCAGCTCTCTGCAGAGTGACTCTGTCATTAGGCTGAAAGAGGTCAATGCACTTTGCTTTTCTTCCCCGCCTCCCATCACAAAGTCTTATTTGTCTGAAGTCCTCTGTGAAGCTGCAGTACGTCTGACAATCTGTATTAAACCTCCCAGTTCATCTCCCTTTCTCCCAAACCTTTTTGGGACACGAGCATGCAGACAGATGTTATCAGACCTCTCCGGATGAGTGTTAGGTAGCAAGAACCATCCAAAGAGAGTGCTGTGGCAGCTCACCACAAATTGGGAAAGGTCTAAGCAGCTTAATATAGACCCTGAAGAAGGAGCTGGGAGAATGGTCAGTGAGGATGAGAAGTATAGCCAGGGCTAGGGAAAGAGATGAGCAGCAGCTTCGGATGGGAGGAGACACTGTGAGAAAGAGACAGCAGAGTAATAAAAGAAAACACTGTTTAGACACAAAAGAGAGAGGAAGAGCGTATTTTGAATAGGAAAAAAAAAAATCTAAGGCTTTGAAGGTGAAATGGTTGAACTTTAGAAATGTTGCTATTTGTTTATGAGAATTCCAGTTGTGAATGTTCAAGGCTTGAATGCCTGGTTGGACCTCCACAATGTCCTGCCAAAACCATTGAGAGTTCTACCTTGAAGACACTGCTTATTTCCTTATTTATGTATCTTCTTTCCCTGTCACTGTGCTAGGGTTAGAGCAAAGAGTGGATGTTTTCAGCCTTCTGCATGCTGTGAAGTACTTCTCCAAACTGGGTGCACCTCAGAAACTCATTTCTTATTGTGCCAAGGCTGACGTGGTTGTGCCTTTACTGCCACCCATGTCCACGTTTCCCGTATTTGCAGTGGGAGAGAGGAAGGTCAGACTGATTAGATCTTGTGCTGTAGAAAAGGAGCCAGACAATATAAGAACAGAGAATTTTACCCTGATAATATTAATAACAATGTTAATTCTTCTTAACCACAACCAAATATTTAGTTGAAAAAATCCTGTTAATGCTGAATAGAACAGTTGCATCTACGCTTTATGTAAACTGCTTGGGCTACCCTTAACTGTTCAGTAGTGCATCTTAGAGGCCTGAACATTTCAGTCTACAATGTTAAAAACACGTTCGTTTTTTCTAATCATAAGTAAACTGCAGAACAGTGATGGGATCGTTCCCTAAGAATCTGAGAGCCCCAGCATTTCAAGAATGTAGCTGTTTCAACAGAGAAATGCATTTAAAACTGTGACTGTCTTTTCTTTTGCTACCTGCTTCCTTACCAATTTTTTGTAAAGAGCTGTAGTTCCAGCTTTATCTGGATTTTCTCTGAGCTCTTGCAAGCAGGAGCTATTGCTGTAAGCTGAGAAGTGTTAGATGCTGCCCCTTGTAGGATAACAAAGTGCATCTTCAAGTAAAGAATTTGGAGATTTGGGCTCATAAATTGTTTTTATCTGAACTCTCCAGTCCACACAAACCAATATTTTTTCATGTTCAGTTACTCTCCAGACAGGTATATGGTTGCAGTTCTCAGGCTTATAAAGGAAACACAGTATCCAGTGCACTGAAAAGGGATATAGCAGAGGCAAACAAATCCAAACCACGTGTGTAG
Source organism: Tauraco erythrolophus (assembly GCF_009769465.1). Lineage (NCBI taxonomy): Eukaryota > Metazoa > Chordata > Aves > Musophagiformes > Musophagidae > Tauraco > Tauraco erythrolophus. The sequence continues at coordinate 129,791,552 of NC_141466.1, read as the reverse complement.
GCATATGTGTGTGCGGGTAAGCTCCTATGTCTATCGAGGTATTTATTTGCCTCTGAACCTGCGTTTTTTCACAAGGGGTTCAAATTTGGTCAAATCACGCTGTGAAATGCGGCAGGTGAGCTTGACTTCAGCTGTAAGTGGGCTCTATGTGTCTGGTGATTGCCAAATACATCGGAGAGCTTTCTCTGCTTGAAATCAGCTCTCCTCTTCCTAATGGACAGGGAGCTAGAAATCACGATAAGAACCCCTTCCACTCCCGAGTTTTTATGGGTAGTCTCTCCATAGTTAATAAATGAGTTGGGCTTGATGGAAGCATGTTGCAGTGTTTTGGTTTCCAGTCCGCTTGGGGCCCAGGGCTGCATTCTTCTTGCTCCCTCGACTCCCCTTGAACTAAATGGGAGGTGTGGGTGAACAAGATCAGACCCCTCGTCTGCAGACACTGAAGCCACATGCAGCCTCCAGTGACCTCCCTCGCTTTCCGCAAACACTAAATTCATTGCTAGTTTAAAAAAAAGTGAGGCACTTCAGCTTCTTTTCAAAATAGAGAGAAACAATAGGGCACACTGTAGTGAGTTCTAAGTCTTTTATCTTTCTACAGATTCAACCACAGTATTGATTCTTTATTGACCTAAACTGTCCTAAGCGTGGCTGTGTTTTTTTCTCATATAGTCTATGGGAGAGTTAAGGCAGCTACTACTTTAATATTGATTTTTGTGAAAAAGGTGCAGGAAAGGGGGCAATTTATGTCTGCAGTTGCTCTTCACTATAAAAGATACCATTGTTAGGAGCTTATAGCATTATATCAAGGGTCTTAATCTGTAGCAATCTTTTTTTACAACTTAGAAATAGGCTTGGGCAAATGTGTTATTGGTGTTAATGATATTTTGAAGTGAAGAAAATTTGTCAGCCTTTCTAAGTAAAATGCTCAACTTAACCGTTTGAGAACTTGACAGGTTTGTTACATCTGTTTGCAGGAATTGTGTCTTTTGTTCCCCTGGAAAAAAAAAAAAAGGAAAAAGAAAAAAGAATGTCCATTTGAATAAACAGTTATAATAATGTTATCTGAATAAATCTTTAATAAATTGAAATTATTACTGCAGGCTTAAATAAGCGGTAAGTTTTGACAAGAAGGGCATTATCATCTAATTATTCTTACTTTATGAAAGAGAGGGGCAAGGGCCAACCTGTGAGCCGTCGAAAGCACGGTAATAGAGTGATCCCCTCTGCAGACTAAAGAAGGAGCCATCAGACAACAATAAACCACAGCCAGTGCGCTGAAAATTGCAACTGAACCCCGATTCACACAGACACACCATCTTAATTGTTATGAAAACTAGCAGAGCAGTAGGATAAGTGCATGGCAAAGCAGCCTTTGCTAAGCGGATGAGAGAACCCTGTGCCAGATATTTTATGGTGTTCCTAAAGGTTTCTTTAATTATCAATTAGTCACTCCTCTACATGAGCTTCCTATTGGCTAAGTGCTCGGTGTAAGGGTCTGTATCAGCATTTGCAAACAGGTGTAAAGATATAACTGATACGTAAATTGCCTTCTTCCTGTGGGCACCTGGCTTGCTAAGAACACTTAAGAAATTCCAAGACGACACCTGCTAGCTGCTTTATTGCTGTGTATCTCATATATTCTGCGGTTAGCCTGATCTACTGTGTGGAATTATAAAGAGCTGTGCCTACTGGAACACGCTGCTTTTTTCATACAAGCCATGGGAAAAGCTGGGTACGCTAAGTGGGGTAAAACACACACAAAAAAGTATTCACATGCCTTCCCGATGTATTATGTGCCAGTCAGTACCTGTGGTATTCCTCTAAATACCTAATATTTAATTTTTTCCTTACAGGGAATCAATAAACAGAAAAATCATTGTCTGCTAACGTCCATAATCTTTTTGGACGTTTGATTTGTTTGGCAAATAAGGTTGACTTGTTTAAAAGCTCCACTGGCTGCATTTATTTCACAGAAGGAAAAAAAATTTGATCGTAATAATCTGCCAGAATTAAGAAACTAACATAAATCTCGCTTGTCTTAGGTAACTGTTGGATTTGGAAGTGCACTCTCCACAAATCAAGTCTCTTGTGTATATACTCATAGTTTTGTTTTGCATATATATAAAATACTATATTTTAAAACTGTTAATCTAGGCCCTCTCCTGTATGTACTTAGGATATATGTTTATTCATATGCACCTGACTACAGACGATTTCTCCCCCCCCCCCCGTCAGAATCTTGTCTCATTTAGCATTCAGGATATTTTAAGGATGAAACAACACTGTGCAGCGGAGATGGACATTCTCCTTAATCCTCTGCAAAAGTCAGTCAGTGATTTTTGGCTCCTCCTTTCTAGACCTGGATCATTTTTGGGCATTCTATGGAGATGGGCACAAAAATTTAGGCAGCTTGTAGGCGGTGAGAGAAGCATCCAGCTCCTCAGAGGGCTGCGAGGGTGCAGGGAGGGACCCCATGCTCTGCGGGAATGGCGTGTGCACGGACTGGTAACGTGAACGATGGCAAAGCGTCGGGAGGTGGTTCCAGAGCTATTTACAACAAAGATGAGGATGTGGATAAAGTAATGACTTTTCCTCTATTTTTGTCTTTTGAAAACAGCTCAACAGCTCTCGTGGCATTATCCCAAACCAGTTGAGCTTGTAGCACACACTAGGCAGGTACATTCTGAGCCTGGACTCTCAAGGTTACTGGCGTTACAAGGGTCTGAAATGGCCTACAATGTCTGTGATACACAACCTTAAGAACAGCTAGGGCTACAGTCTCACCTACTCCTCATCTTTGTTCCCCATAAATGTGTCACATCTCACTTTGTCTCACAGGACTCTCAGAATGAAGGCTGAAAACAGGCAACACCTATGGCTGTGTGCTGGGGACCTGACTGGTTTTAGTTTCCATTCCTTCCTCTGTCACAAGGGCCAAGCAGACTTTTGCCTTTACACGTGGGCAGGGACCAGCCATTCTTAGTGTAAATGATGACGGTTCAGTAAAAACTGTGAACAGAAAGGTCCTTAAAAAGAGATGTTGAGACATTTTCAGCTGAAGTAATTGAGGATGCCCTACAGTTTTTGTACACACAAGGTGTAAATTTGCCTAGGAGTTACTGCTCTGACGCAGCCTTTCATGCTTATTGTATCATTTTGTATGTAATTCTCAATAATGCGCCAGCACTGTAACTGATACAACTTCATGTCTTCTTTCACTCATGCCAGCAAGCTGAACAAGTGGGATGAGGTTACAGTAAACAAGAGGGAGATCACTAGAGACAGGGATTTTTAAGAGTTCACAAAAAACAAGAGCAACAGAGAATCTGAGACACGAGAAGCTCTCCATGAGAAGAATACTGAGAGCACAAAGTTATATCACCCCTCAGCATAAATACATACAGACAAAAATTACTCACTATGTGAGTCAGAGAGAGGAGGCTTTATTTACACCACAGAACTTGGAAATAACATTTCCACTGATTCTATTCTGTTCAGCAATTGTGGGTATAAGCAAAAGGCTTTTAACACTTCTGTATGAATCAAATTTTTAAAAATCTCTCCGCCCTTCAATCAGAACTGTTTTCTCACTTATGTGAATTAACCTACAGAACTGGCACATGAAATAATTTGTTTCAGTATCTATTACTGAATATGTTTTGGCCTGGATCCATAAAAGCATTTAGGAGCCTGAGCTGCACTGAAATCACTGAACAGATAAAAAAAAAAAAAAAAAGTGTGTTATTCCTGGTTACGACAAGGAACTATAGCACGCTGCTCTTTTCTCCGGGCAGATTTCAGACTATGACTCCATGGCCGGGCTTTGCGATGGCACGGGGGCTCTTCCTGGCTGCTGAGGGGAGGCATCTGCCGAGACTTTCGTGAAATCTACTTCTTGGAGGTCCTTTTATGGGGGGCATTGCGCGGTGTATGCCCTGTCAGGGGAGCTGAGCTGGTAGAAGAGAATTGGCACGTTATGTGGCTGTGAGATATGACGGGACTGAATTGTCCCGGTATAAAATACAGCCATTTACTTTGAGAAGGGATTGGAACTGAAATGTATTCATTTTTTATAATATAGATAAATTTCTGGTAGAAAGAAACCTTTTTTTTGGTCAACTTTTTCATCTAGTAAAACATCTGAGCTGCTGAAAAATATCTTGATAGACATTTTGTTGCCGTCCTTATCAGCCTTTCATATCCTACAGCTCCCCACACCACTGTCTGGTAATAGCAATTTTTCATGGTGGCCAGTCCAACGCTGTTTGAATGGGTGATCTACAGGTGGTGAAGTCTCCTTCTCATTTCCCAACTCCTCTAAACCTCTGTAAGAGAGTGGCACGATGAATTTGTTGTTTGAATTAGTGACACGCAGGAATTCACACGTTCATTGATGGAACAGGGTGTCTTTTTTTCTATTCTCGTACATACGGACTCTTGACAATTACTTTTTGTAAACGAAGTACGATGTTTGGGGCAAACATTTAGGATGTGTTACGATGCCAAGTGTAAAGAATGGGTGAAAAGGTGTGATGTCTACAAACAGAGCCAGTCTACAAAATGGTTAGTCATGGAAATGGCCGAGGTAAGTAAGACACTGTTGAAACTGTCTTAGCCCCCCACAGCCCCCATGTGTGGGTTTATATACGCCAGCAGAGCCAAGTTAACCTTAATTGTGTGTTGTTTTACTTGGCTATAAATGGCTCACCTTTTTTGTAACTTGGCTCTGATTACAGGTATCACACCTTTCGATTACTGACCTTTCTTGTCTAAATTGTTTTTTTAATACACATTAAATATTTTTGATCTAGTTTAATTTCCTAGGGCTTTTTGCAGTAGAAAATATTACAGAAAATATTTCTGCTGATAGAAAGGCAAATTTTAATAGAAAATGTCTTATGTTCTCAATGGCTAGACGCGTCAGTGGTTTTTAAAACTGGATTCTTTTTGAAGGAAGTAGTGCCAGAAAAACTCACTCAAATTTGATGTGCTGTTTTTTCTGTGCGTTCATTGGCAAAGGGAACAGGAATGCAACTTAGTTGCCATTCTTAAATAAGAAAAATATTTAAACTCTAATAATCAATCAATAATTCTTATTTTCCTTTCAGCATCATATTTCTTAATAGTGGCTTTAATATGTCAACAGTTTGTTACCATGATCCTCTGAAATTCTGGGATGATAAAGTGTTTCTCTGTTTGAAGGTAGAATATTAAAACTGTGTCCCATTTAATTGCCTCTTCTGATGGTTTTAGCTGCACATTATATATAATGGAAGTATTATAATTGCTGGTTACCAGAAGGTTTTTATCAGTTTTGTAGATTCAGTAACTCAAGGTGTACTGCTATCCACAGCAGCAGTGGCATACACAATCCTGGGACTTGGCCCAGTTCTTACAAAATTCAATTGAAGGGCTTCTGTTGACATTAGTGGATCAGGTCTTTCGCGATGAGAGTGAGGAGTAATTATTTTCTGCATGTGGGGTGTCTCATCAGGAATTATGCAGTTGTGAGTCGGTTACTTCTGACGGTTAAGTTTGCACCTGAGTTTCCATTATAACGCTGATTTTGTCTCATACTTTAAAATCCTCAGAAATGCCACACTGGACTAAGGGGAGTAAGTTTTTTTTTATCTGGTGAGATACAGGTTAGGTGGTCTTGGAACAGTTCCCACTAAAGCAGGGGACAGTATTACAAAATCTACTACCATTTGTACTAATTAGCAACTTTGCTGACAGCCTCTGGTGAGTAACTCATTACTGTCTATTTGTGTGCTTGGCTTATAAATCCCCTAACAGCCAGACTGTGCACTGTTGTAGTACAATCTTGTTGTGGCATAAGACCTTTTTCTTGAGCATTAGCATGTCTCCTCCTTTCTCCACACATAGTGCTTGAAGTATAAGTAGGTCAGTGGCATGGAGACACAGCCCCTAAGTAAGAAGGGCTTCCAGTATTTATTTTTTTTTTCCTCTTTTTTTTTGGTCCTGAAGTAGAGATGAATAAAATCTGTTCATTTCTGGCACCACTCTTGCTGATGCTGCTTGTTTCTCAGTGCATTTTAAATTTTCTCTGATTCGACCTTCACCCTTGCTTGTGGGGATGATATCACATATTTTAGCATGCTTTTCTTTTTTCTTCCCTCCCTATCTACGTTAGTCAGGCCTGTTGGAATTTTGAAGCACTTTTGCCACGATTCAACAAGAATGTTCTTTTTCAATTTCTGGAGGTAGATTCTGCTATTCACTGATTTTCCTCCATCCTTTATCATAGGCTGTGTCTTTTCCATATGGTAATGAATCATTCCCCTAGGAGGAGTATCATTTGCTCAATTCAATGGACTTCTCACAATGCAGATACATGCATTTCTTTCACCTATCATTTTGATTTTAGTTTTCCTGCAGTTTCAATATATATTTTCTTTGTGATCTGTTGCTAAAGCTTGCTTTCCCAGCTCTGGTAGATATCTCGAAGTCTGTGCCGCCCTGATGGCATACCTACACTTTCTGCCTTTCTCTGGAGGTATTATCTACATATTCAATTTAGTCGTTTCCACCATATTCTCTGGATTCCATTTAGTATCTGTCTTGAGCCTCTAATCTGGTTTGTTTTGGTTTTCTCCAACTTGTCTGTTTAGAAATATAAGTGCTGACAATACTCTGTCCTGTGAAATTGTTGTTGTGCATCTAATGAGATAAAGAGGACAAGGATGAACAAACATCTCTTAAGCATGGGCTTGGATGCTGCTGCACAAACAGAAAGGAGTCTCAGTTCTACATGGCAGATTCTGCTTTTTATTTGTATAGTGATTTGATGATAGGGATGTGCCAGAATGACAGTATGGTGTGGTTTTTTTTCCCAATATTGTTTGTCTTGTTTAAATAAAATTCTGCACAAGAGCTGAGTTTGGCTAAGGGTTAAATGAGCAAATTATGAACTGGAACTCCTGTGCTCTTTCCTTTATTTCTGATTCATTGCAAGACTTTGAACTAGTCACTTTAATATTCCTTAGCGGTGATTTCTCTTCTTTCAAAAACAAGCCGTTATGTTTTCACCTGTTTCATTGCCTGTTTGGTGGGATGGATCCTGCGTCGTTGCAGTGAGGAGTCCTCACCACTGCTGTCCATAGAAGCAGGTTTGGGGCATTATGAATCTCGTTTGGTGCCTTAAAAATAACTCAAGACTGGCACCAGATTCTTGAAAATAACGAATGGCAGAGGTTTTACTTAGGGATCTCCCCATGGGCTTGGCTAGATGGGTTTCTAATGAGCAGGTCTTTTATTTCTGGGATATTCTGTATCTCCCTGCCACAATTATTCATGTGAAAGTCCTAGAGCCAAATTCTGCCCTAAGATGCATGTTTGCTTCTCCCATTAGCTTTCTTGAAAGCTGCAGGCATTTTTCCTAAACCATCATTTGGCCTCCAGTTGTACTGTGGTCATATTTGTCTGTCCAAAATGACTGTGGCTCTCCATTTATAATCTTGTAATTTGTAATCTTTATTGAGATACTGCTGTGGTTTTTCTTTCATTACTGGCATCTTATTGTAATATTGATTTTTTGTTAAATGGAACTGCATTGGTAATTTTGGCTGGCAGCTTCTTGTTTTTGCTTTCTTTTGTATACTTTTGAGGGTGGGAGAGTGTTCCCTACACTATATTGAAGCTGATTTCTTTGATCTCATTCTTGTATTTTGTCTGTTTAAACAAATTTAATTTTTGCCTAATTTGCAGTTCCCAGTCACTGTGGTATCTAGGCACGAAATTACAGCCCGGTTCTGAGTGTTTTCTTCTTGTAACGATGCTAACTTCCTTTTTGAGTGAGTGACCTAGTCATTGTCATGCTTTTGTAAACAGTTTCTTCTCTACCTATTGATTTTGGTCTAACATTAGTGACCACCCACTGTTTCAGACCGGGAGAGAGAATAATTGCTATATAGGCATCCGCGTGCATACAGACACAAACTCATACACCTGCTCTCACAGTGGACATCTTCTGCAGTTTAATTCTCGTGGAGGGTTCTAAGAGTGGGTCTCGTCGGGCCTGGGGCAAGGCTGAGTCTGGAGGACAGGCTGTCTGGAGCGTGCAAGGCACGGTGAGAAAATCGTGCATGTGTTTTGGGAAATTGTATAGCACTTACCAGTGCCAGGAGCTGCATATGGCGGGTAGGGTTCCTGTGCCATTGGGAGGTGATGCTGGCCTGCAAAACAGCTAGAGAGTGAATTATAGATGTTCCTGGATCTTCCTCATCCCCACTTCCCGGCATCCGTACCTGCCGCGGTGGCCATGAGGATGGCACAGGAGGACTGCCAGAGCGTTTGGCTTGCAGGGCATAGTGCTTCCCACCCTTAACGAGCTGCTTTGCTGCCACCTCCTTCTTCCAGTGCATTTCCCGGGCTTGGTAGTGCTCCGTTCTCTGGTGATCCTGGCACAACCTCTGCCACAGCCCGGCACCGACCTCCTGAGCTGCGTCTCCTCCACTCCTGTCTCCTGCAGCTTCAGGTGGCCCCTCCTCCTCTTCCTCCTATTTTCAGCCTCATCCTTGAGAAACCCTTTCATGCTTTTCCCCACCGGTTACCCACCCTGAGCACTGCCTTTTGACGCATCCCAAAGTAACTCTGCGTGCTGCCCATCCCAGCAGTGTGGGAGGCTCCTCTGCTGCCACTCGCTGACTCTGCCACGGCAGAAACCCTGAAATACATTTGGGTGAAGCGAGTCTCCCATTCAGCACAGCAGCTTTCTGGTATGTCACATACCTGTTACTCATTGCTTAATTGCACAACAGGTCTCTGAAAGAGCTCGGAGCATTTAAGTACAGTAAGCTCACCCATCACACGGGGCAGTGCCGGGCTGAGGCCGAGTCCTCAGGGGAACTCCATGAACTCAGTGCTTTTGCAAAGCAGAGCTCTTGTTTAGTCATCTGGCAAGGATTTAGAAGTCTGAATTTTGGCATGAATGCCATGTATCTACATGGAGACTGCAACTCTGAGAAATCCCGAATACATTTTGCACACAACTGGCAAGTACTTGGTGCAAATAGCCGTAGCCATCTCCATGTTGTTGGGTGCACACTTGCTGTGACAAACAGGAGATGATGAACATGCTGTTGTTTGCAAAGGGGCAATTCCAGCCCCTGTTTCTGAAGAATCATAGCCCACGCTTTTTGGTCATGAGAAGAAGGTAAAGCCTTCTCAAACCTGGTAGTGCTTCTACATATCCAGTGCTCAGGAATGCAAATGTCCATCCCCTGTCTTTCTTGCACCACTCTTTGAAACACGAAGGCTGTGTGTCCCTGTGTGCCAGATGGTTTTCTGGAAAGCGTCAAGCCAGCCACCGCTCTTGGTGTTTGGTTAACAGACCTGTACAAGAAAGTGATTCACAGACTACAGATTTATTGTCAATTTTGTTATGCTTAAGGCAGGCAGTAATTTCAGTTTTCACTGCCATTAGCTAATAATAGTAATTAATTAGTAAATTGTGCCGTTGGGATCTCAGGGTGAACTAACAGGGAAAATGTAAATTAAAAAAAAAAAAAAAGGCCACTAATGTTTCTGAATTTCCTGCTACAACTGAGGGTTTGTGTCTATCCCATCCCTCCAAACTGAATTTCTGAAGAACAACTTACATCGCCCACAGCTCTGTCTGGGAAGTATTTGAAGCAAAATGAGAGCATACACCAAAAAGCATCAGAAAGGTGCTAGGAAACGAAGGGAAAGGCAACAGAGAGTTGTGTTACTGTGCTAGCAGCTGGAGAAACGGGGCTGAAATCTGACTTGGGTGAAGTTTCAGCCCTTGCCCTGCCGATGGTGAAAGTCTCCTTTTCTCAGGTGAAGAGTGTGACCTGAGGCTCCCTGCTGGCAGCCGCTGCCCCACGCTCCCTCCGACCCTCCGCCACGTGCCTTCTGCTGAACCTGAGCTCCGCGTTTGCCATCCGTGATACTAAGGTCTGAGCTCTCTCTCTCATAAGGAATTGCTGAGTGAATCAAATCTATATTCACGTTATTCCTCCCTTTTCAGGATCTGAAAACCTCACATTCAACTAGGAGGGGAAAGGAGGTGTTTTGTTGTTTGGGTTTTTCCCTGATCTTACTGACTTCTCACTCAGGAAGTTTTGGGATCTAACACTAAGAAAGAATAAAATGCCAAGATAAATCCAGGGTTTTCAATTCAAGGTCGTTTTGAACACTTTATCTGTCTGCAAAAGAAAGTGGGGGAGAAAAGAATTAAAAAATGTGAATTAGGCTGAGTCATTTTCACTATGAATTGTTTGCAGCTGTCAGAATCAGATCTACATAGTTCACTATAGCTCAATTTCCTTTCTGAGTTAATAACACATTGAACAAACATACTATACCAGACTCCTTTTTTTTTTTCCTTTCAAATAACCTCACAGTGGATCTGCATTCCTAGTACAAAAATGTCTCTATTAGCTTAGGCTATTTATAGAACATCAGAGAGCTGAAAGATAGTTAAAAATTAATCGATTACCATCAAATAACAGACACTAAAACTCAGTGTATGAAATGCCTTCCTCTACTGAATAAATTAATAGCAAGAGGAGAAATGTAGGATCCTGATTTACAGGCCGGCCAGATTCAATTTAACACTCTCCAGTGCAGCTCATCAGCATTCAGAGCCGTACAGTTCAGGTGGCACTTTCAGCAGTTGACCCCGTATCTGACGTGATGGGTGGGGGGGAGGCAGTTTGCTTTGCAGGGAGGCCGTGAAGGGTTGAGGTGTCCAGCTTCTGCTGGAAGACCTTTGGAAGATCCAACTCCTGGGGTCTAATACCTGCTGCTGAATGATTTCTCTTGACCTGTCCAAAAGTGGCATTGGGGGATTCACAGATGGAAATTACTCTTTCTACAATCTCCATGTCATGATCTTTTCTTTCTAGTGAAACAGTTAAAAGCGATGGTGGGGAAGTGGCACCACCTGTGTGTAGAAGGTAAAAAACTTGGGCTTACAAAATATTAAGATGCTTCTCTAGTAATCTAATTGGGAATGGTAAAATGCTGCTCTGGCCTTTATACTCTGTGGCTATAATCATGCCATGGCCTGAGAAGAGAAATAAAATGTTTTATGAAACCAGGACCATAAGCCATTCTTCAGGTCCGAAAGGGTGCAGAACTTAGCTCCAAGATTGCTGCTTCTGTGTCACATCTGAAACAGGGCTTGTGTCCCCCAAAGCTTCTCTATTTCTTCTGTGTAAGTCGATCTTGTAAAAGATATTGTTTCCCTGTGAAGTTTGGCGTTTTACCAAGGCACGGATTTGAGCCACAGGTTTGGTAGGGGCATGACTACCTGGCTGGGGTTTGTCACTTGCAGGCACCGCAGGACTGCCGGGACAGGCGAAGGCCAGGATGCCTTTGGCAATGCGCTGATGTGTCTGCACAGCTCAAGCTGATGCTAGTTTAGGGATGGAATTTTTTTTGGTGACTTTTGGGTACATCTAAATCTAGGGTAGTTTGTTATCATACCTTTAGAGAAGGTGGCTAGTGGGTATGATGGACCTCCCGTTTTAGACATAGGCTCTGGGGAAGAAAGGGACGTGATTAAATAAAGAACAGCTTCTAAGACAGGATGGTGAGTTTAACATCTGCCCCTGTTGATTGCTGACAGACTGTAACACACAGCTTACAATGGAGGGGAAGTCTCTATTTCCTCTTTTATTGCCGAATACGCACATTTCCAAGCAAAGGTGACATTTTTGTATGTCAAAACAAAGGTAGAACTGCATAGCCTTTGAAACATCAAACTCAGATGGAAAATGAGGATTTGGCATGGCTTAATTTGGGCTTTATTAATGCCTTTGGGGGAGAGGGATGGAAGAAAGATTAGGCAGATCAGAGCTTTAAAAGTCATAGATCATGCATTTAATAGCTCTAATTCTTAAATACTTGAAGGGTTTCATAAAGCCATTCTCTTCAAGTGCAAACTCTTTCCCACTTTTGACTGTTGCATCTAGACCTCCCAGGTTCTTAAAAAGAGCTTGCAGCTGAAAATCTTCAGGCCCTTCCGTACAGCAGAGATCTTGCACCTACAATATGTATGCAGCCAGCATCCTTAAAAGGATCCCACGAGGAGTACACATGCACACACAGACCCATACTTCTATTCAAGGTGCATATTGTATTATTTTAGGTACCCACCAAATGGGATTTAAAGCTGAAAAAAGAGACTTTTTCCATTCAGTTACATTTTCTGAAGTGCTACAGATTTAGAAAGACTGGATTTAAATGAAGTTACTACTAGATTTTTTAAAAAATCAATTCTGGTGTTATAAGAAATTGATGGCTAGATTTCAAGGTGAATTTTATCTAAAACTGAAATATTGACTAAGGCAATATTAATATTTTGTTCTGTTTTCTTTCCTGAAAAGTGGCATTTTTCACTGCACTGGATTTTGTCCTTTTCACAATCTTAAAATAATTTGCTACCCGTTTCTTTTAAGTATTTTTAAGCTATTTTTAAATCAGCAGTGCAAAGCAGCAGTTTTTACAGTAGCTATTACATAGTTTAAGGAGTTTTCTGTAGTATCAATATGATAGGATAAATATTCTGAGCTAGAATCATAAACTACTGATAATTTTGCCCATAGCAATCATTTTTAGCATGGCTATGCTTCCTAGAGTGTGATTTTTCTGATTATGGAAGGTGTCACTGCCCATGGCAGGAGGGTTGGAACTAGATGGTCTTGAAGGTCCCTCCCAACCCAAAATATTCTATGTTTCTATGATAAATTCCGGAAGGTAACATAGCCCAGGGACACTGTGAACAATGTGGATGAAATAGCTGAGAGCACAGTATAGGGGAAGGATATCAGTAAGATACGGAACTCTGAAAATAAATAATTAGTCATTAAGGGATGCGAAAGTGGAGGGTGATTTATGACATTATGGAAATAGTAACATTAAATGTCTGCCCCCAAAGATTTTCTTTCTGATTATTTAAAATCAAAGGTGCTAAATAGGATAATTTTAGCTGCCTATATACCTGTTTCACAGCGTTTTCTAAGACCAGGCTGTGCAATGCTTATTGCTAAGACTGTGCCCTCGCAGTTACACAAGCTCTAGGAGAGGCTTTTCTACCCCAGCTGTTCTTTTGCACCATCCAACCACAGACCACTGCCCTCAGGTGTGCTGATACAAATGTCTCCTGGGCCACCTGGTACCTGAAGCAGTCTGGTTTATAAAATAGAAGGCTTGTTTCAGCCTTTTTTTTTTTTTTCTTAATATGCTTTTGGAGAGTTCAAAGGTAATTTCTGAGATTAAGAGTTATAAACAAAGGGACTTTTAGAAAGTGCTGATCTCAACCAGAAGTTTTCTTCAGATTACCCAAAGATGAGCGTTGCACCATTTCTGGGGATTTGTGCCAAGGGTACTGGGCCAGATTCTGCCGGAAGAAGTATGACTCAGCAGGTGCAGTACTTGGATTTGCTCTTTAGTTACAGAGAAACTGGCCTTCAATGTTTGAATGAAGCATGAGCAAATGGAATGACCACCTGTCAGCATCTGCAAAGCCCAGCAGTGCTCAGTGTCCTCTAGGAGAACCCGTTGGGTTTGGGCACTCGGCCTCACTGTTTGGGCTACAGGGAGGACTGGGGCCAAGGGCCTCATTGTCTCCAGTTGGGCTGTTGTGCTGGTGGCAGTGGCAGCGGGGCAGTGTCCCCTCTTTGTTCAGGGTGTGGGTACAGTAGACTTGAGTGGTCAGACAAAGCAGCTGCTGACCATCTGGCCTGTAATGCATTGAAAAGGCAATTCCAATAACTCATTTTACAACCAAGCGATCATTTATCCTACTAGCAAAATCTGTTCAACTCTGGTTGTATAGGTTATACAGTAATAAAAGTTCAAGTATCCATAAAATTGCCATTGAACTGTAAATTAATGTGAGGTAAAGTTGTTGCCCAAGGGAATAGCCAAGCTTCAGAAAGTTGTGTCCCAAATTAATTAATGCTGAGTTCTTCTCTGCCTAGGAAAAGAATGGCTTTATGCTGGGCTTTGGTTGTTGAGCTTGGGGTTTTGTTTTCAAGCAGAAATTGCCGTTGTCATCTCTGCTCTTTTATACAGGACTTTGTGAAATCAGAGAAAACCTCAGGAAAATTTATGAATGAAATGACCTATTTTTTTCTTTCTGTTTTTTTTTTGTTGGTTTGTGGTTTTTTTTTTTTTCTTGCTACATATCTTTGGATGGGTAGAGCCCATCCATACCACTTCAGGCACTTTGTAATGGTCAAGAGTTTCCTTTTTGCTCAAGCAAGGTGTACATTTGCACTTCATGGTTGCTGATTTCCCTGACCATCACGGCTTGGCTGTCCTCTCTTTAACCTCTCCCTTAAAACCTTTGTATAGTTGGGTTTTTTTTGTTTCTGCTTGAAAAAAAGAAGCCAGTGGTACTTATAAAGAGGTCAGTTTTAATTATTATGGATGAGGATTCATTAAAAAAAAAAAAAAGTACTTGATCCCATTGTCTTGGGAATCAACAGCTTTTTTATAAAAGTTGGGTAAAAAGGCAGTTGGCGTATCCAGAGCTACGTGCTGCAGTGTGGTCTGCAGAACAGCACTGCTGGATTTGTGCCGTTTCCACAACTGAGGAAGCCCAGAACATAGAGGAGCCTTACAATGAGGTGTACATAAACTGTTTGCAAGTCCTCTGCAATGCTTAAACTATCGGGGTCTGTTGCAGCACTTGGGAGTGGTTGTTTGTACAGGGCTTCAGAGCTGCCGTATAATCTGCCGCTCTGTATTACCCGAAGACTGAAAAAGCTGTCTCCTAGATCTCTTGCTAACAAGCCTCAGAGATTTGTATTGAGTGGCTGACTCTTCTCTGCTCACAGCAAGAACCTTTCCAGAGTTTCTATCGCCGGCACTGATGCCGGCCTGCCTGCCGGCGCGGTGCTGCACTGACACAATGGCAAACAGCACTTCCCGTCAATTACTAACAAAAAAGAGTCGCCGTTATTCCCTATCACTGAGCAAGCACCGCCAGTCTGCTTGACACAGGATAAGGGCTGAGGCAGCTGGAGCAGGACCTCCACCGCACCGTTGGTGGCAGCAAATTCAAAAATAGTTAAAATGTTTTCTGATTCCTCTTCTGCTTTTTACCTCCTTTAGTTTTTTCATGCAGAAGTTGTTTTCAGTACTTTTCTTGACTTCTCTTTTTTCCTTATTATCTCTTCCTCTTTCTATTTTACCTTTACTTTTTAGTTTTTCCCGTCTTCTCTTTTTCTTTCTTTTCAGTCTGTATTTATTTCTTCTGCTTCACAGATTGTCTCTCTGCTTGGTTTTCTTTTTCCCCGGCACTTACTATATTCCTTGTGTTTTTGCAGCTCTAATGCTAGCTTGTCTGCCAAAGAATAAACTCCTATTTATGGAAAATATATGCAGCTATATGCACTGCTAAAACATCTTCAGACTGTTTGCTCACAGTCATCCTGCAGAGACAGCATGACACTGTTACCACAAGAACTGAACAGCTACCACTACATTTACCAAAATTAGAGCCGTAAGCACACACCTATGCAGTCGTACAGTTTCTGCAACATGTGAACGTGGCTTCAGGTTCATCCACATGGATCTACCTTAAATGAACCAACCTCTTTCCTCCTCTGCCAATGAAACAACACAGTTTGGTTTTATATGGGAGAATCTCGTGGGTTAGACCTTTAGGTATAATTACCCTACTCTTCCTGCACTGTTCACTTTGCCCAGGAAGGGATAACAATTAGTCATGCCCTCCGGTGTAGGCCAATGGAAATTCCTGAACTGGTCCATTGTCAAATCAAGTTATACTTCTAGAGCACTCTAAATTTGAAGTTCTGAGCAAGAGGTATTATGAGCTGATTTCTTGGGACATCTATGAAATAAAAAAGATGGGCATATGGGAGTGGTTTCATCTTGTGCCTCTAGATTAGTACCCTAAAGCAGCAACACTCTGCGTATGATACCTTTTAAAACATTCTTAGGTTTTCAGCATTGTTTCTTCCTGAGGTACGGTAAATAAAGGGGAAGAATTTCAGAGGCACAAAGGGTAGTTCTTCCATTGAAAGTCGATGGAAGTTGTGTGTCTAATTCCCATTTGTGCCTTTGAAGACACACATGTCCCTGTTTTGCCCATGGCTTTAAATCTCATGTGCACACAAACACAAGCCCCACGTTCCTATTCAACCTTCCACACACAATTTAATTTCCTTTCAGTGTCACAAACTTTCTACAGTAGCTGAAATATGTCAGGGATGTTTTTGTCAAATTGCTGAGACCAGGTTCCTCAGCTCCCACTATGCACTTCTGGGGTGATCAGATCACGACGTTAGTAGAGTCGCATAAGAGCTTATTAGCAGCTGTTGCAGACGCTTTCTCTGTGCTCTAAAAACAACGACGAGAACAACAACTCAGCTGGGAAGAGCATATGCAATAGCCTTTTAATCATTGCTTCAACTCACCATGTCATGATGCGTAAGCTTTCTCATCAGCGAGGCTAGGAATACAAAACCAGAGAACTTCTTAAATATTTCAAACACCTGCATCTTGTGAAACAAATTTATTCTACCAGATTAAAAAAAAAAAAAGGAAGGAAGAAAAAAAAATTAAAAATCTCTTGGATCAAAAGTGTCTCCTTATCAGGAAGTGAAGGACAGGAACAAAAATACCTTCCTCCTCCGTCTCCTCCTCTTCTTTTCCCACCTCAAACTTGATGATAAAATTCTGTAATCTGACAACCCCCTGCGAAATGATAGCTGAGTATTTACAAATGGGGCTTTTCGATGCAAGTCTGCAATTAAAAATCTCCCCAACGCCAGCCGTTTCAAAGCTAGTTCTCCTTCTTTTGGTCGCTATCTGTGCTGCCCAGCTTTGCTGTCCTCCTTTATCTACCGCGGTTGCAAAGCCAACGCGAGTGGCCACGCAGAGGGGTACCTAGGCAGCTGTGGGATGCAAATGCCAAGTGTTGGAGTCTGTTTATTCAGCAGTGGCAGGGCAGTCTGTCGCTGGTCACTAGGCTGGAGACGTGCCTACAGGCTTGGTGTGGAATGCTGTTCAGCTGTCCTGCTTCTCCGCAGCCCGCTTCATTGCAGTCACAGTGATGAATTTGTTTCCTTTCGTAATAAGTCAGACAATAAGGACGTTGCTAAATCTTTCATGGAGCCCAAAGGCAGGGCTGTTGGTTGATATTTGTTTCCTGTGGAGTTATGGTTTGTGTGACCACCAAGTTACCCGTTGACTCGGAAAGTCCGGTGTCGCAAGCTTGCGTGCTCTGCAGTCGGTGAGTGGAGTTGGGCAAGGTAGAAGTGGCCAGCAGATGTCTCTCAGGATATTTCTTTGCAGTCGCTGCTCTCCCAACTCCCCTTCTTTCCTGAGGTTCCAGAAACTGGGCTTGGTGGGTTATGAGAAATGCTGTATCTTACCTCTTTGCCCATTCTCTGAAAGTATTACAGCCTCAAATACATAGCTTTGTGACATGGAGGGCTTTTTTAAGCCACAGCCTAAATTAAGGGAATGTTTTATAAAGATAAAAAAATGGCAAGGGAAGGCAGCTCCTTTGTGCCTTCAGAACGTTTCACGACTATTTACAGCTTTTGAGAAAATGAAGCAATGTCGCTCATGGGGGCATACAATATTTGAGATCACTTTTGATTGAGAAAATCATTAACATTGCCGGGATTCTGCTTCATTTTGCATGGGAGAATTGGTAGATGGCAGGAAAAATATTCTGTTCGCAGGTGCAGGCTGTGTCGACATGAGGCAAATCTGCTAATCAAGCTGTACCTGCCGAGCTGTGCTGGCAAACTTTACCTTGGGTAGACTTGGCCTAAGTCTGAGCTCTTTTCATTAGCTGGCTGGGTGTTATCCTCTGTATTTAGATGGAGAAACTGCAGCAGTGAGGATAAGTGGTTGCTCGTGGCACTGAAGGAATTAGTTTTAGAGGTGGAAGTAGAAGACTGGAGTCCCCTGGTCCCAGTCATGTTCACACCAGACCGCTGTGTTTTGGCTTGGATGGGGCTTAAAGCTCACCACTTAGGTCATACAGAAAACGCACACGCTATTATCATTTTGCAGGAGCTCTCCATTGGCATGATCCATGTCTTTGAGAATACAATAGTCCATCACCAATCCAATCATCTTTCTGTGACTGAGGGGTTTATGCAATTATAAAAAAGAGGATGATTTGAATGTTCTATCCCTCTTGTGGAATTATGTTTGGAATTTATCCGATGAGGCAGGGAAGGGATTTTGTTTGTTTTGTTTGATCATTTCTTATCACAGAACTTTGTTTGACTCAAACCACAATGATACAAGCATTCAAACACCACCTTCAGATGTAATATTGATTTATAAAACAGCAGTGCACAGCTGCTGTGCTTCACTGTTGCATACAGAAGGTCTTCAATTCCCAACAAATTACTGGCGTTTCTACCTATTTACAAATTAATGTTTCCTCTGAACCTTGTGCATTTCTTATTATTCCAGTCTGCTTTCTTCGGTTTCTGCTTAGAAACCTTGTGTGAGTGCGTACTGTGCAGTGGTAGGGCAGCTTTAGAGCATCAGTTAAATTGGAGTTAAATAAAAAAAAATCTAGATCAACTTTTATCCTTAGGCAAGTTATGCACTGAGTGAAATTAAACCACTATATGTACTTGTAGATTGAACAATCAGAGGTGGAGGATGGGTCAGAAACACTAAGATCAAAGTTTTTCTGCTTTGAAAAAAATCTCTTTGAAAAGCCCCCATGCCACCTATTCTGCTTGTTAATGTTTTGACTGGAAGTGTCTGGCAGTGTCATCATCAGCAGAATATTTTTAAAGACTTTTTTTTTTTTTTTTTGAGCTGACTCTAATAGCAAAGCAATGGATCCTTAGCAGCCTCTGTTATATGTCTCTTAGGGGAATATTTTTGTTAATTGCAAATATTTGATTGACAAACATGGGATGCAATTAGTAGGCAGGCACAGTAGGAATGTGCAGTGAACTGGATCTCTGAACCAACAGATCTCAACTCTCCCAGCTTGAACTGAAATAGGCTAGAGCATTTAAACCATATGTTTCCCTCAAACTTTTTCTTTCCTCTGAAAATTCCTTATTTCCCTCAACTAACCTTCTTTCACTCTCTGCACCAAGGGAGCTAATTCATCTACTACGATCACGTCAAATAAAGACAGAAAATTCTACACAAGCTTCAGACTTATGCTGCTTTTTGACCGTGGCAGTAAAAATTAATGTGGACAAGACTATACATGCCAGTTGTGCCTTACAAAAGCCCTAGGTGAAAGAGAATACAATCTAATTTAACTTTAGACATTTTGAGCTTAATGGTCTATTTAAACAACCCGGTACCATCTGACTACATTTATCAATTATATTTCTTTTTATTTATACAGAGTACTGTCTTTCTGGAAAGGCTATAATTAAAACTTATCTAGAGAAATTGTGCTCAGATTCTGTGACACGAGAAGGAATTCAAAGGATTTCAGTGGTTTTTATGTGTTCTTTTTTCATCAAAAAGGTTGCTCTTAAATCTTTAAAAGGAAATAGATTTTCATAATTAGAATAACCTAATTGCAATAGTTTTCATAATTACAGCTAACAATTACTGACAGGAAATGCAGTGTGGTCTTTAGATTAAGGTATTGACACCCTGGAAAAAATTCTTTCTGGGTAAGCCATGCCTCTTCTCTCAGGGAAAAGGTGCTCATTCCCTGACTTCTTGTGACAGGGACATTGGCAGGAAAACTGCCTCTGAGGAATGCATCAGTTCTTTGGGTTTTCAGGCAGCTTGTTCTCGTTCTTCGTGATGTCATAATCGTCTCTGCAATAGCCCCGCATGACGTCACATGCCAAGCATTGTTGAGCTTGATGAAGAATGAGCAGCAGGAGCTCTGTGCACCTTCAGATCTTCTGCAGGCAGATCCGTGCTGCACCGCGTGCTCCATCGTTGAGGCACCTGCAGGAGCTGTGGTGGCAAAGCAGCCCAGTGTGGTGGCCCAGAGCCAGGGGGAGGTCATTTACCCTGCCGAGAAGCTCATTTGCAGCTGTCTTAGATATGCCCCCAGTCCACTTGGGTAAACAGTGCAGTGTCAGGAAGAGACTGTTTACAGCTAAACTGCAATAGTGTTTTTCTTAGACACTGAGGAGTACGGACCCCCTTTGGCAACTTCTTCCAGTCTGAGGAGGAGTGCTTGGCGTGGGCGAGGTGACAGAAGCTCGACCTACCCTTCTGCATTAGTATTTGTGGTGTGTTTCGTTGTATTGTTGGGGAGTTATCTGAGGAAAACGGAGAGGTCACGCTCTCCTCTCTATTATTTTTTGTATGGCATCAACCCGTCTTTGGTTTGTGGAAGTCCCAAATCCCTTTGAGATCTCTGGCGGTACTTGTATGAGTAACACGAGTCTGTATGTACCTACATCATCGCAGTCCATTAGAGCGTGCATATTTATCAAATCACATGAAGGGGCTAATGAAGCTTTGCTCGTTTCAGAAGGGCCTGATCCTGCAGCATTTACTCCTGCTGGGAACTGCTCATGTGATTAAGGCTGACTCACACAAGTGTTGCAAGATCCAGCCTTTAATTTGCAAATCCCAATAACGGTATGTGTTAATCAGACACTTCATCAGTGAAAAGAGTGCTAGATCTGTGGTAGCTGTATGGTAAGGCTATAAATACAAGCTAGATTTCTTAAGAACTTCCTTGCAGAATTTTGTCCGTAGAAGGGAATATTCCGTCTTGCTGCTGTCTGCATCCTGAATGTAAGATTTCAGATTTGTTGTAAGTAGCCCACAGAACTAAAAAAAAAAAAAATTCCATCTGCAGCATTTCATGCCATGTACTTGTAACCTTCTTACTGAAGCAATGTCTAACAGGGGCATTTAAAAATACTTTTTTAGTAGGTTTGATAGTATTTATACATAAGTATAGTATAGTATTTATACATATGGGCAGTTAGCGAAGGTCTGTCGCAAACCCACAATAATTCAGACAGAGCTTCACGATGAACAACTTTGGAATGGCAGAGTTATTTTAAACGCTGATCCAGGTGCATGCTCGGACTTGTCAAGGTTGCCCTTAGTGAGGACTGGTCCCCTACAGATAATTCTTTTTTTCACATTGGAGCCGTTGTTGTGTCTCTCTGTTTAAGTACTTGACAGAAAATGTCCACAGTTAGGCTGTGCGTAATGTATACTGTCAGTTTGGAAAATCTTTCTGTGCGACTGTGTTGAAAGAGAGATTTTGTCACAGGTTTTCTGTTCGCAGCTCCACAATTTAAATTTTACTGTTTTGTCATGTTAATGTAATTCACTTAAATATTTAAATTGTCCTTAATTAATTGAGGAGGGAGATTATCATTGTGGTGAACTTGTAGGCAGCATGTGGAACCGTCCTGACACCATTTTGGTGAATACAGGTGATGAATGGTGTTGACACGAACGGCTGCAGTTACACAGTGTGCGTATACACAAATTATACCGCCATGTGTGTTCCTCTGTGTTATGAAAGCCTTTTGTTTATATATACCCAGCTATACATTTACACATTATGTAAATAAACACACATATGCCCATGCAATTTAATTGAATATATGGCTATGGGTTAAGAGGCATGTTACTCTGATGAAAAACATCTTCTGGTACAGAGTAAAAATATTTCCGACGTGCTTTTGAGCCTCCTGTAGAATTTAAGAAGGAACTGCAGAGATTTCTTTAAGGTAGTGGTTCAAACAGTTTAATAGGAAGGCATGATATTCTTCCAAAACCTCGAGGCTGTTGAATGGCAATCTTAGAAACCCATTGAATTTCGTCTTCATTCAGCTCCTTTTATTCTTATTAGATTACGAGCTTTTCCATCGATCTTTGGTATATGCAAAATGGAACATTACGCTGTGAGTTTTGTTTCAAATTAGGTACATACTTTGAAGGCAATGCAAGAAATTATGCATGTGGATTAGTCTTTCCAACCACAAAGTCCCCCAAAACCAATGCAAACATCTCAGGGTGGAATGAAAAGTTGCCCCAGGTGCATTCAGTCAGCCTTGGGAGTGCAATATGGCCCTTTGATGTGCTGAGAGGCACTGAGCGATGGGCTAGTGGTGCCTCCTACCCTCTCTTCCGGGCTGCTGGTGCCGCCATGGCACACCGTGCCTGGAGGGGCCCGAGGAGGTGGTCTCCCACTGGAAAAATGCCTTTGGGAGCTGCAGGGGATGGTGAACCCACTGCTGAGCCCCACCGGGAGGGAGCTCTTGCTGGACCTCCATCTGGGGCATTGCATGTGGTGCACCTTCTCCCCGGTCCTCATTTAGGAGCCGGGGGGAGCCTGTGGGACACTACTGTCTGTTCATCTCAGCGTAGGGTGCCACAGGCCATGCCGCAAGGTGACGGTCTCGCTCTGGCAGAGCCCAGATGCGAGAGTCTGCCTCACAAAGAAATCTCTTCCTTTGCTTTTTGTTTGTTGTTTTTTTTTTTTTTCCCCTCCATCTCATGCACTCAGCCGGGGCGCCTCTCCTCCAGCTGTTCTGTGACACCGCGCAGCCATCAAACGTTGGAAACCCAGATCAGAGAGCAGCAATGACAGACTCCCCGGTGCAGGCAGGCCGGGTCCCAAATCTATTGTTCATACGAGAAAGCTCGGCAGAGTGACTTGACAGGTTTTGAAAGCACTGGAGAACTTCACTAGGAAGTTTTCCTCCTTTTCTCCCTCTTTCCCTCGCGCTGCCTCAAGCCAGATGCAAAATGTGTGCCATTTTAGCAAGTAACAAAAAGGGGAATATTGTTGCTTCTGAACACAGGTACACACACGTACACACGGACAGTCAGGTGCGTGAGAATCAGCAATCCCTCTGCATGCGAGGGCTTACGCTGCGATGCTTTGTCGTATTGCATCCAGACACCGTGTTCCGAGCGTCTTTGTTATCGTCGCCTGATAAATAAACAGCCCTAAAATTACAGAACTTATTATGGTAATTGAGTGAAGAAAAGGAAATGCAAACCCTGCTTCACTATCTATTACATTGCCACCGCTAAAGTTGCCTAAACCTGTGCTACTCAAATGATATTGTAATATTAGCCTTCTTTCTTTTTTCACAATGATTGTTTTCTGTCCATCTCAAGCTGAATGTCAGTTCATTTAGATTTACATCAAGTAGTAAATTAAAATAATCACTCAGCAAACACTCTCAGCTCAGTTTTCTCTTTCAGTCAGGAGTTGCGAGAGATGCTTGAAGCATTCAAGCAGAAAATATTGCTGTCTAGATATTTGTCCTCTGGGTGATAAAGGAGGCATTGTCTTGGGACCCACTCAGGCCTCGGAGCTGATAGTAGCTGTGCATCACAGCTGTGAAGTGCGCTTTGTTATGTGTCTGAGGATTAGGGTTCAGGACCTTGTTTTTCTTGAAATACCAGACTGATCAGAGCTGCATATGTTCGGGGGAAAGCAGAGGTCGATGGTTCTCTGTCCACATTTTTACTAGATTATTCTTGGACAGAACTCTGGGAGAATACCCTGCAGCTTAAACCATCCCAAGAGTTTTTCATATTCTGCATTATAACCGTCTTGGAAAAAAGGCTGAAGTTTATCTATCTGCATTTGAAACAAAGGACTACAGCATCGCACACTCTCTGGGCTTTGGACCCGCGCCGCAACAGGCTGAGTTTTGCTCCTTTGTGTTCCATTTACAGTACAGCTGCCCATTTAGAAGCACAAATGCACCTTGATATAATAACCAAATCCAAGGAATGTCTGGCCTTAAGGATAGCACAGTCAGTCTTCAGATCAATAGCTAATCTTGAAGCAATGGTGGAAGTGGGGTGGTGTACAGAACAAGGGTTGGGGGGGGACAAAAAAAGACTGTTCTGTGTCTCTAAGTTGTCTGTTTCAGAAAACGAGAATGTGGATTTTTTTCCTATTTAAAAAATTAATCTGCATCTTCTTTCCCACACCCGGGGTGGGGGGGAAAGCATTTATTTTGGCAAGTAAGATGTGTGCAGAAGCACTTTTAGTGTAGATTCTGTCACGAATTAAGGTAATACTTCCATTACAGACAGTGCGTTGAAGTCTGAGCAAAGACTGCAGGATCTGGGTCCTGTCTGCTCAGCTCTGAAGCTGTGGGAGTTTGTGGAGCTGAGGATTTGGGGCCAGACTGTCACCTCACTTCTGTTGGTGCGATACCACAGAAGCTAACTGGATTTCACTGGTAAACTATGTGTGGCTCTTTTGTTGCAAGTGAATGTAGATATATATATTGTAAAATGAACTTTCAGTGTCAGTCTGAATCTGACAGAATGGGACCCTGATCTGTAGGCAGAATATTGCCTTTGAAATGATTGTTAATCCTATAACCCACTGATGGGATGGAAGTGAGAACAGCATTTTGGCCATATACAGTATTTAACGCCTAAGGATTCGTTCCTGGTATTTCTCTGCTTGAAAACATGTCAGTGGGCACAACTTTTAACCCTGTCAAACTTCTGCATAAATTCTGAGGGCCACCCATATATCTTTACTTTTAAAACTTACGCCAGCATGGTAAGTGGTTCCTTCTGTCTTTCAAAATATGGAGTTACATACCAAAATTGTCTTGGCTTAAGCCTCAGGTCTGGAATTACTTTCCTCCCACAGAGCAGGGCATCTGCTCTACCCCTCCGGAGCTAGGGGAAAAGCCGGAGTGATGTCTGCAAAATGAAGCCTGGCTTTGGTCTTTGCTTAGTTCTTCTGATCCACCCTTCCTGCACAGAGCCATCCCTGCCCAGCGTTGGGCCTGCATGTCCGTACCGTGGCTCCTCTTTCAGGCTTCGAGTCGGTAGGATGGCTCAGGTGCTCCTCTCCCCGTGGAAAGGGGAGCTTGGAGCCGTATGCCGAGGCACCCTGGAGACGATGTGAGACATTAGCTTGAGCTTAGTGGGCTTAATGAATGGTGTGAGGTTACCATTGTGACAGGGCACCAGCCCAGGCTCAGCTGCAGACCAAACAGCTCCTGAATGTGCTCTTACCCGTCCAGTCTTTTTATGGATGTCATTGCCATTCAGAGGAGACTCTTGGCCATTTTTGGTTTTGGTAGTCTTGGCAAGAATGATCCAGAAGTACTTTTTCTGCCTAGACAAAATACTTTCCAAGTGATAAAAAAGAGTAACTGGGGCAGGATGTGGACTGAGGAGCCTTGGTGAGAGATCAACCTGTGTAATTATTGTTTGGATTACCCCAATGCAGTTACATGTTTGTGTTCTCATCCTCTGTGCTGCTGAGCAGCCTCCTGCTCTACTGCCCTGCCATGCATCCCTCCCAAGGGTATATGCTGGAGGGAGGATGTGCACGGACCAAAGCGGTGCCACGTGGCATGGGGGGAAATGATTTCTTGTTACTTTACCGTCTGCCTGGCAGAAGTGATCTGCTGCATTTGTGCATTTCTGCCTACAGAAAGCTGGCATCATAGTAAGGCATTTATCATTGGAGATATGCTAATAGCAAACTTTCAAAAAAATCAGACAGTAGCAGTCAATGCCTCATTTGTTTATAAGTAGTCTTTTATATTTAGATCTTTTTCTTCACTTCTGCTTCCTCCTGTCTTAGGAAATGACCACGGGGTACTGACCTCTGCTTTTGTGCTCATAGAAACACTCTCTCTCTGTTTTATTTGTCCTCTGGCTTTTTTTTTTTTTTCTCTCATTAGGTTTTTTTAAATGCATTTTGGTTTTCTTTTTTAATGCTTTGAAAAGGTTTGGTTTATTCTTCCTCACTCATGCTAGCACAGCTATCCGTCAGTTCTCTTTTCTCCTTGAGTTGTTGCTACTGATGGGCTTCATTTGTTATGATATTTTCCATGCATTTCCCCCCTTCTTTCCTAAATCAATTTAACCTCTTTTTATCTTCCTATATCCTAGCAAAACATATTAGAGGTGCCACTTACTTTTTCTCTCTAATCTCCATCTGCAGCCCTCAAGCTCTGCTTCCCTCTGCCCTGCAGAGACCAAATACCTCTGGTGATGCTTTCCCAACGCCGCTGGGCCTGGCTCCGTTCCCTTCCTCCCGTGCCTCTGCCCACACTCTGTTAACAGCGAGACACCAGCACTGCGCACAGAGTGACAGAGCTGTGCTGGGAGGCAGAGCGCTGTGGCACGATGGCCCGAGCTGCTCACACTGCCCCGACGCTGCCAGCGATACAATCCTGGGCAAGGAGGGACGCTGGTGAACAGCACGAACATCCCTTTTCAGCCAGGTCTGCCCCACTAAAGTCAGGGAGCCCTCTGATTACTTTTCAGGGATTTTTAGCTAAAAACACAGATCAAGCTCCTCTCTGAAAGCTGGACAATAGAAGGAGGAATGTCCTTGTTGGTGACATTAATAAAACAGAAAGACAGCTCCTTATGCAAACTCACATCGCTGAAGAGAGTTGCAGGCAGAGACCTGAAACCTTCCCCTGCTGGTACCTGTTCCCTCTGCTTGAATGAAGGAGGCACAGGGGCCAAGATATTTCAGGGTAAGGTATTTTGCAGGTGTGAACTGACATACCAGTAACTACTTTGTGGATTTATATCAGCTGAAATGAGGTCTCAGAGTTTTCTCTCATTTGAGTTCTTTGTGGAAAAATGTACAAGCATTCACACAGGCATATCGTGACGCTTACTGAAGTTACTTGAAGCATACCTCATTTTCTGGGTATCTCAGTACCACTGTGAATGTGGAATTGCTGAAATTATCAAAATATTGACATAAAACCCTATGCAAAGTGAGACACTTTTGTTTGTGAGTGATGTGGCTTGGGGTTTCTTGCTGCTGTCACCAATCACTGCCATCGCGGCCCAGGATTGAGGCAGGCACTGGAAGGGGGAATTCCCCTCGTTCTTTGCAATTAAAAAAAAAAAAAAAAAAAAAACCAAAAAACGGAGAGAGAGAATTTCCTGCCTGCAGGAAAAGAACTGCTGGGGTGGAAGGTTACCAAGGCCTCCGGCTCCTTGTGTGTAGCTGAAGAGAGTATTCAGAGAGTTCAAACACAAGTAGGAGATGTCTGAGTGCAGGAAACAAGCAACACAGAACGAGGTGAGAGAATTAAGCACAGAGCAGGAGGGCAGTTACCCCGAGTGCATCCATTCCCAACAAGAGAGGTATCCAACAAATCCTTGAAAGAGATGTCTTACCAAAGCTTCATTATAAGCTCTTGCTAATCTGTGGAATGTCAGGAGCAGCAATATTATTTCCCACTCAGCTGTTGGGATCTCTGTGCGTGTATCTGATTAGGTGGTACTTTCTGAAAGATGCGAGTAGTCCACGGTGAAGTCTTTGTACGGCGCCTGGCAGAGTGGCACCACTTCAGTATAAATAAATGATATTTTTAATGTCTTTATTATATAATACGATCTCAGTATTGTGGCTGCTGCTATGAGACATGAAGAACCGTGCCTTTTTTCTGCCATAAAAAAAAAAAGGCTTGTGGATTGACATCAGGATAACCCATTCCTGGTGCCTTCCTGCTGGAGATGGGCTGAGATCCACAAAGGATCCGTGAAGTACTTGTTCTAGTTCAGCATCAGGAACTACTGGAAGTATGCAAACTGTAGGCAAAACCAAGTGCATCCCATTTAAAGTTTTCCTCCCTCTAATGACACAAATTTGCTTGGTGATGGCGGGATCGCACAGTGGGCTCTCTTTTGCATACCAAGTCAGCCCCTTTCTGAGCAGCGCCGTGCATATTCCAGACTAAAAGGGCAACTGAAAAGGCAGACTTGGCTGCAGCTGCTACCTGGAAATCCGGAGGCTGTTGTCTTCCTTATTTCATCTGTTGCTAGTCAGCTGGAAGGCACAGTGACCTATAAGTAATATGGTCATCGCAAACTCACGCTGATAAAACCTCTACACTACTGTCTCTTGCCATCTCTCCCTTTCTATCTCTCTGAGATGTTCTCATCCAATCTTGACTTCCTTTGAGGTAGGGCATTCTGTCTTAATGCCCTACCCACCTTGGAAAGTCAGAGAGAAATGATTTTGAGTTGGTTTTTTTGTTGTGTTTTTGCCTGATAGGACTTGTCTGCAGAGCTTTTATACCAGTGCGAAAGGATATGACACTATGGCCATAACCCAGGGGCCCTTTGGGATGTTGTGTCTCTCAATTAGTGGCTGCTATTGAAGGCATAGCAGAAGAATTTCCAAATCCCAGAATATCAGTTTGGTCCTATGGACAGTAAATCACCAAGTATCACTTAGAGCAATGCAGAGTTGGGAGATAGCAAAGCTCAGTTGTTCTTTGCTCTCTCCACCTCCTGGCAATACTACGTGTATCCTGGCTGCCGTTGGGCAGTGAATCCTCTTGGCATATTTGTAATCCTCTATGTTTGTTTGCACCACTAATGAACGTCTCTTGCTTATTCCTTACAGACCAGCATGGTGGATTTTATGATGGATTTCTACAGCTGAGGGACAACTGTCTGTGAATTTTCAGGTAATTGCCATTTCTTCTGCTTCTTTCATGAGCTACTGGATGTTGTGACCTTTTCTTTGATTTTAGGCTGCAGTCCTCTCTCCTTACCCTCTGTATTTGTCATCTCATGATCAGATTGTTGTTGTGAATTGCATCTTAGAGCTACTTTGAAATGTAAAGTCAAGGATGTTCTGGCTATCCACTCAGTATCTAGCTCTTCTGTCCCACTAGCAACGTTTGACCGGAAACCTGCAAACTGCCTAGTCATATCTGAGAGGATTTACTTGCATTTTATAAAGGTATAAATGGTTGAACGCTTACTGGATAAAGAACGGTCGGTCAGTCTGTCTGCATGATCCTGTCACGACTGTGGTTAATGGAAGAACTCAGTGGCTAAGCAATTTGTCCCGAGAGAAACGCTCTCATTTTTTGTCCGGGCACAGCCCTCATCTATTTCTCACCTTTTTAAAGGGCTGAGATTTACTTTGGAATTTTGTAGTAGATTTAAAAATGTTTCATCCTTACATTAGTTTCATTCTGTTCTTTGAGAAACTCAAAATTAAATTAGGTACACGCTACAGCGGGGACCTACAAAAGAGCATTGAGCACAATGGTTTGAGGACCACCATATCATGGACACACTAAGCCCCAGTCCTGCTGTGATGCCAAGCCCACGGCAGTAAATTTGTGTGCTGCCTGACAACGTTGTTCAAGGCACAGCTTTAGCGAGTCCGATAAAAGCAGGGTGTTTTTTGGCTTGGCTCTCGGCCATCCTCGTTATGATAATGTCTGCATTGTAAGCTCCTTGAGGCAGGGACTGCGGCTTTCTGTGTGTCTTGAGTCGCTCCAAGATTGTGGCTAGCATTCTGTGAACCAAAGCTAATAAATCAAAGCCAGTTTTTTCTCATGCACTTCAAAGCCTACTCCATTTTGGAACGAGAAAACCACGTACAGCTCACTGCAGGCTTTGTCAAATTATTCCTCCCCTTCACACTTGGACTCTTCTTCATTTTCCACACACTTAATACTCACCCAGCTCCTTTCTGTAACTGGCAGCTGATCCAATTACACACTAGAGGTAGAAATACTGAAGTCTTACAGTTCAAATGTGGAATGATATGCATAGTCACTTTGTCACTCAAATCCTTTAAAAAAAAAAAAAAAAAGAAAAATCAGACTAGCTGGCCATAATTAAGGGCAGAAAATAGAGCACACAGTTAATACCTCCGTGGTTTGCCAATACTGGGATGTCACAAGTACCAATCAGGAAACCAGAGCCATGTGGCTTCCCAGATAAAAACACTGGCCTTTTACTTCTGGGGCTACAGTTCAAATCCAGCTTAAGGTTCTAAATTAAATGAGACCTTTAACCTATGCCAGAACACGCAATCCCTCCAGGTCAGAGCTGAGGTTATTGGCAGGTCAGTATGATGAAACTCGTATTCTC
Organism: Tauraco erythrolophus; assembly: GCF_009769465.1. NCBI lineage: Eukaryota > Metazoa > Chordata > Aves > Musophagiformes > Musophagidae > Tauraco > Tauraco erythrolophus. The sequence continues at coordinate 129,761,717 of NC_141466.1, read as the reverse complement.
TTGCCTTCAACACACTTAACGGTATAAACAAAGGAATTAATGTCTAAACCCTGCCACAAGAAGCCAGAAGTGTACGGGCACCAGCACCCAGACACGTGGAAACAGGAAAACCTGAATTACCAGAGGGCATGACTGTGAGAAGGGTTGGGTCAGTGCACCGTAGGTCTCACTGCTGCTTTCTGCAATGAGGCACTTCATGGTAATGGACTCATCTCTCTGCTCACAGGCAGTAGCATCTCAAAGACAGGCTAGATTTGGGGTCAGACGGATGGTGCTGTGTTCTGCCTGAGCTGTTTTCTGGGCTCCCTGATTCACTTCCCATCGCATTAACAGTACAAAACTGTAGCCACAGTCGGATGTGGGATCCCAATGGCACCATCAGCATGTGCAGCTCTTGAACTGTGTAAGTCGCCTGTGCAAAGGTGTGCCAAGAGAGAACTTGTTCCTTATTGGAAAGGATCCCAGTCACTTACTAGGGATAATAATGAATGCCTGATAATAATGACCCACTTTGAATTGGACGTAAAGTTAGAATGTGGGCATCAGGTAGCTAACAGATACTTCCTGCTTGCACCGTTGGCATTTGACTGCTGTGTGTGTAGTAACTAACTTCCAGAGTTACATTTTTGGGGAAATCTGGTTCACATTCTCAGCTGGATTTTTGTTCAAGGTTTTGTTCAGAGAGCAGTTTATGTTCAGCAGAGCAAGCTTGTAAAACTGCATAGCAGTAGCAAAGGATCTACAACATTACCAAAAATGTAGGAACCTTCAAAGCCTCCAAGCTCCTCCAGCTCCCACCAGAGAGCTAGATTTGAGAATCCCATATGACAAAAACCAAGCAATAATTAAAAATCCCTATTTTGCCCAAAGAATCCCTTTGTTCAAGGTATGTAAATGTCTTTGCCTGCTTCTAAGTTATTTCATTTTTGGTAGTTCCTTAGCTCAGTAATCTGAGCTTGGGAATAGAAGAGTCTGAAAGGAGTGTTACTCTGAAACAAAACACCTGTCTTTCAGTCAAGACTAAATTGACAAGCAACAATTTAGTTGTCTAAACTCAGAGCTTTCAGGATTTCAGACTACATAATTGTCAAGATGCCTAGGTAGGGCTCAAAGGTGAGAGACAGTGTAGGCAAATATACATTGGAACTTCAATTATCCAAACCCTGATAACTCTGTTACCTGAAGTTTAAACATGTCTTCTCTCACTCTTAGTTTCTACATTTTTCTGTAAAATCCCTTTGTACTGAATCGCCCATGTCTTTGCCCAGCATAGTCTGTAAACTTTTAAGAGCTCGTCTCCTGAAAAGCTTAGTGTGTCTGCCAGATCACAGCATCAGCAACCCCTTTCTGACAGAGCCTGTAATTATCCCTTCGTGTTACCTGTTACATTTGGATAGAAGTATTAAAATAAATAGATCATCATTTTCATCTTTGTTGTCTCCAGCTACATTCCACTTCTCCATAGGCGTGGCATCACTGAGGCACCCTTCATCCTAATACAGAGAGTGGACATGCAATGAAACGCCATTCTTTAACAGTTCCTTGTAGGGAGATTGTGTCCTCTAATTAGCAACCAGAGGATAAGATGGACTTTGCTAGTTAGCAGAATTCACCATCAGTAGGTTGGATTTCATGGACCAAATTCTTCCCTTCATTGCTCTCCTGTAACATCTTTGACATTGATATCCAAGAGCCAAATATGCCTCGATTTCCAAAGTTATGGAGCTTAAAAGCTGCTGAAATCCAAATCAGGATCATCAGAGAAATTTTGCTTCACACGTTCCTGACTTCAACACTTTTTTTTCAGTACATCCCAGTTACTTTTGAGGAGGTTTGTTGTGATTTGACTTCAGAGAGGTAGCACTTCACATTTACAGGTCCCTGCACCAACTATAGAACTAAATCAAAAAGTTTTGAGTGGCAGAAGAAAATGGCTGGCAGGAAAGTATGTGAAACCTCTTCACCTCCTTTTGCACCTTTATATTTTCCAGCCTTATTTTCACCCCATTCTTGACTTTCATTTGCCACTTTCAGTTTCTCCCAGCGCTTTCTAACATCTGTTCTGTCTATGGCAAGCAAGTGGTGAAGGGAGTCCTTCTCCCTTTCTCCTTGCTCTTCAGCAAGATTTTCCTCTTCATCCTTCAGAGAAGGAATCTGAAACAGAATAAAGATAGGAGATTTTTGTTTCACTCCCAACAGCAAGGGCTCTGGGGAAAAATGCATCTGAATAAGCTAGTATGATGGGCAGACCATTCTGCACAAAGAGAGGTGGCATACGCTAATCTGTACCGTGGTCCCTTTTCAGATAAATGTTCATTAGTGGCACTGTAGGATAAAAGCTGCTGTACAAGTGTTGCCCGCTCTGCAGTGGATGATTTTTTGGGTAGAATGACACCCCTGAACAATAAACTGGCTCCCATGAGGAAGAATAAGGGGATTTCTGGCCAGGTCAGGCAATGGCTGCCTTCCGCTTAGCTGAAGGCAAAGACCTTGATCCTACCAGAACAAATGGCATAAGCCATGGAGGATCCAGTATTGCACGGGAAAATAAAATCCTCTTCTCCGTTGAAAGCAGAGTTGCGCAAGTGAACTAGAAGGCATAATGCAATCCAGTTTCATCTGTTGCTTTGACTGGGAACGGGAAGAAAAGAAAACTAAATGGGGATACTAAATTGTAAGTTTTGTGGGTAAAAAGGAATCATATTTGCCTGACAGCAAACTAAAATTGCAAAGCAAATATAGCACCAGAGGGCAGAACAGACAGTGCCCAGTTCAATATTTAGGAAGTTCTAGTGTCTTAGGTGTGCCGTGCTCATCAAAAATGGAAATAAATTAACGTTGCATTTTAATTGAATTACACAATGACATCAATTTAAACATTAGTAAACAGATGCAATTTTGTGCAATGCTTTAAATTACGTTTCTCACATATGCATTTAATTTAAATTTATTGTGATGGTTATTTATGTTAATAAAATAATTAAAAGCAGTTATTTAAGAGTAACTATGAAATAGCTGTGTAACTACCTATATTAATAAGACAGTTAGTTAAGGGATAATGTCTATTGCTTTATAGTGTAATTGCAATAAACAGCTGCTGAGTTTGATTAAGAGCTGAAGTGGAGCTAAAGTGTTTGAGCAATCTCAAAAGCTATTTGTTGTAAGTGTACTACAAAGCAATAGCGATTATTCCTATTATATAAAAAGCCATAGCATAAACATTACAATATAACTCCTTAGTAGGATGGGTTTTTCTTGGGTTATTCAAGCATCTCCCTGTGAATGGTGGGGCTAGAGAAGGAGAGCTGGGGCTTTAGCGGAGAAGAGGCTGGGGGAGGGGGGCAATAATTTTGTCGAACGAATTTTTGGTTTGTTCATACCCAGAGCCACCCCTGTGTGAGAGCACACCTAAGTGCTAGGAGGGGCACAGTCTGTGCTTGCGAGCTGTGTTTTCTCTGGAGTGGCATCATTCGAAAATTTCTCACTGGATTCCTTTCAAATTTTATTGATAAATTTCAACCTTGGCCCCAGGTCTGACCAAGGAATTTCTTCAGCTTTTTGTTGACGTATAAAAAGGGATTGTTCAGCATATAGTAAAAATCCTTCTGCAACTTTGTCTGTGCAATGACTGCTGCCACTCTGTAACTCCATCATTAACACGTGAAGTAGACACTTCCTGGTCCCCAAGCGTATCCTGCTTTATGGCACTGACACATACCTAAACCACAGACCATTAATTTCAGTGGGATCAAGTAAGCAAATAGACATTACTTGTATTGCAGTTGTTATTTACAAACTCCATATTCTCTTGCTTCTGGGCAGTGGACTCACACATAAGACATTGGCCTTCAAAATTTCTGCTATATTAGGGTCCCACAAGTTTTGTAGCAAGTCAGAAAAGAGTGACTTGATTACTTAAAAGCTGTTTTATTTCATCTTTTATTTGAGAGCAGCTTGGAATAGTAAACTCTGACACGTTGATTGAGGCACAAATGGACTTTTGCTGCTCCTGGTTCAGGCACCTCTGAGACTGTATTAATAGTGAAAATCTCACGGAGACCAAAAATGCTATGAAATGCTTCCAAGCAAAATTTTATCAACAGAGATCTTGCCTATTTATGGTTTTGTAGTGAACTAAGTTGGCCAAGTCCTAGATTAAGATTTTGGGGAGGTGTGGGGTAAGAACGTGTCCTGGCTATCCAGCCTCAGGTCCTGAGCTCCTTCTCGTAGTGTTGGCCTTGGGAATCACTCAAGCAAGTTCTCGCTTTCAGGCAGATGCAAACATCCATGGGAAAGGTGGGGGAATCCATCACTGTTGTGAATCCAGCTCAGAGAATATGTACTGAAGTCTGTTTGATCAAAACCCACCGATTCATTCGAATCAAGGTTGTAGGGGTTTCACATAAAAATGTAAAAAGTTCAAAAGGCAAATGAAAGGTGTTAGCAGGACAGTTACGGTAGCTTCCTCCTTGTACACAATCTATCCTGACGAGATAACGTCTCTTCGGCTAACCAGTCATGTATAATATTTTGAAAAAGCCAACAGGAAAAGGCACCTTGGCATAACCTGATGCACTTGGATTAATCCAAGTACCAATTCACTACTAATCTTCTGCGGAATGGTTTCATTTCTGGTTTATTAAGGAAGCAGACATATGGGTGGCTCAGTCCCGAGGGGGTGTGTACATGCGTGTGTGTTTACAGGCACGCGGGTCATCATGTTCTCTCCATGAGAGCACCGCTGCTGCTAGGATCTTCCCAAATAATCTCTGTCGGTGGCTGAAAGGGAGCACAGGTCCTGCTCTGCTCTAACAGCTCCTACCTCGGGAGGAGCTTAGGCAATGGCAGAAAAGCCCACCCAGTGTACTCGCCTTGTTAAGCTTCTGGGGCTTGTGGGTCTTCCTAACTCTGCCCTGGGGAAAAAATGTGTAACAATGGATAAAAGACTTGGGCCTCCCAGCTTAGTTACAAAGGATTCTCTTCACTCATCCTCTTAGAGAGAAATCCAGTTGAATGCTTTTTGAAATCTTTCAAATATTAAAAATAAAATAAATCTCCTTATTCCATTCCCCGGCGAGATTCTTGACTGCAGTGCCATGTTGTCATACACTTCAGGTCCTTTAAAATGTCGAAAGGACCCCCTTCAGTGATGTGGCTGCAGCCAGGTACGCGGAGAAAAGGTTATTCAGTTCTTTGTGTGCCTTCGGAAAGTTAAAGGAAGAAAACCAATGAGCCTAGAGAGGAAAAAGATATAGTGGATATTGAAATAATTTGGTGTCAAGCTGCAGAAGGCTCACTGCTACTACCTAGCTCGGTTGGGATCTGTTCTGGAAAAGAGCTGGAGTAAGTTCATTTGTTTCAGCCGGAGAGAGGGCACTATTACTGTTTCACCTGGGCATATAAATGATTACTGTTTGTTGCTCAGAACAGTTACTGCAGAAAATACTTGGGAAATCAGTTGTGAAAGGAACCAAACAGTTTTCAGCCACCCGAGAAACTGGTTTGCCTTCCGTTTCCTTCTCTTCTGAAATGTTTTCTGCTCTCTTCTCTTAGTGCCAAAGTCAGCCTAGAGATACTCTACTCTCTCTTTGCACGTGCTTTTCAACCCAGTGGGGACAAGATGCTTCAGGATGCTCTGAGGTCACTTACAATCTGAAAGAGTTGGAAAAATGAAAGCTATCTGTGTGTGCCATTATCAAGGGAATCATCAAGTGACTCTGCTACTCGTGGTCTTAGAAGTCAGTTTTCTTTGCATAGAAATCTTTGACCAAACACATTGTTGTCGTTGCTTTGTAAAGAAAATTTCTTCATGGGAAGCTCTTGCAAGCAGCAGAGTGGTTTGTTCTCTCTGCCTTGCAGTCTCTCTCTTTCTCTCCCCTCCCAAGGAGCTGTTGAATATTCAGCATCACCTGATTTTAAACTCACTCTTTAAAGCCTTTGGTGCTTCTCATTCATATCAGAGATCATGCTGGTGTGTTCCTATACCACCTCGAGTTAAAGCACATGAGAACCTGAATTTCTTAACAGTAGTTTTTTTTTGCTAAAGTATATGTTTAGATTCACGTTAAAAATATCCATTTGCCTTGATAGGTTTTTTGGGGTTTGTTGTTTATTTTTGACATCTTGCTATCTCTGAATTTAGCTTTGGTTCATTAGTCAAGGAAATAAACAGCCACGTTTCTTATTATTCACGCTATCACAGAGTGTATTCCAAGCCCATACATATCCTGCAGCTTGTTAAATAATTCTTTATCCTTTAAGATATTCCCATTAATCTCTGACCAAGAAGAGCAATAATAGGTTAGTTAGTCATCATATATAAAAATCTGAATCATTTTTACAAGTATCTTTAATGGCTTCCATTAATTACGTGTCTTCATAAAAAAGCTACCCCTCTCAAACACAGCATCCTTTCATTCTTCAAGAGGATCTAATTTCTGAAATAACTGAAATTAAGGCACTGATGCTTTGCTTGGGCAAATTAAGCAGAAAAAATACTCACACAGCTCAAGCAGAAGGTACAGAAATCATGTGTTCTATTAACTTGTCAGCTACCTTTGTATTATTAGCAAAATTTTGCAAGTCAACTCAGTGGACTACTGTGATTAGTGTTACGTAGTGACAGCAAAATATTCCATGTGGAGTGGGTTGTGGTTTTTGCTGCAGCCCAGGTGAAGATGAGATGTCTGCCCTGCTGCTCTTGGCTTTGCCCCACATGTCCTTGGCTCAGGTTTCGTGTGGTTGCGTGGTCAGCACGAACGGGGCTGTTACCCAAGGGCACGACGCACCGCTCCCATCCCACCCCTACCTCCTCACTCCTGCCTGCCCTGCTCTGAGGAGTGTTGTGTTTCCGTGTGCTCAGCAGAATCGGGGCGTTTTTAGGGTCAGATGATGTTTTAGCCTATTAATTCTCTGATCAAATGCACATCTTCGAGTGGGCAAAAATGGTCCCGTCAGGGCTGGGCAGGCAGGCAGGACCAGCCCTTTCAAGGGCAGCTCAGGCTGCTGGCGGGTTAAAATGGCTGTAAAACCACAGCCAGGATCATGGCGTTGTTCATTCCTTTTTTCTTGCTCTTTGTTAATTTAATATTAGTTTGTTACCTTAAACCTACAATAAAAGGCAACGTTCACTGCCCTGACATCAGAACTGCACTGGACAATGTTTTCAAAACTCTTTCACAAAGGCATCTCCTCTGTGTTCATCTGTCTTCCCCTGAAGACTTCATAGGCCCTGAGTAACGCATAAGAATTTCCAAGGTCAAATGTAAAACAGAGGCAGCCTCTAACCCTTCATGGCCTCTTTAAACCCTTCTGTGGTCTGTAGGTTGAGAAACAGTGGAAAAGGAAGGACGGTACTGAAGCCTCTTCCTCCCCTGTTTTATTTCAGGTCATGTAACTTTGCTCACTCTTGTGGAAAGCCTGAGGAGCTCCAGGAGGGGTTTAAAGAAGAGATCTTCCTCTCCTGTTCAGATGAATAGTCATGAATTAGACTCTTGAGAGACTAAGGCAGTATAAATACATAAGGAAATCTTTTGATTACACATAGTGTTAAAAGATGCTAAAAATACTTCTGCTCCAGTTAGTGCTGGATTTTTATGTATTTACTTATTTATCTTAATTTATGATATTTTTTCCCTTTCCCTGGGAAGTGAAGACTATCAATAGATAAGGGAGAGAATTCTGTGGTTTTGTATGCAGTGTGAGTCCAGTACTTGGCCAAGACCCAGATCTATTGTGGCAAGAAAGTAATAGATGAACTAACTAGGGACCCAGACTCCCTGGCTAGCATCCAAGAAACATTAAAAAATGTAGTACTGCACATAACAAGTAGGAAGATGCATGCAAATGTTGATGTCTTATTGAAAACTGTTAACTTATTAATATGTTGGGTTTATAGACATGCATTTGGATTTTAAAACCTGCTAAGTTCATGCCCTGAAATTACCTGCTGAACTATAAGCCTGAAATAATATTTAAGGTAGTGCCACGTGGGTGAGGTAGTTCTGAAGAAAATGACATCTCTGGATCCCTAGGGCTAGACTGTTTCTTTTGGGAGCACCAGCTCTGAGGTAGTGGCAGTAGTCTAGTTCAGCTCTCAGGAAGGTTTCTATGCCATGGTCCCACTTTGTTTCTTCACCATGTCTTCCTTGCTTGCAAAGAAGCAAGTCATACAAAGGGCCTTTAGAACCTTGTCATACGGGTAGGAAGGTTCACTGTCCATTGGTTCATGTGAAAGATGTGGGTCAAGAGCTTTGTGTGATACCCAGAGACCTCCTAGAGCCTTTTAGAAGAGAGATGCTAAGAGCATTAGAGATTGAAGATCATTGGCTAATATAAGATTTAGGATGACATTGATGCCAACGCCTAGAATGAATCTTATTCCTGTGGATCTTCTAATGGGTGCGAGATATGGCTCATATTATCACATCCATGTTGCTTATGACTTCAAAGTCTGGAGAGCATTATAGTTTTTCCTGTACGTCTGGTTTGTCATCCAACTCTGGTAAGATATAAAAGGCGATTCAGTCACTTGTCTTGCAGACAGTCAATCCACTGAGCAGTGTCTGTGGTTACACATAGCTACTGGCTGGAAGAATAGGTGAGGAAAGATGCTCAAGTCTTTACGTCTATGTGCATTTATATGCGAGCCAGCTGTAATCTGGTTCTCAGCTAATGTCATACAATTGGTAAAGCAACCCCAAAATATTTTTATTTTCATTGCCAAAGACGTCCTTGCCGTTTTCCATATTGACCTGAACATTTGTAAGTCTCTTGTTGCACACTCAGCAGCACGTGCGAAGTAGATGCAATCACAAAAGTGCCAAGAAGTCTATAGAAACAAACACGCTGGGAAAGTAGATGAGCTCTAGTTGAGACAGCTCATATGGAGCACACAGCGCTGTCCCGTGAAACACTAAAGGGATCTGAAATGATGGTTTCTTTCTACTGTAGCAATAAGCAAAAACGTTCGGTGATTGCACTTTATTCACAGCCATAACTGTCATCACTGGCATTCACTAGAGGTGTTGAATTCTTGGGGTTTGTGCTTTTACAGTAGTATTTTTTTTTCTTTGCCTCTAGATTTATTCTTTTTTTAGTAGGGAGTAGCTTAACATTAGGGCTAACAGGTGAATGGTGGCACGTGGGTTTTGATTTTTTTTTACCTGACTTTACTTACATCCAGTTCCCATTTCATTCATGCTCAGAGCTTTGTATGAGCTGGAGGACCAGTTTCATGGTTGTTGTTGTTGTACAAAGCAAGCTTGCTCATACAGTGAGTTTTTTCTAATCTCTCAACTCTAATTGTTGCATGCAAATTGTTTAATAAATAATGTTGGACAGAAAAAAAAAAAAAGAATAGATATTAATTAAGAAAAGGATTTAGGCTGACTCAGTCTCATACATGAGACAAAAGGTTAAGTAAATGCCAAGGCCGCTATGCCTCTTCAAACAATGAATATTAGTTTTAGAATCATTAATGTCTGCTTAGAAAACAGAGTCATACTGGAGGCTTGTATGCCAAAATAACCAAGGCCAGGGCTGTTTCTTTTCAATCTGAAGCTGAATTATTCTCCAACAGAGGGCTAAATGTATGCAATTAGCGGTGCTAGGTAGGACAACAGGGAACGACACTTTTAATATGTTACCAAATTGAGATCAAGTTTTTCTTTGAATCTGGTAACTTGGACATTTAATATGCACAACCAAGCTCTGCAACAGAATTAGTGAAAAGAAGCAGATAATTAACTCCTTCACTGCTTGTCAATGGAGACAGAACGATTAGCCCGCTGTTTACTCATTCCTGTCTTCTAAAGTTGCTGGATCTGCAAAACAAAAGTTTTTTTCTGTGCCTTCCATATGTGGGCAAAGATTAAGACAGTTGTGTAGTCTCTGTTAGAAAGAGGATTACCACATCATATTTTTAAAGAAAACTTCATCTGGGAAAGATTAGTTTCTCAGGTTGGGGGGAGTTGAGGTTGGAACAAACGTGACCGTATGAGCTTAACTAAAGGTTTCTATGTTGAAAAGCTTAAGAAGACTAGGCTGAAAGGCTCAATCATGCATTTAAAAAAAATAAATAGCAAAAGAAAAAGACTTTTTAAGCAAGCGGGTGACTCACCAGTATGAAGGCAAAAGTCAAGGTGCTTATTAAAACTTCCTGGCACCCTCATGTGCAAAAAAATGCTCTATACTAGACAAGACGTGTTACTTACCACATTAATATCACCCATTTAGTATGAGTGTCCCTAATAATACTACTTAGTTCTCATTCAGTGATCTCCAAGAGAATGAATATATTTATTCCCAATTTACTGAAGGAAAGTGAGGTAGAAGATGGTGAAGTGACTTGCATAAGGCAAGTGAGTTGAGCAATGGCGAAATGGATCTGAAGGTCAACTCCTGAGTCCTAAATAGTGCTAAACTGTAAATCTCATGGAATTTGTTTGGGATGTCTCTAGCGTAGTTTTTGACTGGGCAAGAAGCCAAATCAAATTGTCCCTCTGTTTCTAGGGCTAGTTTGACTATAGAAAGTTGAAACCTGCAAAGTTAAAATCTATTTTTACTCCTATTTGTATCTAAACTAAGTCTGCACTTCCTTGCTCTGGGTTCTGCATAAGCTTAAAGCAAAAGGGCATCATTTTCCACTCTACCTAACACAACGTTTTCACCTGTTGAGAAGGCTTTCAAAGCCCTGCGTTTGGTTGCAGCACTGACTCCCACTGAAGTCAACAGCCACGTGCAAATAAATCCTCAGGTTTGAAAATGATACACTTAAATAGTTCAAATTTTGTTTCTAAGGCTGAAGTGCATTACAGCTCTCATTTAACTGAGTAAATACTATTATGCTGAAGTCCTTTGCATTGTCATCAACAGGAAAAGATAGCTTTGCTCTAGGGCTTGTTTCACTGAAGGGTCTGCACTGGAATGTGTTGTATTTACATTTAATACTTGTGCCGTTCTAGATCTCCCTCTCTAATTTCTGGTGCTTGCTGCTTTCAAGAGTGAAAAAAGCATGTCTGGAGAATGGGCCCGTCCAGAGACACATGCTCAAGCCCAATTCTGAGCCTTGTACTTTCCTTTCAGGCTTTTTACCCACTACTACTAGGAAAGAGCAAAGATGTGGACAAACATCAGTTTCTCGCTTTCCAATATTGAGCTCCTCCCTCGATGAGTAGTTTATTAGTTTGTGCTCAGGCCTGACCCTGTATAAGAGACATTCCTGACTGCAGGAAGCTAGCATATGGGATATTTTAACTGTCTATACTTAAGTCTTCTTCATTAAGACCATTTGGAAAGAAGCTGTGCATTTCCTACTTGTGATTTTTTATCTTCTCCATTCAGGAGTTTTATTTCTGGAGATCAGGGTTCTGGATGACTAGAACTTGCTCTCTTCTACCCAGCTGGCCTGACTGCTGAGAGCACAAGTGAACTCCAGCAACCTGAAGGTCTCTTAGCTGAGACCACCACAGTGAGTCTCAGCTGCATGCAGGATCTGAGCTGACTGAGGCCACCTAGGAACAGCGTCCCTCTGGCTGCAGTGGCCTGTTTCACCACTGGGCAAATATTTAATTTTGAAAATATTTTGCTTTCAATCATTTCACCATGAGTTCATGCCAAAAGGCCAGGTATGACCTTACTGTATTTGCTGAAGGTCTGGCTCTGGCACTCGCTGTGGCGTGGGAGGATCGCCTGTCAGGCGAGGCCTGAGGTCACACTGTCCCCTTACATTCCTTGTATGAGCAGTGCTGCCTTTACCGTTGGCTCTCGGGTGACGTGGCTACCGTCATCAGAGAGAAAATCTCCAGGATGCTTAGTGTTATGGCACAGTCATACTCATGATTTCATCCCTTATGAACAGACCTCAGCACTCTGTCTCTGCTGACAGGCACTATCTATTTACTCATCCTTTCACTCATTGCAATTGCCCGTGTGGCAACACTGTATGACCAACTTGGGGCAAGAAAAATGGTCCCAGGCCCTTCCTTCTGAGGTCAGTAACCACAAAGCAGGTAAGATTAGCGGTCCTGGTTCCATAGCGATAGGGGCATCTGGGAGAGAGATATATATATATATATGTAAAGATGTGTGCCTCGTACCAACAAAGGAGTCCCTAAAATAGTAGAGGAGAAGGGAACTAAGGGTGTGTTTGTGTAAAACTGCTCACAGACATAGTACTATTAAGGCAGCTTCTGTTGTACTTTTGATACTGATGTGCTTAGTGTGGCGGTGGCTGTAAGCACAGGGCAACTCGGCAGCCGGCGACGAGCGCGGGCAGCCCTAAGCCACTGCTGCCCCAGCTAGAGCCAGTCCTGCATTGATCTTGCCGGCTGCTCCAATCCTCTCTTCCCTCCCTCCAGGCTGCTCCAGGCCTTTCTCTCAGTGCCTTCACAGCCAGCTCTGATCTGTGCTCCCTCGGCTCCCGTCTGCGCCTCCGAGCCCCTGCCTCGCTGCCCCACGCAGCCACCAGTGCTGCCGCTCATATCTCCCTTGCCACTGTGAGCCTCCGCAGCTCGGCTCTCCTGCCTCCCTGCCAGGTGCTACCTCGAACCTCACCGAGCACCCTCAGGGCCCCTTCTCTCATCTTTTGCCTTTTCTTCCTTCGTGCTTCTGCTTCCCCAGATGAGCCCTGTCCCCAGATGAGCTCCCCCAGGCGTGACAGCCATGACTGGCATCTCTCTCGACACCGCCGCTCCTCCACCCTGGCTCCTGCTTGGGCAGGATTCAGCCGTCACATCTCACTGGGGCACAGAGGTGCTTATGTTGAGCTTGGTCTTTCCTCAAGGTTTTGTAGCTTAACCCATCCCATCAATCAGTGTATCTCTGAGTGCCGACGAGCCGGACAGGGGCTCGGCTCTGCTCATCGTAACATTTAATCCCCAGCACCAAGTCACCAGGACACTGTAGACTATTGGGTTCCGCTCAGGCATAATTCCATCATTACCATTGATTTGTTCGCTCACGCTCCCCACGGTGCTTTTAATCAACTCTCCATCTTTGCGCCTTCACACCTTTACGCTTTTCATGATTGGCTCTGCTACCTTCTGCCTCTGCAATGAAATAGTACCATAGAAATCCTTCTGCTTCTTACATACATTAACAATTCCATTTCTTCTCTCTCTGGTCCACTGAAGGGATCTCCCTCGCCCGCAAAGGCCCCACTGTCTCTGCAAAGCACTCTGGTAAGCGCACGGGGAATAGCTTCTCTTCATTATTCCTCAAAGTCCAGTACAATGGGTTATAATTAGTTGCTGGCCTCTTTGGTTTGCTCTACCTTCAAAGGCTCTTTTATAGTTTAAAAGTGAAGGGAGATGCTGACATGAATTTTGGTTGTCTTTCCATAGCATTGTGCATAGAAGATAAAACCAGCATGCAGGTAAAGCGATAAGTAACTCACTAGCCAAAAAAAAAAAAAAAAGTAGCAAATAGGGTCATCATCACATTCATTTCATGAAAGTAGCGTGGTGTTGGAGAGAACTCATTAGCCTTTTTGTTCGGCATTATCACCATCATTTATCAGCAGCTGTATCACATGTCACAGCTACTATCCTTTCTGGCATCCAGTGTGGGACCAAAGGACTCCCAGAGAATGCTGAGCTTCGACGCCAGGGTTGTGCCGCGTGATGCACTAGGCACTGTATTAATTGTGGCAGATAGAATTTTTTCCAATATACTCCTAAAGGGACACTCAATAAAGCAATGCAGTGTGATTTACCAACTCAAAGAACCATGGACAAATAAAACCACATCATGAGCCTGTCCTTCTTTCCCCTAAACCTTCGTTAGTTTGTTAGCACTTAAAGTGTTGCAAGTTGTTTGAAAACAAAACAAACCAACCCAAACCCACCAGTGAAAGAAAACAAACATTAAGCTCATCAGTCCACACCAAGGTGCAGGCTCCTTTCAGTGAAACACTTCGTCATAGTTATGTCTCAAGTGATGGTGACCTGTTAAATCTTTAAAGAAGTCTGATGCTTCTTTAAGCTGTGACTCTCTGATCACTTTTGTGCACAAGTACACGATTCTCCACTGCACAGCACAGTTTGGGGAGTAGTTTTAGAAATCAACTAGGAGCTCCTCCATGAACCTGGTCCTTTAATTATCAGATGATAATTGTTCACATCCTGCATCAATACAGAAATATGTGGGAGGGAGAAAACTGCAGCCTTGTTCAAGCAGCTGAAGTTGCAGTTATCAGTTTAAGCCAGCGCTTTAAGAAAATATCTCCTGGATAAAAGTGGTGCATGTCCACCATCCCATCTAAGAGAAGGAGAAACACTGTGTTTAAGTATTTTGAGCATCAGAGCAGGACAAGCTGAGGCTGATCTCGACCCTCTAGACTTGGGCGAGTCAGTTAACCTTGTGGCTCAACTGCTGGGAGCATCAGCATTTGCTTACCCCACAGGCACATTGTGAAGATTAATTAATATTTGCAAAGTGCTTTGAAGATGAAAAGTAGCATGTTGAGTACTATAAAGTATTATTAATAGTGATAACAAACTGATAATTTTGGAGTATATGAGTCTTTTCTTAACCTTTTCTAGCAAGACCTTGCACTGCAAACAGCTGAACAAGTAACACCACTACAGCCAGAGTGCCTGATCCCCTGTTTTCCAAAGCGCTGGGATTATGCTGGTTGAGCAAGGCACTAAGTAAGTCCAAACCACATTCCGTTTCACCTTTAAAATAAGCTATGCTATGTTTTAGAACATGGTGTGACACAGTATACTTCTCATGTACTGAGCTAATATGCCTGGGATGATTCTAGCTGTTAAACATGTTAGAGTGGAGCAAAACAGCTTTGGAAAGGTTCCGGCCCTTTGGGTTTGGAGCATGTGCCTTGCTCTCCATCAGCTCTGAATGCGTCCCCGAATTTCCTGCATTTCCCATGTGCCACGTTGATGGCTGCTAGCAGCAGCTTCCCGCTTGCCTGCTCCTGCTTCGTTCGCCCGGCCATGCCACAGTGGCTCGTGTGGTCACACACCACGCAAACACTCTCTGTAGGAGCTTCACCAAACTTGGAGCCTCGTGTTGAAGCGTACGTTGGCTGCGCCGAACAGGGAGAAGCACTTTGATTCTTGGCAATCTCCCTCTGCGTGCTGCCACGTGGGGGAAGGCCGAGGGCAAGAAGTAGCGATGTGTGGAGCACAGGACTGGGTGTTGCCAGTAATGGCTCCTACCGTTACCCGTTTGGATTTTATGCCAAGAAAATCAGGCACTGGTGTCAGCCGCAGTCAAGAGGAAGTCTGTCAACGTACTTAATTTGAAACAAGAAACAGTTTCAGGCTTGTATGGCCCAGGTCTTTAAGGCCAGTTTCCTGGCATTATGAAAAATGTTTTTCCTCTGAAAACTTTGAGATCTAAGAATTTTGTCTGGAGTGTAAACAGTAGGACTCTCATGAAGAGTAAAATTTATTTCTTAGCTTGATAGGGTCAAGTAACTCTAACTGGGCTTAGCTAATGTTTCACAGAACTTGATGTTTTTGTGGCTAGGGAATCCCTTGAGGAAGAAAGATATCCGTGTTTGATGAAAAGCTCCTAATAAAATTAGATGCTGCTTCTGAGCTTATCAAAGGAAAATGGAAAGTAATGAAAATTAAAAGTGCAGCTCTGGAATCTTGCAAAATCCTGACAAGATAGTGATCTGGAATTCACTGTCCATGATTTTTTCCCTTTTTCTGCCCCATCTCCCCATGTGCACACAATCCCACACACACAACCCCTGCTTCAGATGACCCTAGTTATGTCTCTCTCATTTTTTCTCTCAGCAGCCCCACCTCTAAAACCCCACCAAAACAAAAAAAAGAAACAAAAAAGAATGGCAATCAGGCAGGGGTAACTTACTAAATCCCAAACTTTATCTGATGAGTTGTTGCTGAAGACAGGAATCACCAGCAAAACAAAGGATAAACTCCAAGGTATCAAATAAAGCTGTCCTATTCTCTTAATCTCTTTCCAAATTATTAAGTGAAAATCTGGGACATTTCTGAAAAAAAAAAAAAGCAGAACTTTTACGAAAGGGAAAAGGCTTGTGGCTTTGACAATTTGTTTGTGGTCAGAAAGCAAACTTAGAGGCTGGAGTTCTTCATGGCTTTTACATGAGCAACATAGGAGACAGTAAAAGGAAAGTGGAAATAAGAAAGGATGTGTTGAAGAAGAGGAAAGAACTTTCATCACTTCTAAAAACATCATTTTAACTGTTTGCCTCCCTCTTTGTGAGCAATTAAACTTTTCACTCTCTGACAGACTGGAAATAGGAAAGATTTTCTGATTGTTTGTACTGTGTCCATTTTCTGTGTTCCTGGACTATTCTTCCTTTGTACAACCTTTATCAGGAAACTTGCTTGCCAGAGGCACCGAAAGAAATATTTTGCACTATCCTTTTCTTTTTCATTGGGCTGTCCCAAGATAACCTCTACCGTACTTGATATTGCTTTCTAAAAGCAAACTGGCTAGTTGAACAAATACATAACGCCAAAATACCAGTGAGAGTAGTGATTTTATTATTGTCTGGTGTACAACAGCGATATAAAATCTAGCTATCCAAAATCTGGAATTTGATGGTGAGTTGTCGATGCACCCTGATACCTGAATCTCTAGCAAGGACACTGCTCAGGTTTTCTTTTTCCTTTCCCCCCTCCTTTTTTTTCCCCAGGTTGCTTTAATCTGTAATATCAGCAATAATCACTGTGGTATTGTTGCCTAGGCATTCTTGGAGAGTCAGAAGTGGACTGTAATTGAAGAGTTCATTACCAAGATCAGTTGGCTCCTTGATTACAGTGGCAAGGTGAAATATATATCCTCACCAAAAAGCAACTGCTAAACCTTTAGAGAAGTCACCCACTTTTCACTCTTTTTCATTAGGACCCCGACAAGCTTGTCAGCAAAATTAAAGGTATGTCATTCACATCGTGCATGCATTGCAAAGGACTATAAACCTGCCAACCTCTTTGATGAAATAAAAGGGTTTTATTTATGATTCATGTAGGAATATGAGGTTATTTTTATTCTGTCAGTACACTAATAATCAGACAAGAGCTCAGGAAATGAGAAGGCAAACTGACAGGGAAGGTTCTGATAAAGGGGAACCCTCTAGGGTATTTTGCCCCCTTTGTAATCTCCTCCTTTTTAGTGTGAGGTTATAAGCATGGCATAGCATGATCTTGCAACTCGCTTGGCTCACAGGAACAAAGAGAGTAACTACCTAGCAGGACTTGAGGTATAATCTCGCAAGAAAAGGAAAATACTTCCACCAGAGATGTCTGCATTGCTGTGGTGATACGAACAGGAACTTCCAATTTGGTCTTCCAAGAGCATAGTGAGTTGTAAAAATACCCTCCTTTTCTACTTGCTTTCCTACTGGGCAGCATAACCAATCCTAACAAGAAAAGAGACTGTAAACCTTACACAGAGCCATCGCAAATTTGTTACCCCTTTGGTTTATACTAATTTTTACAGGACCCAAAAAGCAGGGCGTTTTTCCAAGCGCTCCCAGTCTAGCTCAACATGAGATACAGCAGCAGAGTAAAGGGAGGATGGGGAAGTAGCTCCTTTCACAGTCCCTGGTCAACGTTTATGCTAGCAGAGTAGCTAAATAGCAGGCTACGTTTCAAAATGTGTCTTCCCCTGGATGTTTCAAATGCCTTGGCAGTTTGAAGCTGCTTTAGTTCTGTCCCAGCTCGGCAAAGCTTCTGGAAGTGCATTTTGTGCTTCTTGGTGTAAGCTGTCCTTCACACCACAAGCACAACCGTGATTACAGAAACACTCCTTGTGAGTAAAAAGGTATCAGTGTATTAGCTGGCTGGCCTTAAGTGCGGTAGTTTGCTGAACAGTGGTGTGCTGGCAGGAAAACACAGCCTAGCAAAATACATGCAGGATGAAGTGAAACAAAGTTCACTGGAGGAAGGAAAATAATACTAATCCTTCATTCAATAAGCGGTGAGTTAAGTACATTTTGCGTGTTGAAGAAATGTAAAAGCAAAGGGAAGAAAGCACACACGAGAAGGTGGTGTGACTGCCTTCCTCTCTAAAGACAACATAGGGGGCATTTAGGCATTAATAATACCGGGAGTTATGCCCAAGCTGCTAATATGAAATGCAGCCCCTGGTTTAAGGTTCCACTGAGCTTCAGGGTGCTTGAAATCCCTCTAGCCAGAGAATCCCCTTGAAGTGAGGGATGATGCTAACATTTTCAGGGATGGTTTAAATCACCAAATAGACCTGCGGAGGACAGTAACCAGTGTTTGAGATGGGACTACATTCACTCTTTAGCGTTGCGTTCTCTGCGATAATTTTCCATGTTCAGATTTGTGCCTCACAAAGGTTTGAGAAGTTTGATTTTGGTTACATGGGGTTGGTTCTGTAAAAATGAGTGATGATCCAGGTATCAGAGATGTACTGAGCAGATGTAGTCTGGTTGTTGGACCTAAAGTTAGTCTCTGTGATCGTTTTGGGATACTCCAGAGTGACACCTTCCAAACTCTTGTTGCTTGTCTATGCCATCCTACCGATGCTAAGATTAGGGGTATTCATAAGGCATGTGTTCCTTTTAATGGAAAACATGAATCACACAGGGCCTCGGATAAATACAGAGAGTGATTGTACTGCTGCCTACAGTGTTTCACCTGTTCCTTTTCTTAGCCTCACGGTGCTTTCTGGGTGGTCACTTGCTTTCTTTTCCCATGGATAGACATGGAATCAGTCTTTCTTCTGTTAGTGTGAAGTTTTTCTTTGTTTGTTTGTTTTCAAACAGCTACAGCAAAAGGATTTATAACAATTTGAAACTCTTGATGGCAAAATCTCCTGCCATTAGCATGAGCTTCAGGACAGAGGCAGTACTGAAAGTATTTTCAGTGCCCTCTTGAAAATTGGTTAGATGTCAGGAGCTGGAAGCAGCAGGATCCCGTTGTTTGCAAAACACTTGATGCTCGTCCTTTCTGAGGAGCTAGCCAACTGGCAAGAGTTCACTGGGGTTTTGACTACCGTGTGATGTTGAAAGGACACGGAGTAGCCTCAAGGTGTTGCTGTCCCTTTAAAAATCTCCTTTCTTCTGTTTACTCAGTGATTTACAATAAAGCATAATTCCATTTCTCTCCGCTAATTACAAACTGCTGCCTTCCAAACTCTTGATCTTTTCACACAGCCAAAGGCATCGCTAGCAAGTCAGACCCAAGATTTAGGAGGTTGCGATACCACACCGCTGTTCTCATGGCAGCCGAGTACTTCTCCTTCTACCTCTCAAGCCTGCCATTGTGCTGGAAAGTAGAGCAGGTAACTACTTCATCAGTCTGAGATTTCATTCTTGTGGAGCACGGAGGTTCATTATACTTACTTTATCAGCAGTAAGGTTTACTGCCGAATCCATGAGAGATATTCATGTGAAACATGAGCAGAGAGAGAGGCATTGCATCTTTTCATTAATAAGCCCTCTTCTGGGATCCGGCATTAGTGAGATTCAGCGGATCATAGAGCACAGGGGTATCATTTTTACATGATTACTCTAAATTCTTAAACCAGAGGCTTAAGAGAGAGGCTTCTCACAAAGGCAGCTGTGGGAATTGTTAAATGATTGGCACAGCACTCACGATGGGCTGAACCACTCTGGGTATCTCCAGTCATGGGGGGTACCAGCAGGCATTTTATTGCCTGCCATCAAGGGAAAAGTGGAAAGGAGAGAGCGTTTCAGACGGAGGAAGATGTGCTAACCCTGCAAAATATCTCTGTAGTTCTGTGACTCCTCCTGAACGAAACTCTTGCTATAATACTGATGCAGGGCTTCATCACACCGCACAGGCTAAGCTATTCTCTTCCCTTACCATATCTTCTTTGTGTCTGGGCTTATTTTTAACCTGTCTGATCCTACCTTCTTTAGTATGGCTACTAAAACAATCTCTTTGCAACCTCCACCCCCAAATAATTAATTTTTAACTGAGCAGAGGGTCATTTAATTCCACCGCACATGATACTTGAGGTATGTTGTCTACACACGAGAAACTTTGAGTGGCTCAGAGGACTGGCACACAACTAACAGGTCTTTGCTAGATTGTAAGGTTGATGACATTAACAACAGAGAACGGCACCTGTGGATTCTGGAGACCTACGTTGTCTTCTTGATGTCACTATGTGTTTATTCTGTGATTTTGTGCAATTTCATCCAAAAATAATGCTCGTTCTCCCTCTATCCTAGCTGTTCAGTCCTGTCCTGCCAGGCTGTGTGCAAACCAAAATCAGGAAGTCGATGTGGCTGAAATAAAAACTCTTTTTTTAATTTTAATTTTTTCTCCCTAGATTAGTTTTCAGATGGATAAGTTCCTCAATCAGTTCCAAAATACAGATGCACAAATGCTTATCCCAGCGTGACAAAAGGGACTCCATAGGGACCGAAGAGACTGGACTGCTTCTGTCATTGACAGCCAAAAGTGTTGGCTGAGCTGTGCCTTCCAGTCCTCATTTAGAAAATGGTGATATTAATAATTTTTTGCTTCTTTAGTTCTTATGTTAAGGAAAACATTGTCAACTTTTGCCAGACACGTTTGCATTTGTCTGTAGAGCGAGATCACAGAGCCGGCGCTAAATCTATGCAAACTGTGCACAGCTTGGGTAGGTAGATGTGCAAGAAATCAAACGCTCATTTCACCGAGCAGCTCTTTCAGTGGGAGACCAACTTGAGAATCAATATAGCGGGTGAAAAGCGTGATGCTGAACTGCAAACCACAACCTGTCTGTGAAGCCTTCAGTGTTCTCATCCTGAATCTGTACCTGCACTAAAGCAATTGCTCTGACAGGCAACAACGGCCAGAATCTTCCCAATGTATCGTTAACTCTGAAATATGAAGGTGACCCCTGCTCTGTTTACATTACTTTGGTGAGTGTTGGCAGGAAAATCTTTCCTGAACTATTTCCCTGATGTGTTGAAGTCCAGTTGCAAAAACCTCCAGCTTCCCAGTCAGCCTGATCCTGATGGCTAATAGCTAGAGATTGTTTTAAGCTCTGAAGTTTAAAAGAGAGGAGAGGAGAGGAAGAAGAAAGAGGAGGAGGAAGTGAAGGAGTAGACCACAACAGACCTATGAAACCAAAGAGCCATATTGGAGATTTCTGAGGTATCCTGTCTTAAAACTACTTTGAGCTTTGGTGTAAATCCATCAATTTTCTGGTTTTTAGTTACAACTGATTTTAGGCAGAGATGTTCCACTTTCAGAAGACTTCTTTCAATCTAGTGCTTTCTACAAGTCCAAAAAGAAAAACAAGAACCAAGAAGGCGAGGTCATGCAGGGGGCTGAATAATCCAGATCAAACAGCAGAGAACACCCGATTAGAAGCCAACACGTTTCTCTTTTCAGTATCTCTGAAATTGTTTGGCAGACTTAATTAGAAACAGGTGCAAGCTATAATATTTATTGCAACAATGCATCATTTTTGTCTGTTTCCAAGGTCATCTTTCTAGCCAATAGGAAGCCAGCAACCCACAGGGAGTATAACTTAGACTTATATGGGTAAAACATGAATTACTTAACCCTTTATCTAATGGAATGAAATACAACGTTGCACGAAGCGCAGAGCTAACAAAACAGAAAATCCTGTGAGAAATCTTTCATGATAACAGGTTCCAGTGAAGTAAGTGACATCACCAGCTGAGCTAATAGCCAGCCTTAGGTAAAATGGAGTAGGTACAGATAAGGAATGAGAAAAACACATTTTTTTTTTACTACTTCTCTTTCAAAGGCCTGGGTTTATGTAGAATTTGCTGCAGTAGGAGGCCATGATTGCATGTTATCTAGCGCCTACTGTACAGTTGGGTCTCACAGGCTGCATTCAGCTGAGCTTTAGCAATATATTTCTTTGGCTACGTCTGTCTCCAGAGGAATGAGGCTGCAGATGCACCTGTACAGAGGCACCTAGACACTGCCTTTTTGAGCTGCTGGATGAGCGTGCCAGGGTTTTCCAGCGAGAGAAGCCTGAGAGAGGAAGTTGTTGATCCTTCTTGCCTTTTAGGACAGCAAATTCAGAGACACAAGGTCCAGGTGCTTCTCTCCATCTGAGGGTAAGTGTCCCAAACATGGTTTCACCTGATCCCACAGTGATTCTGTTGGTTAACAGTGACAGTGCCCTTGGTTACAAAAAAGTCCCATTTTCAAAGCTGGCACTTAATTCCCTCTTGTGAGTTTTTCTCATAATCTTTGCATGACTTCTTTGTGCTTTTGTGATCATTTGGGAGTGAGGATCTTCTTTTAAATTCTATCTTATTCCTTTTAAATGTGACAAATATAAATGTGGAAACAAAGCAGCGTACGTTAATCATAGAGATGTGTGAAATTGTGGGATTTTTGCCTTTTTGCAAAAGCCGCAAGAAGTTGCCAATATTTCTGCAGACAGAAACTATTTTTTCCACCTGCAAATCATCACACAGCATAAAATCTGTGGCTATTTGTGTATCTTTGGATAGATGCTGAAGGTAACAAGGAAATACAGACTCTCTCTTGAGAATTTATACACCCCGGGTCCTAGCTTGTTCTTTTGGCACCCACAACTCCCTGAAAGACACCTCAGCATCTAGTCATCACTGTTGCCCAGATTAATTGTCCTAGAATTAATAGAATGCAATCAATTAATGACGTTCTGTCTGATCTCAGGAACTTTTCTTAAGAGAGTATCATCTGTCCATTAAATTCAGAGGTAAAATAATCCAAGCACATGATATTGATGGATTGGGGATTAAATTCTGAGTGAATGTTTAGTGAGAGACAGATCCTGTAGTCATTTTTACCTCAAGCAATGTCCCAGCACCAAATTCTTGAGAAGTTCAGACCTAGTTGGAAACTTTGCAGCTGAGCATCCTTGCTAATTCGTTCCCTTTGGTGAATTTAATGTCCCACCCTTTTTAACAGAGCCTGGCTCATGGCTTGCAAATCCTTTTAGCAGTGGGCTGGTGAGTTTGTACATCATCCTGTGCATCACAGATTTGCTTAGATAATCTGTTTCTTGAAGTGTTTGTAAAATTCTATTACTCTAATTTTTCCCTCCTCTCTCCCCCCTCCTCCCTGAAAGTAGAGGGCTCCTACAGGGCTAGCTCTGAACCTGGGAATCCGTCACGTTGTCATAGTCGAGGCTCTTGCCAACATGTCACAGGTGTGCACCACGAGTAGCATAAGGAAAAAAGGGAGATTGTAATTGTCCAAAGCCTGCGAGGATGGCAGCTGCCATCCCGCGGCGCACCTCTGGCACCAGGGAGCCAGTAAAATTAAGGGAGGGCAGAGGAGAGAGAGCCTCCCTGCACGTGTAGAGACATTCCAAGCCAGTATTTACGCTGTCCTTCAGAAGGTGCCCAACGCGAGTTGCTGTGTGGGGACATGAACGAACGAGCAAGGCTTCTGCGAGGGAGCTGAGCAACACGCAAAAGTAACAAACGTGCTTGGGACTTCTGGAAACACACTGAGGACGCTTGGAAAAAGGGGATGGTGATTCTGGGAGGCTCTGCTCAGTCGAGCTGTTTTGCTTTGCGTCCTGAGTGCTAAGCCATACTTGAATTTTATTTTACTGGGAATCAGGCATCTCACGTTACAGGTGAATCACTGGGTTAGCTGCTTCAGTCTTGGGTCATTTCTGCGTTGTACTTAACTGAATAATACCTTCCCTTTCTTCTTTTTTTTTTTTTCTCATTGATCAAGCTGCTTTTGAGAAAAGTGATACTTTGCATATCTGGCTAAGTGCTGTTAACAGCCTCTGCCTGCGGTTTGTTAAAATTAAAAAAAAAAAAAAAAGGGAAAAAAAGAAGTGTGATCTTGCTGGAGAAGTAATTTGCTTCTCTCCAACCAATGATGGCTTGCACTTTATGCAAATTGGTATCTAGGGACAACAAATCCCATTTAATACATATGCATAGTTCATAAAAAAAACGACGTGAGAGAAAGAGAAAAAAGATAAAGCAACGAGTCAGCAAAAGAACAGGTTCCGAGGAAATTTATTGTCCCAAATTGGACATTTGTAACAGATGATGTGAACAAGTGTTAACTTTGTTTTCAGCAGCTCTTCACGTACATTCACTAGACATCACACAGATTATGTTTTAAGGATCTGAACTGTAATAAAAAAAAGTGTCTGTGGGCTTTGGAGTGTTGTGTTCCATATGGTTGGGGAAGTGCGGAGTTATTGCGACAAGCATCTTGTGAAGCTCATTACGCACGGCGGTGTTAGATGCGAATTGCTGCGCATCGCTATAGGGTACGTACATGACATCCCACAGTCAGCAGATAGCAACTGGAAATGAAAGATATGAAGGCACAGAGTACAGCTTCAGGGAACATGTTAGACAAAACATCTGCTGGTATCAGAAAGCTGCATTATCAGATCATTGTGGCCATGAATTTTTTATAAAGACATTTTTTTTTTTTAAAGCTGCAACTTTGAAAGTGACATTTTGTGAGAAAGTTTTTGATTGAAGTGTGATGTCAGGAGAAAGGCCAGTCTAGTTTATTATCTGTGTAAGAGCCAATATTGGCAGCCTGAATCAACTCCTTTCTCCAAGCAGTTGAGTTGGCCATTCACATACTACAAGTGCTTTTTCCCTTCTGATCTGGACGGCTGATAAAACCTCGACTCAGATTATGGGTTGTAGCTTTAGCCAGGCTCCTCAGCAAGGAGTTTTCAAAGTTTTGGTCCTGAAGGGCTACTTAATGACATAGCTGGAGGGCTGCTGAACAAAATTCACCCAAAATGCAGAACCTTTCTTTTAGAAGATGGAATGTGATGTGCTTCACATGGGCAAAGCACAGAGAGGAGAGCTCGGCGTCCTCACCTGATTCCCACTCGAGTGGGACCTGCACAGCTGCTGGGTACCTTGTCACCACTGTGACACTGATGATCGATCAGCAGCTCTGCAAGGGTGGCCACAATCAAAAAGGCTGTCACATGTTGCTCACCAGAGCTTCTCAGGCCCATGGGCTGCACTTTGGGAGCGTTGCTGTAAGCTATGGACATCGCAGTGCTTAGAGAGGCCTCCTACGTACTTAACATTCCTGACATTCATAAGGGCGGTGAGATGGCGTGAAACGTATGTGCGTATTGTAACTATTTACATTAAAACAGCCAGGCATTTTCCAGTCTCTCTCACCTCTCCTGCCCCAGCTATGAATTTTCCTTCCTGTTACTTGTGTTACAGGGTAAGGCGACCTCCCCCTTTGCAGCAACAGGTACCAATGAAAAACCTGTCTCTTGTTGATCTGAAAATGGTCTCTCTCTCTCTCTCCAGTCAACTGCTTCAAAACTGTTTATCCAAAAGTGAGCAAACTAATTTCCTGTGCCAATTCACAAACTTAAAGAGAAGACCAAAATTCCCCTGATTTTTTGGCCTTCTTCCTAAGCCTCCTCTCTGTGTGTATGTAAGGAAGGGTGGGAGAATGGAGGGACACTTCCAAAAGCATCATGACTTAAGAAAGGATTTAGTTGTCAGCAGCAATTCTTTAAGTAACACCGTTCATTAATGTAATGGGGGCTGCAGAGGAAGCCAGAGGCGATTCGCAGTCCATTGCTGATGCTCTGGGAGCCTGAAACTAAGCGAGGGATTTTGCTGGCCTGACCTGTTGCTGAACGAGGCAATTGTCAGGTGAGGGATATAGCTGCTGAGAGCAGCTGCCGAGAGAAACGGCGCTCCCTGAGATGACAGCCCACGTAGGCCATGGCTGTAACATCATTTTCCCAACTGCTGCCTTCGAGTAGCATTTAAAAACAGCAGGTCTGGCACATAGGACATGCAGATCAAGGTTTGGCTGTGTCGCTTAGCTAGACAGGAGCTACATCAGGAAGGTAATTCAGTGTCCTCACCGCTGTATAAAAATAACCCTGATGGTTTTTTGTGATTACATCCTTGGGATGAGATTTTAGAAAATGCTTAAAGATAAATTTAATGAAAACAGAAGCAGGCCAAAGCTGAGTAGTTGGGCTTTTCTTTAAATCCTGTTTAATTAGAGTTTGGAGGTTGGAAGTTTATTATGAACTGAAATTTTGATTTTAAACTTGCTCATATTTCTAGAAAGAAAAATCTGAACATGGATCTGCATTTCCCAGGGGGCCTCTTCACCAGACTAGCTCACATCTGTGCATCCAGGCATGAAGCTCCCAAACTCTGGGTTGTTCTGGTTTTGAGGGGGACAAGGAGGAGATCTGGCCTTATCTGAATACCAGTCATCACAGACACAGTTATAGTTATGAAAATGTGAATCAGAGGCTGCTACATTTTTAATGTTCTTTAAAAGAGTGCAAAGCTCTTGTGTCTGAAGCTGATGTTCCTTTATTGGCTGCACACTCACACCTCGGGGGAGCCCAAGGAAGAGCCTCTGCCGGGCTCCAGCACTGCTTAGCTGGGAACTTGCCTGGGCAAGCTCATCCCTCCAGACCGGAGACCTTTTCCTCTGAACCAGTGTCCCAGCATCCTAGTAGGAAATATTGCGTATTTGGAGTTAGGAGGCTGACAGTACAGCCCCTCAAAATGAGACACCAACCAAATTTCTTCTTAACTGTTGTTATCGTATGCAATGACCCAACACTGAGCAAAAATGAGTCCTGCAGTCAGTCCTGTCTGCGCAACTGCGTGTACAAAGCAAGCGGAAACATTTAACTACCTCCTTCGGACATGCAGTCAAATACTGTTTTATCTGCAAGCCAATACATCAACATACACTAATTGGTCTGTGCTATTGCAGCAACTATGGTTTTAATTGCAGAGGCTGAAACGTGAACATAAAGTCCAGCCCCTCCCTTTTTTTCACCTTAGCTTCTAGTTTGGGTTTACACAATGCTTTGAAAGATTTCCTTGGCTGTGCTTCAACTTTTCTTTGTCTATGCATGCTCTCCCTCGTAGCAAAAATATTTCTGAACAGGTAAGTGTTTCAGTGCTGGAATAGATATGATTTCGTATAGAATGTGTGTATGTGTGTATATATATGTGCGCATAGGTATATATATAAAAATTCAGTAATAGATATAAAAATTCCGTCCCATCTACAGATGGTTGTAACATGGGAAGCTTGTAAAGAGTACGGGCAGTATGTCTAGTCAGCAGAGCAAGCAGAGGGGCGAAGAGCTGACATTGCAATGTAGTGAAAGAGTATGGAAGAATATATGGACGTGCAGCTAACAAGAAGGGAAGGGAAGTGGCTGGAGGGTAAAGAGACATAATGGGTCCCAAATGTGGCAAGCGCATATGCTGCCATACAGCAAATGCAAAATGCCACCACTAGTGACAAGTGTATTGCACCTAAGGAAAACAGCTGTGCCCAGTGCCCAAATCCACATTCAGCCTCCTGACCCTCATGTCTCCCTGGTCTGATGTGGATTAAACTGGTCAGGTCTGAGAGCCTATCTGAGTCCGCGTTCACAGATAATAATGGCTCGGTAAATCTCTGAAATACTTCTTGCAGGGCTCCCTATTTTGCATTTGCAATCTTGCATTTGTGAGATTGCTTTGTTTTGCTTTATCTTATTTATTCTGCTGTGCTCGGTATTGCACGGACACTTTGATGATCTGTGTAGATCATTGCATGGTTTAGTGCAGTTCTGTGTTACAAACCCTCCCACATAACCCTATTATTTGTTAATAATTTTTCTGTTTTGAAGAAACACCCTTTGACACCTAAGCTGGATCTCCTGTTCTTAGGCATAAATATAATAAAGTCCCCTGTGAAGAGCATCCCTCTAACTGGTCCTATCTGCTCTGTATATATTTGAATATATAAAATATTAATAAATGATTGCAAATGTTTAATCATATCCATTTGACTCTATGAGACTCCGTGTCTGTAGGCTTTCCGTGTCAGCTGTCTCTGTGGTATCTACATACTGCTGATTTGTTGATCTTGAGTTTTTAGAGCAAAATAAAACTGAGATTTGCAGTTTGATTTGAATTAATCAGGTCTGATTAGACAGGAACAGATCAGGCTGTTCTGGAAATCCCTGAATCTCTCTAATACAATTTCATGTGCTATTGAAAAAGAATAAGTCCATATCTTAAGTAAGAACGCTATTTATTTAACACAATTTTTTTCAGAGTGCTAAATCTTATGGAGAGGGGCATTATGATGATGTTCAGGGTGCAGGAAAGAAAGAAATGGAAATACAGATATTTTAGAATGGAGTCACCTGGTGGTAGATCTCATAAATGTACATAGAGAGATGCTTCCTAATATTATTAGTTTGTTTTTTTTCTTCACACCATGCTGACTCCACCTATCTAGAAGCTTTGATAGATGGAGTCACAAAAACAAAAGACTGTATTTAGTTTAATAAGCCAATTTAAAGAGAAGGGTTGGAATTATGTATGGCAGAGGACGATTATGCGAACTAAATGATTCTTCAATTAATAATGAGATCCATGAAAGTCAAAGGAGAAAGGATCCTCCTCTGAGAAGGAGAGAGCCTGTGGCTCCCCGTGCATCCTCACGTGCGTACCAGGGTGCGCGAGGGGCGCGACGCCGAAGGATGGCACGGGGGGCAGAGGGCAGCTCTGGTGTTAGCTTTGAACCAAAGCCTTTTAGGGGCTCTGCTGATGGCATCTTGTTGGTGGAAAGTCTCCAATGGAAACTTTGCATTCCTAAACTGGTTCGCCTCAGACGGTCTCCATCTCGCAGGGCTCTGCTAGAAAGCAGCAAGCGTTAAGTGGACCTGAGCTGCGTAAGCACATGCCAGGCCCTAAACTGTGAGTATGGTGCCAGAGGGATTTTAATCACAACCCACTCCTTCTCTCCTGCTCTTCCTTTCCCCACTCTCTGGTTTGCAGCCTGGAAAATAGGCCATGGAGGGATACAAGACTACCTGTAGAGCCATCGGTTTTGCCTTTTTCATGCAGCTTTTATCCTTCTTTTAAATCCCTGACTGTTGTGTTCCAGAGCAACAAGCCATATGTTAAAGATGTTAAAGAGCAAATACTTTGCAGACTGTACCAGCATGCAGAGTCAGAGGGGAAGCGAGCAATAATGTTGGGAGAAGGGGGAAGAAGTGATTATCTGGTAGTGATTATTCGGGAGGGCAATAGTGGGAGGTGCTGTAAGTGACAGGGATTCACTATGGGATGCAAATCACTTAAGGCAAAGCCATTAGGATCAATTTAAAATACCAAAGAGGGAGGCTAAAGTGACAATAGCATATTTTAATTGAAATCACAAATATCATTCTGGGAGATATCGTTTGAAAGACCAGGCAGAGTTACTTTATCTGAACACAGGAAAAAGTTTTCCTTTTTTATTCAAAAAAAATGCCCTTTTTTGCAAGATCAAAACAAAGAATTATTTTTTTTTTTAAATTCTTAAATCCCACATATATATATTTCTATTTTAATGTTCTCTTTTCTCGATGGGCATATTATAAATGGAATTAACTACATTACTAATGCTTTTAATCTGATTTTAATAGAGCCTGGGGCTGAAGCATGGAATCAGCATGTGTGCCATTAAAAGAAAAATACAGTTATAGAGACGTGTCCAGATAAACACATTTATCTATATGTTAGTTTTATTTATTGAGCTAAGTAGCCTATGCACAGATACTGGTGTATTTTTTAGACACTTTTCCAAAGCTGAAGTCCATATGATGGGATTGTTACTGGTTTTGGCAGCATAAATGTGAACTTGGTAAAAGAGCCTGGCATGGAAAACCACTGAGTTCTGACATATTCCATTTGCTCCTAACTCTTTGATTTCTGCTCACAGAATCTGACATATGTTGGGCATTGACCTTGCTCTTTTAAATAAGCTTATTTTAGAAGACCTTTGCAGAATGCTGTCTGTTTGGCCTCGATGTAAGCTGTTAGGGAAATGTAGTACAAACACAGAAGTTGTATGTTTTGAATGCCAGAGATGTTAAGCTGAAGAGCAGTTGGTAAGATCTATACTTCTGACTGCTTTCCATGCTCTTAACAAGGAAGTGTCCTTAAAGAAAGGAGAATTATTTATCCTGCGTTGGTATGAGGATTTTTAATTATTTATTTTTAGCAGGAAGTTCAGGACCAGTCTTTTGCAGTCTGAAATAGTCTGAGCTCTCAGACACTCAGTGGAGTGAAAGCAAATGTTTTGAAAAGTGATCGGGATGTCCCAGGTCAGAAACCTCAGAGAGAGTCAGTATCTTGTTTTATTGTAGAATCACCCCCCATAAATACAAGTACTCAAATATGGAAGAAACTTCTCCAAAGCTTGGCCTCTTCCTTATGGAACAACACACTTCACTGAGTGCATTTCAAGAAGAGCCGTAACCTTCAGCGTGGAGATTTTCTTTCCATTTGTCATAGAGGAGCAGCTTGTATGAAAGTTCACAGTGAAAGTGCTGCAATCTTGCAAATGCCAGCGTGTATCACTATGCAATAAAACAAATTGCTCGGTCCCAACATGGCAAATTAGAGTGAGGGAAGGAAAGTGCCTCTATGAGATGGGTAGAAAAAATGCCCTTCGTTAAGCCTGTGTCTGCTGAAGTCAATAGAAAGCTTCTATCACCTCCAGTAACAGCAAAAGCAAAAAGAAACTTGGAAGCACATTTGGGATATGTGTTTGATGTTCTCCTATTGCTGGTAGACAAACTCTTGCACCCTTTACTTGGGCTTTGAGGTTTGGAGCCTGGAAATTCAATCAGCTGGAGAACGTGTCGCTGGAAAGGGTTGCTGAGTTTAGCCATATCTGAGTAAGTGGCAATAAAATTCTACACATAGGAAAACAGATATCAAGTTGCCAAAATAAATGTAAATTTGAATTAATGGTCTTATGTAGCTCTTCAGGACAAAACTTGGCTCCATACGCAGCGAGGAGAGGTATCTGAGCTCTGCCAGAACATTAATAATCATCCTCTATGGCCCGTGGATGGCTCTGTGCACTGGCCTCCTCTCAAAGAGTTTGATTCCGTTGGCTTCCCAAACACACAGGAAGGGCACGAAGACCTGTCTTTGTTGACACTGGGTTAAGAGGCTGTGAGCATTTGACATGGAACATTTCCTTGGCTAAAAGAGTTAGGAGTAGATTTTTTTACCTGTCTCTGCAAACTTGTCTCCTTGATTCAGTGGCAGCACTGGGAAGCCCTCCTGTTACTATGGATAACCCACCTCCAGTGTGAATATGGGATTCACAGTCTGGGCCATAAAGTTTTTTGGGACATACGCGAGCGTGATGCCATCAATGCCAGTGCTGGTGGCTGCTCTATGTAGGATCAGTTGGACCTGTGCCATCAGTCAGCGGGAAGGATGGCAGAGCTGCTGCCATCTCCTATAAAGGGGGCCTGTCCGAAATTCCCTTAACTGTCGCACACGAGCTTTTTTTCAGGGAAATAGCTTTTATTTGTTGTGAATTCTTCATACAGAAAAGCTTCTTACAAAAACTAAATAATGTAACATATTCCGGGTGCTGGGCAGATAAAAACTGAAAGGGCTGTGGTGTTTGTGGAAGTGGAATGATAGTGACAAGCACCACATGAAGTCCCCAAAGATGGTGTCAGGGGACTCGATCCCCCATAAAATGATGAAAGACTCTGATGTAATGGTGTTTTGTGAAACAATTTGAGCATAAATGCCACATTCTTTCCCATTAAGAACTGACTTCCATTGTACCAGGATTTTTTGTTTTTTAATACTTATTTTGAGCACACTGAGAACAAAGATTTCCATTGTGACAGTGCTGCAGGAAGATTTAAAGGTTGTGGTGGTGGACTACGAATTGAAATGCAAATCACACTTACACACAACCTCCTGCTGAGGCCCAAATTTTTATAGATCAGGTTCTGCAGCCCTGATGAAGAATCAGTGACCTGCCTTTCCTGGGATTCACAAATTCGTTGCAGTCTAAGTTATCGTTTCCTATGATATAACTGTAACTTACCAGAAGAAAGTTTGTCACTGAAGACAGTCCCCCTGATCTTCCATTATTTTTCCAGCTGCAATGCCACTAAGGATCCTCTCACACACAATGCAAACACACACATCACAGCTCCCCACTCTGCAACATGCTCTTACTGAATATAAACATACCGTATGTATTGATCCTCTCCCCCTTGCTTTTTTTTTTTTTTCTCCTCCAATGTGCAGGTGGTAAAACACTGGCTGCCAGGAACTTGATGTTAAAAAAAGAAAGAAGAAAAAGCTGTGGTTTGGGGGCTGCTGGAGCTGCTAGAGAGCAAACTGCACGCTTGTGACGTGGCTGCCGAAATCGCTACAAGGATAATAGGGCATACATGCTTTTGAGGGTAATTCTGTTTGCTAATTGCTCATGAAATTTCAGGTGAGAAACATCCAATTCAATTTGTTATAATAGGTAATGGCCTGGGTTTTGCTTTTCAGGGCGGGTTTTTTATTATTATTTTTATTGCTGTCATTACAGATACATGGCTTTTTGTGCCTGGAAGAACACTTCACAAAAAGGCTGGGGCGGTGCTACGCGGCAGCACGGCCAGTTTTTAGCCATGTACGTGACAGGTGGTACCAGTACCTATGTCCCTGCCATGCTATACCCCAGGGCAGGACATGTTCCTGACAGTAAGAGCACAGGTCCCTCTGAACGCTTCTTCATGCCTTCGCCTCTCTGAAACCCAACGTGCCAGTAGGACAGGCTGAGCTGAGGCAGCACTATGGGTTCCCAAGTCCTGCTCATTGAGGCTGGGCTTCCTCTGTTGTCAGTGCAGTCACTTCCCCTCCTGAGGTGCCATGACTGCTCTCGCCATCCCTGAAGTGTAGCATCTGTGTCCAGCCCACAGTAGGTAACCGATTGCCGGACACGGAAAAGTTAGAGGAGGTGAATCCTGCCCTTGTCTTCTAAAAATAGGATGCAAACCCATTTTTATAGGGTATTGAGTCTATCTGAATGATAGAAGTGCTCAGTCCTTAACAGTTTTGAACTAGTATCTCAAACATAAAGAGGTAGCTTTGCTTCTCATTGCCCTGAACCACTGAAGCCTCCTGGGAACATTCTGATAACCCCTTTCCCTTCCAGCTATTTAGAGGTTCCTGACTATGCAAAAATATGCCGAAAATTATCACCAACAGTGATCGTAAGCTCAGAGCGGAGTCCTCTGATCTGCATCTGCTTGCCATCCCGCAACTTTAACTAGTTCTACTACTAATTACTAATTAGCTACCAGCTAATACTAATAGCTACCAGTGTTGCAGCATTTAAGAGCTACATAGACCTTAATGAGAATCAGCATTTGTTGACAGCCATGGGGGGAGCTGCCTGTCTAGAGCATTTCAGGGATCCCCATTGCTGTAATGTTTGATTGCCTTCTTTGGTAATTATAATTGACACTGAGCAAGTTCTTCATAGGTCTCCTTTGGTTGTGCAGAGCCGAAAGACATACTGAGCTCTGTGAGAAGAGGCCAATAATAACATATTGCCCAGTAACAGTCCCTTCTTCTCCCCATGCCCTCCCCTTCCCCCGGGAGTCACACAACTCGCAGGGACAGAGTCGGGGTCTCTGCTGCCGCAGGGGAATGTGGCCGCAGGGTTTTGCCGGGACGGCGGCTGAAGGCTGCCCTTGCTCAGGACAGACTCTCAATTCACCCTCCCAGCAGAGCACTGGCCAGGCTGCTCAAAACATCATTTTTCCATGCTTCATTGTCCTACATGAAACGCTCTTTCACTACTTTTTTTAATATGTGGAGAACAGTTTAGTCATTTTAACTTAAAGTCAATTGCCTTCTTCGTTTGGGAATATGAAGGTAGTTAAAATGCTACAGAAATTCCGTACACCAGCAGTAAATAACTCTAGTGGGCCTTTCAGTGCCTATTTCAAACAGGGTGCATCATCAGAATTAAAGCAGTGGGTTTAAAAAGCGGGGAGAAATATGGGCCCCTTGTAACTCTTGAAGGGAATATGAGTACATGGCTTGTGCTTCTTTAGGAATACCAATGGCCTGCTTGGAAAAAGCGGTACTGGGGAATGCCCCGGCCTCCCTGGTCAGCTTCCCGAATCCGCTCTGCAGAGAGAGGCGCGTGTTATACATCCAGCCTGTGGGCTCTGGCTCAGCTTTGCACTGAAAAGTGAGCTTTTTCCATTTGCTACCATGGAAAGGAAGCTGCTTTCACCCTTACCCTGAAGAAGATGAGCTATAGGAATATACAAGGGGCTTTTTTTAGTGAGGGGGCCAGAAGGGGAAGCAGTGGTCATAAGCAGAGACTGGAAGTTGGCTTGTTAAGTAAATCTCAGGCTGTAGCTGGTTTTAATTTATTTTTTGTTTTATGTGCAGGGGACTAGGCCTTGCAGGCCTGGCTAATATCAAAGCCTGGGGTTTTGTAGATTTTTTAATCAAGGTCCACTTTGGGGGGTTCTGCTTTCAGTGGTTGTGGATGTGTAGGGTTTTTTTGTTGTGTTTTTCTTTTTTTCTTGCTGCAGTGTCTGGATTTCTTTAGTTAAACTTTTCCATTCTTCAGACTTGAGCCAAGTGAGTGATTTCAAATTACCCAGCACTTTCCAGAGAGGACTTTTTTGTTGTTTGTTTTTTTTTTGTTTGGGATTTTTATTTTATTTTTTTGAAGTGAACTTGCAGTCCACTTTCTCTGAAAATCACAGATGGCATCTGCAATCCTGCCCCATTGCCTCTCACTATTTTGGCATTCTTAGCACTGTCTAAATAATTTATTGTTCATCAAATCTATATGAAAAGAAATTTTGTACAATTTTTTGTTTGTTTGTTTTGTCCCTCTGCTGGCAGGAAGAGTAAATCCCAAAGTATTTCAGCAGGTGCTATTAATATGCAAATAATGGAGAGTACACTAGGTCTAATAGACCTCCCAACTACATGGGAGGTGTCGCTGTTGGAGCAAATTAGCTTTCCATAATTTGCATGCTTTTCACAGCCTCCTGGGATTATATTTTAGATCAGAGACAATAAAAGCATATGCTGTTAGTTTAAAATGTAACTAATTTTAGACTTTGAAACCATTTTAACCTAACTTCTTAGTGGTGTTAAACTGTTATTTGCAAAGAAACTTTTTACACAGCTTGTCATTTTCATGGCCTTTCTCTTCCCCCATTAACTGCTCCGTCTCTCTTTTCAGGATGAAAGTGAGGAAGGTAATCTTGCAGGTGGCTGCATCTTGAAAAACAGGTATTTCTCACAAAAGCAGGCCCAGATTGTCCTAGCTTGGTTCTGAGTCTGTATTCAAGTCTTGATGGGGTCTAGATCAGGCTTTTTATGTTAAACTTTTTCCCTCCCCCTTGGTATCTTCATGAGATGTAAATGCACCCAAAAAGAACGTTGCGGCCCCTGCGGACCACTCATGCAGGCAGAAAGCTGCTCATAGCATCACAAAATCTTCTTTACTAACCCGCCAAAGCAAAGACACGCTGAGCTGATGAGGCTCAGATGCCCA
This sequence comes from Tauraco erythrolophus, assembly GCF_009769465.1. NCBI lineage: Eukaryota > Metazoa > Chordata > Aves > Musophagiformes > Musophagidae > Tauraco > Tauraco erythrolophus. The sequence continues at coordinate 129,726,393 of NC_141466.1, read as the reverse complement.
GTGCGCTTGCCTAGCCCACACCTAGAGACAGAGTCTATTGGAAAGGTCTGTTTAAAATGAATGGAGAAAAAAGCAAGGATTTCAGTGCAGGTTCAGTCTGTAGAGTCAAACGTTATTGAACTGTACTGGCACGTTATCAATGGCACTTTCCAAATGGATATTGACAGCAAAAATCATACTGTTGACATCTGTGGTTTGTGACAACTTGAATGATGGGGCATCAGCTGTCGTGCCTGAGAATGTGTCTTTATTTGAGATGCTGCAGTGATTGCTTCCTACCCGAGCATGCCAAACTACTGGGCATGCCAAGGGACTGGCCAGGTAGAGTGCATACAGGGCAGCCACTTGACACCTGTCCTTCATCCCCCATGCCTGCTTCTGCCCCTCTGTCCTTGAGTATTTGTTGAGCTGATAAGAAATGGTTCTTCTGGCTTGCAGCACCACCCTGACCTTGGCTTCCCTAATTTCTCCTGCTTCGAAGGACTGCAGCAAGGGGTTCGTCAGAGAAACAGCATGCAGATATGCTTCAGCAGCAGACTGTACCGGTGTCGGCTGAGGGAGTCTCTGAAAGGTAGAGCAGCAGTCATTTTATTTTGTCTTTCTGCCAGTTGTCCCGTTGCCCGGAGTATGTGATTTGTGAGTTTCCTTTGGCACAGTCGCTCCATTGCTCGTATATCTCTGTGCAGTGTTTCCAGGTCACTTGGTCCACGGGGTGGTGGCCATCTTTTATTTCAAGAGGGATAGAGTTCAGGGGTAGGATCAGATGTGTGGAGGAGATAGCAGCCAGGTGGAGATCAAGTTAGTGTTGTCAAATTTATTTCTAGCATGGGAAAGGTGAGTGTTAGCAAGAGAGTAAGGCTAAAAGATGTCCTTTGAGATGAGGCCAGGAAGAAAAACTCTTGGGATGCAGCTTTGGCCTTGCAGCAATGTGTGGTAAGACTCTTCTGAATTTTTGGAGCCACAACTTTGCCATCAATGTTTTTAAAGTATATTTCATACACACAATATATGGAAATATTTCATTTCCCAATTGGAAAAAAAAAAAAAGGGCAGGGCTCGATTGATGCCTGACTTAGTAGTATTGTGAGTTGTGATCTTAAGGAATTGTGTTCAGACCTGACCGCTGCACTGAACCCTGTGAAAGGGAAATCCCTTCCCAGCGTGAACCCACTGGAGTTAGTGGAATTACAGCCGATTGTCATAAAGACGGAGAATTAAACTACGGAGTTCATTCCCACTCCCAGAGGCGGCTGCACCACTAAACTGTCCGTGACACAAATTATTTTCATTGTCAACAACAGGACCCAGAGATGAAATGAGTGCTCTTTAAATGCTGCTCCGACCACACCAGGCTGGGTTTGCTCTGGCGGGTGATACCGCTGTGTCCCTCGAGCTGTCCCTGGTGCCCCGTAGGTCTTTCTGTCAGGGTGATCGAGCCCAGCGTCTTCACTGCCCAAACCTGGAGAAGGTTAAGTTTTAAAATAATCATTCCTGAGGCTGTAAGTAAACCGATGTGAAGGAAAAACGTGCTAGGGATGACTTGTGATAATCTCATTGAAAATGCTGGATGCTTTTTTTCCCTCTCATCTCACCCTAAATGTTTTCTAGCATTAATACCAGTGACCTCTCACTTCTGCTGCTTTTCTTTAATGGGGTGTGGCTTGCCTATTATAAACCTAGGCATTGGAGCTGGAAACAGTTGCTTTATTATTAGTTTTTTTTAAAAAAAAAAAAGAGGAAAAAAGAGAAAAAAGAGCTCTGATTACTCAGGTGTCGATACAAAAAATGAGATGTTGTGCCAGATGGCTGCATTTGTGAAGCAGAGTGTAGTCATAAGGAAAGTGGAAGGAGACAAGGCAACTGTACATCAGAAGTGTGAAAACATGATCACAATACCTTCAGCCTTGTTTCACCAACACTGGATTAGGAGGCAACTGTGGTGAGATGCAAGCAAAGAAACGCATGAGGGGATACTGTTTGGAAAACAAAAATGTCTTTCAGTATTGAACTGCTTGACTTCCTCCAGTAAAAGCTTGGAAGTTTACAAAAATCAAGAGACTGTTATTAAATGGAAGGACTGCGAACCAGTAAGCCTCAGAGCTCTGTATCCAGTGTCGCTGCAAAATGCCACGTGCGATAGAGTAAAATATTGATAGCAGGCTGTGTCACGGGCTTAGTTAGCATTATAGCAGGATATGCTGCTGCCAATCATCTGTAAGTAAGCGCTCTCTCCAGTGACACAGACAGTCAACAGCTTCGTGCCATGGCTGCAGATGTCCAGGAAGAGTTTCCCAGTAATGTGTGGGAGAGGCGTTATATCTTACATCGGGCAGATTCACGCGGTTTGCTCGTCGCTTTGCCCGTGCCCACGCAGCTGATATCCAGGAGCCCATGTGCCAGTGCTCGGGATTAGTGTCTGCTCTCAGAGCTCAAAGTGGTGGACTTGTAACACCACCACTGGCTATTTTGTACCTCAAACTGTTTGGACCCATTGCTCATCTCATTGAGAAGCTTTAGTCAAGTTTTGATGGGAGGGCAAAGTACTTGCTGAGCCTCTAAAAGCTGAGAACTTGGCAGGGCTGTGGGCAAGTGCTTCTTCACCCTTTTATATACCCAAACGGGTCATGAGTGCTTTCAGCTTTGCTTCTGTGCCGCAGCTTTTGACTGTCACATGGGGAAAAGTTTGGAATAATTTGTTTGAGATCAGAGATCCAAATTTTATTTTATTTTTCCGTGCTTAAACTGGCTTTGCTCAAACTGCTTTGTAGCTCCAGACTCACTCCTCCTCTGCGGTCTCTCGGGAGAAAAGGAGAACATGGGCACAGAGGAGGTCAATCTGAAAGCTTGGCCTCTGGTTCTCTCGGTTATATCTTGGTTTACACACTTAGTGGTGCTTGGGTTTCAGCACAAGAATCTGAAATCTGTTTCCTTACATTACAGTTTGATTAGAACATCGCAAGGAAAATCTGTGTTAATTTTCTCCAAAACCATTCCCAGACACGCAACTTTCTCACTCTCAACCCCCAAAATGACTTCAACTTTTTGTAGGTACCTTCTAGCAATGAACTTCATCCAAATATACTGAAGGTAGGTTATGTTAATAACAATAGGTATAGAGAATGTGGCAGGAACATGTATCTTCCTCTGATTCTTCTTCTGTTACTACTAAAGCTTGGATGTGAAAGTTTCATTCTTTTATTTTTATAAAATCTGAATTTCTTTAATAACTTTGGTTCAAAAGTTTATTCTCCATGCCAGGAAGATGTTGTGGTTGGTGTTCTTTTTTTTTGTTATAAACTGCATTGTCTTATTTAGGGAATACGTTCACAATTGAGGAAGAATTGCCTTTATTAACAAATCAAAAGCTTATGCTGTCAAAACTGAAATCGTTCTGCCTTTTTATGTGCAAATTAAAGCTTCTGTCAAACCTTCAGCCATGGTGCATTTAATTTGTGGAAACATAAAAATATCTGGCTTAATATTAAAATATTCTACATGAGGAAGGAAATATTTTTTAGTGATGCATTGCATTCAAGATTCTCACAAAATCAGATTTGAAAGAAATAAAAGTGGTGTTTTAAGAGAATTTATTTTTCCCTACTTTTGCCAAAGTTCAGCGCAGTACTTAAAAGTGTGTTTCAGTTACAGAGGTGGTTGAATATCTTGTTGGATCATGGCCTTTGGAAGTGAACCAAGCTAAATGTAAGTGTATCCAGGGCATGGGAGCTACATCCTCTGTATTTTTGCTTATGAAAGGGTCACGAGATTTTTTTTTTTTAATTAATGGCGAAGGTACTGAGAAACTTTTGACTCTAGATTCAGTAAAGTTAGGGTAAAATAGAAAAGGCAACTTTGGTTTCACGGTGATAACTTGTGTTTTGCAAGGTCTTTGTAGAAGGCTGAAATTCTGATTATCTGACGTTGGGCACTTGTTCCAAGTTAGGCCTCCAAAGTAAAGAGCCGACTGTTTACCCAGCAGCGCCGGGAGCTTGGCGCTTCTGGAGACGCGGGACTGTGGGCCGTGGCTCAGCGGCGTCCTTCAGCACGTGCTTTATTTTGAGCGCAGGAATGAGGCCATTGATAAAACCTGATGTTTTGAACTGGGTGTTCTGTTAGATGCTTAAGTATACATAAATCCTCTTTTAAACAGCCAAATTTATGAAGTATTTGGAGAGAAAATGGCCCCGAACCTGCCTGTGTCTGTGGCGTGTGGTCAAGCCGTGAGGCTGATGGTCATGACCTGCGTTATTACAGCAAGGTGACATGTACCAACAGTGCACTCCTTTTAGCTGAGAGCACATTGGGTTTGACCTTAAGACAGTCCACTGGCACTGAGTGTATGTCTGCTGGTTTCTTTCCCCTTTTTAACAGTGATAACAGTAAGTTGTCCTTCTGCAGTTTGCCTGGTTTTGGGAGAACAAGGAAAACCCTGGTCTCTGACTGCAGCGTTGCAAACCACCTGCAGAACCTCCTCAGTGTCCTTAGCTGCGTTTTGGCTTATTTGATTTTTTGTAGCATCTCTGCAGACTACTTTATGTTTAATTCCCAGCTCTCCTTCAGTGACCAGGGGGCTTTTACCATGGCTTTTTGAGAGGTGGGGTCCTGTCGAGGCAGGCTGTGTTTGCGCGTTGTTTTTTTCCCATCAGATATTCTAATATCTAGTCCTGTCTTTGGGGAGGTTTTAATGGTGCCGAGTCCGTTTTACCTCATTATTTCCAAGGCCTGAACTAGGGACATTTGCCCTTCTGCAGTGCTGAGAAGAGAGTAAGTGGCTGTATCTTGAGGAGCGGACTCATTCCCTGAAGTGGCCCATTCCCAGCTCTCAGGGCAGTGCATGCAATTATCCTCCCGAAAAGGCCATCTGAGCAGTGCATTAGTATGCGTGTGTCTGGGCTGGGATGTGCCCATGGAATCACAGCACAGGTGTTGCATTTCCAGCCACCTGGCCAGCTCTGCTGCAGCAACGCTCAAGCGGAAGAGTCCTTCCAGCCCTACCAGTACTGTCTTGACCACCCACTTCTTCTGTGCAGAGTGTAAAAAAAACATTTTATGAATTCTGTCAACTGCCAGAAGTTCCTTTTGGGCGGTAGGTTATTGTCTCCAGGGATCCAGAGCACCGGCTCCTCTACTGCATTTATGCCAATGTTGTGTTAACAATGTATAATTCTAGCATCCTAGTTTTTAAATCATTGAGTTCTTCTGGGCCATCCCTGTAAAGGGAGTTTCTACAGGCTGAATGTGGAATGTATTAAATTTGAGGGTGTTTATTACTGGTATTAGGCCATTAGCCATAATTAATGGCAAGGCAGCTATTGAGTATGTGAGTTGTCCCAGATTTTGCCCACATTCTTTTTTCATACCCACTCCTCAGATGAATTATATGATCTTCATATTCTGCCTCTCACCATTAGAAACCAACAAAGTGGTTCAGGTTGGGATCTCTTATTTCAGGCCATAAACATACGATCCAGCCACCCCATAAAGTACATTCCTCCAGCTTTCTGCTTTCCATGAATTCTCGAGTATACCTATGGCACACAGTGGAGGCTGGGTCTGGTCCCTCCAGCCAGTGAAAATCCTGCCCAGCAAAGCTGTAAGGCACGATGCGAATTACTCAAGTGCCAAAGCTTCGCCCGAACCGGTAAGTTGTGCCTCCGTGCTGCAGTCACGACTTCCTTGGTTTCTGCCAGGAGCCTGTAAAAAGGTGGAGACTGTGCTGCCCTCACGACCTGTTTCTGGGCAAGGATTGAGGGAGAAGGATCTCCAGACTCCATGGTTTGCTGCCAGAAAGGCAGCAAAGGAGAGGCAAAGGCACGGAGGTGAGTACGCTGGTGAGCCGGACACCTCCCTACTGACTTTTCCCCAGTCAGGAGTGCTTTAGCCTCATGCACTTGATGCTTTAATTGGCCTGCGTGCAAGCTGGACATCTCTCTCTCTATTATTATTATTATGCAATCAGACACTACTTAATTAAAGAATGTGCTGGGGATGCACTATTTATACAGAAACTATGTACACTGAAATCCATTTTCTCCATGGTGATTGCAGATAATGTGGTAAGCTCTGCTTTGATTCATTAGTATAGCCAAAGAGATATTCAGAATTATTTGGTATAATTCACAGCACTTCAGAATGCATATATTTTCATAATACTCTAAATCTGCTGCTCGTGCTAGTAACTCAGGCATGCGACGACTGGATTGCCATAGCGCTGTCATCTTAAAATTGTGGTAGTGCCATTTTTTCATTGGAACTGGCCAACTGGAAGCTCATTTAGCACAGTGTGTGTAGTGAGTGACCGCTCTGCGGTGATGAGGCTGTTTGCACAACTGCTTCGGAGCTCACCGAGGATCGTCGGCGCCTCCGCACCCTCCCGGCCGCAGACCCCGACCGTGGCCGCCTGAGCGAGAGCTGGGGGGAACCCTTCAGAACAGAGGGACTTTCTTTGCCCCCAAGCTGAGGACATGTTTTCCAAAGTGACACTGAAAAAAAACTTCTTTAAGTAATTTTCTTTCTTGAGTTGAAAAAAAAGAACCACTATGTTAATTTTATTAGGAGAAGATTATTTTTTCATATTTCTTTGGATATAATTTTGTGCTGCTTCTACTCTTTTTCTGGCCAGGTGAGTAAGCAATCCCTTAGGATTAGCAATGAATCACCAGTATCTCCCCTCCCATTTAACATTCGTTCCTTTCTTGCCTTATCCGGACCATCCTTCTGGCTGCACTGACCTGGGCATGACTTCATCTAATCCAGTGCCGGATGAGCCTCGAGAGACTGGCCACTTACATCCACCCAAACAGCCAGCACCATCCTGCAAAAATCTCTAGGTTTAAACATTGCTTTTCAGATAGTCTCAAAAACTCTTTCTGGCCAATGGCAACCTTTGGCAACAAGAAAGCCTTGTAATTTCAAATTGCGGGTTCAAATTTTTTTAAAAAAATCCAGACTGCAATTTCTGATAGAAATTTAAAATTTTTTCACCCAACCATCATGTGCATATAGCTCTCACCACTACCCCACCCTTACAGCAAAGCTTCTCCAAGGCACCTTTGGAGACAGGATTTAAAAATGGTGCTACTTAAGTGATTAAACACCCTGACACACCTGAGACCATCATATGGGATTTTTATTTTCTTTTCCCCCTGCCCCATGCTCATCTCCCTCTGACTTTTTTTTTGGCGCTGTAGTGTATTTGCACACCTCTGGAAATCAGTTGCATAATTTAAATGTCAAACTTTAGTTGCTTGGTGACCGGGGTTTTCCTTCTAGTATCACAGATTCAGATGTTCAAATTGTTATCTGAAAATCTTTATTTAGCCTTGCTGGGTCTCTTTGGCCTGTACCTGGCAAACAGAAATCAGAGAGCCTCCTCCCTCCGTTTTCAGCTGCTTCTGCCTCTAAACCTGAGGTTGCACATGTACCTGATTAACCCAATTCAATTCCTTCTAATCAGTTATATGTTTTTAAAGTAATTGTCTGAAAAATTGCCACAGCACTTATCAGAGAGAATCACTGAATAATGAAAAGCTCTTTTCTTTGCTGAGAATCCCCTATGTATATGTTTGCTTCTCTGTCTAAACATCTGAATTGTTTGGGAAAAAAAATTAAACACGGCCAATGGCTGCATTTAGTGCACAACATTTCACACCTTTGGGCTCTATATTTATAGCTCTGTCAGGTTCCTTTCTTGTACTGACCTGAAGAAGAGGATTTTTTTTTCTTATCTGATGAAAAGGTTGTCTGTCATGGTGTGGTTATTGCAGCACAAAATATTGCCTAAAACTTGACCCTGAACAAATTTGTACAAGGACAGTTTACCCCAGAATTCCAAAGGAGATGGAAACCTCCTCATTCTAGCCATAGGAGTAAGCTTGTTTGGGCATGTAAAACTGGGGTGATTCTAAAAATCCTTCATGCAGCCTCAGTTTTAAATGCACTCAGCCTCTGATCTCGGCTGAACCCATTTTTCTTCCGGTGTTACTCCACTGAACTCAATCATGTTAATACGGATTTTCATTGACGTGCGATTCAGAAATTTAAAAAATACATGTATTAATCGTTGTGTGCCTGGAAAAAAATTAAAGGTACTTTCAGCCTTATCAAATGATGCTGTTCTAAAATCCTGTCCATAACCTTGGCATTCAGGGACGGGGCTTGTAGCGATTCCAGTGGGCGTTGCACTGGGTCCCTACCCAGCAGCGGGTTTTCCACCTCTATCCCACTATATGACGCCAATTCCTTCTGTCCCGCTCTTGCCGGCTGCAGCGCTGACCCACCTTCCCTGCATTCCACAATAATGCAGCAAACTTGGGACAGGCGTTCAGCATGACATGAGGGAACAGCGTGACACACTCGCAGCTTGTAAATAGTATCAATTCTTTTATTTGAGAAGCCAGGGAATACACAAAGTAAATAAACATTTACAGTGCTCTTTTCACAGCACTGAATAGATCACAGCATGATCCATACCCCCTCTAGTTGTCTTTCCAAAAGTTTGCCCATCTTACTCTTTTCTATCTAGTCTGGACTCTTGCTGCCCTTGATGCAATTATATTTGTGTTCAGCGACTGTTGCCAATCAAAAAAATGGGAATAATTTATTAGTACCTTCACAAATTTTGCATCCCTTTTCATTCACATTGTCCATGAACAGATATTTTTTTTTTTTTCCATTAGACATAGTTATTCCCAAAATCATTCCTGGAAGAAGGATGACTTTTTTTCTCCCTACTTACTACTTCAAAGGTACACAGTGTTTGTGCTGTAGACGAAAGGCACGCTGCACGCCTATGCTGGTTACGTGGCACTGTTTCTTTTCCCTGATTGAATGCATGTGACAAATGAAAGTTTCTTCATTTAAGAAAAACTACCTGCTAGTTATGTGTGTTATTCCTTCAGAATTTCTTTCTGCAAATATTTTTAAGTATTCTGGTTCACTCACCGTATCAGGCATTGTACTTATTACATCTCTGTCTATTAAAATAGAATAGCCGGAGAAAGAGAATGCAACCCCTATCCGTTAAATGCACAGGTAGAATTTATATGGAAGTGGCAAAATTTTACTTTGCTTAAATACAGAATTCTCAATTAAGGGCTTAATTATAAAATATTTACTCGTCTGCTAAGTACTTAGCCAATGTTCTTGGGTCCTTTAGGAGTAGTTACCTGAGTAAATGTTCACCACTGTAAACAGGAACCTTCACTCTGGTACCTACTTAAGAGCTGTAATAAAAAACTGAACCTAAATAAATCCTGTCCAAATCCCTTTAAAGTTGAGTACATGAGGCAGCTACGCGTAACTGGCCAAAAGAGATGACTGGCAAACCAGCCCCAGTGGTTTATTTTTCAGTGAGTCACGAAGCCAGAAGGGGTCTGTTTTCTCATGCTAATGAAGCCCAAGGTGACAGAGACTTGGCAGCACATGATCCCATACAGTTACCGGCCAGGATGTAGGAAGGCCAGAGCATTGCCTTTTAAGTATCATTGAACACAAACATACAGTCTAGCCTGGTCCTAAAACTTCATCTAAAATTAATCCAGAGCCAAATGCCCTCTTCATAGTCCAGCTCTTTGTGAAAATGTGTTTTTCAGACCAAGCTATAAATATTTTGCTAATTTAAAAATCCAGTGTCCAGACCCAGAATCATTTGCTTGCTTTCCAAAAATACTTTGGCGATGCTAAGAGTCTCCAAAATGTTCACAGTGAGCTTCCAAGCTGAACCAGCAGCACAGGGTGGCATTCACATAGAGTAGATGGGTTTTAGAGCATGTGTGCTGTGTGTCGTTAGTATAGTCTTCAACCTTTATCAATGCTGGAGTACAGTGCTTCAGATAAATAAAGAAAGAAAATCAGAGCAAACTATAAAGCAAACTATAAACCAGAGGCTTTCTTTGGCTCATTTACCCTGTTAGCTTTGCATTAACTTTCCCACAACAGGATTTACATAAATTTTTTCATGCCCAGCACAAGTGTCCTCTGAATCCTGAAGTGATCATGTTAGTTGATTCAAGAGAAAGAAGAGGTGCTGCAGAGTAATGTCAAATCTGTATTTGTACCAGGACATCAAGAGGAAAAAGAAAAATTGTCAATTTTAGTATGATCCAGTCAGCAAAAAGTAACTGTTTTTTCACACAGTCTTTTTAAAGTTCAGGTCTTGTGTGCCAACCTCAAACCCCTAAGGTGTAAGCGCAACAGCTTTCCCACATCCGAGTGTGTGTGGTTGCTCTGAATCACAGTTTGGGGATGCTCTGACCACTCGGTTGTTCCGGGAGTGATGCCTCTGTTGAGTTGGCTTTGTCCCAGGAATGCCGCCCTGCTGTACTGGGCATATGGATTCATGGCAAGATGTGTGCACAAAAACCGCCTCCGGAGTAAAACCAAAGAGCAAATACAAACCTCTGCCTCTGCCAGACCAAATAATTTACCTTCAGCTCGAGAACTGCTGCTCTTTGCCACTTCGTTCTGAACAAATACTCAGCTCTGCATTTTAACAGAAAATGTTTGAAACACAAAATTTTCAGGTGAGGGGAGGGAGAAATTTGAAGAAGTTCCTTAAAGTTACTATGAAATCAATAAACAAATAAAATCAATAAATAATAATAAAAAAATTTCAATTACCTCCCTTTTACACTGCCCCCCGCCCCCCCGAAAGCAATTTCCAGATGGATTTTTCCCAAGATGTTAATACTGTGCTGGTTTTAACGGTGATTGAAGCAAGGTAGCAAGTGGTTATTACAGGCCTGACATGCCTGTTCTGCCAAGAAACAGCATGAGCTTTCAACTCAGAAAACAAGGTGAACTTTGTTGTTTAATCAATCTGCTTTTCCCTGCCTTGGCCAGGTGTGTGTGCATGCTCACAACGGGGATGACTCTTCATTTATGATCAGCTTGTTTGTAGTATTCTCAGTCAAGGCCTGGTTTAGTAAGGGTGGAAACAACATTCAATCCAAAGACTTTATTTGTTTCTGGGAAGAAAGTTCTTCTTTTGAAGAACTAATCTGCTGGCACTATCCCCACCAAGTCTTCCCTTTTTCCCCTTGACTGCCTTGTGAAGATGGCCAAGCAGCTCGCGGCTCACTGCGGTCACTGCCTCACTAAGCTGTTAACTGGAAGCTCACTGCCTGTGGACTCCCTACCTGAGGACCTGCTGCTGAAACAGGAGAGGTTTGGGGCCGTTTTGAGTGATTCTCAGGGTAGTTTTAAAGTTGGTCATCTGACTCTTGCCTCAGTGTCCTGGCTTAAACCCTGAGAAGGAAGGGATTGTTTCACCTACAGTCTTCTCTGTGCCATTTGCCTTTGTTTTCCAGCAGCGTGACTAGGTATAAAGTGGTGGGGCAGCTCAGGGCTGTTTTCTTCTACCAGCCTGTAGCCGTGCGGAGTGCTTTAAATTAATCTGTCCCTACAAGAGCAAAGGTATCAGTGCCAGCTTACCCTTTAACAGATGGTTTGCTCTTTTGTGAGTCTCTCTTGGACGTATGGAGTAGACAGTTTGTCTATTCACAGAGCTGATGTTCCTGATCATGAAACAAGAAGCTGAAGCGTTTTAGTTAGAGCCAGACAAAGGCATCTTCCTATGTTCTACTTCTCAAGAGTACTTCTGCAAATGAGAAGCAGTCCTCAAGTGTTCCTCTTCCACATGAATTCCTGTTCCATCTTCTTCGTTACCTGACAGACTCAGACCTAGTCTATCATATCAGAGGCAGGAATACAGGTCCATGTCAGTGTAATGGGATGCAGCACCAGCACTGAAAATGGGATTCAAATGGTGATAATAGGGTGTATGTTAATTCAGTTGGATTTTGCCTGAGAAACAATGTGTAAATTAAAGCATTACTCAGAAAGGTGTGCACAGTGCTTAAAAAAATAAACTGTTAATGCTCAGGGTCCAAACATTTCTCTATTCTGTTTCAAATGCTTAATTATTCTCCTCTTCACTTTGTACTTTTTCTTTAAAACCAGTGTTCGGTGAAAAAGATGCTGTTAGGATGTATGTGCTTCTATTTAAATGCACGTGTAGGCCACGATTGTTTCTACTGCTAAAGCAGCCAATATAGCTGTTGTTTTCAAAACTGAGTTACTATTTTGGCAAAGCATTCATATTTAGGGATATGAAAACTGCTCAGCAGCCTTAAGGAAAAAATTTCCCATAGGTTTGTTTTTTTTTTTTCCCCCAGTTTTACACTGCCTAGTTGCAGACCCACATTCCAGTGTCAGAACTTCTGAAAAGAAAACCCTAGAAATGGGTAGAAAGCTCAGTCTCTCGGAGCAGATGTTTAGGACTATCTGCTAACATTGGGATAAATATATTCACTGATACCAAAGTATACCTACACTTCTGAATCGCTTTCTGTTGCAAATTCTTGCCGTTTAAGCAGCATGGCAGCATCAGCTGTCCTCACGTACTGAAGCCTGAGAAAACAGTTCTGAAGGGCCAAAAGAAGCAAATAAAATGTATTTGTTATTATGACTGACCTTAGGCATACAGTATGTGAAGCTGCGGGAATCATACGCCGAATCTCTGGTGATAAGTATGGTGATAACTGGTAAGACTGTGCTGAACTACTGTGAAACAATTCAGGTAGTCAGCAAACAGGGCTAATTGCTAGTTTGGGGGATATTATGGGTAATTTACTGCCCACTGAGGGCTTCTACCTAAAAATAAGCTTTTTTTTTTTTTCCTTCCTTTGGACAGGACTTGCATGTTAATGTAGAATTCCTGATGCAATTACATGTGAAGAGGACATTCAGATGCACTTCCATAAATGCCCTTCTGCTTCTCAATTACATTAACTGTCTTCATAGATCCTTTGACAGAAACCATATTCTTCACTTTTTTTTTCAAAATAGCAAACAGGCATTAAGCTAGACTTTGCTGTTACCCAAGATGTCTTGATCAAAGGCCGGAGAATAAAACAAAAAACACAAGAAAAGAAACTACTGGTGGTTTCCAATACAAACTAACAGGAAAAGTGTCAAGTGAGCAGATACTGACAATTCAGCCCCAAAATCAAATGTTCCTGTGCAAAACTCCACCTTTGAGAAGGAAGAATAAATATCCACAGAATGTTTTGGCTATAATTACTTCATTTAAGAAAAAGCAAAAAACCCTGATGAATTCCGTTCGCTAAAGTCAAGACATTAATATTTTTGGCATGTAAAGATGTAAACCAAATGTTTAACTGAAATGTCATCCCCTGGGTTCACGTTTGCCCATTGAACTACAGTACAAACCCTCCACAGACCTTCACACAATACACATTTTTCAGTTCATTGAAGAAGGCCCCTGCTGCTTCTCAAGGAAAACTAACTTGCAGAAGCAAAATAAATACTGGCGTGGCAGTGTAAGAGCGGAGCCTCGCAAGCACAGATGTGTAGCATTGTCGGCTTTTCCATCAGATAAGGAGTGTTCAGACATAATCACTCCAGTGTCTGGGACACGTTGCACGCTGCAGCGCTGCCCAAGTATGGCCTGACAGACACATGCAGTGTGTGTTCAGGCTAAATGGCAACAAGCTGACATTATTTCATAACAGCCCTGTTATGTCTAGATAGGCAAATGTTTGTGTGATTTAGCCATGACTTTGAAATGATGAAGAAATTGGGACACAAATGGAGCCTTGTGGTTAGTTGTCAATGATGTCGTACCTGCTGGATGAGGATATTGGCCTAAGGGACATCCTCGGGGTGCCACGGCCATGCTGTGCTGCGGAGGCGTCACCACAAAACCTCCGTCCGTCCCATGAGCGGGGCTGCTACAGGGCCACTCCTGCCAAAATCCATGTCGGGAGCCCTGGGCCCGGCTGAAGTGTGGCGTGCGAGGGGTTACTGACAGCTGCTTGCAGACAAGATGCCTCTGAAAAAGCAGAGAGGGTGCAGTTAACCCCACAGAAATGGGCTCAGTGGTTCCGTGTTGTCCTGTTAAGACACACGAAGTATCTCAGCGAGGGAAAATGTAACTTACATACAACACATGATTTTAAGTAAAGAAATATTGATGGGGCGGGGGGGAACGAGTATTTTTTTAGCTCTAATTTATGGCTGAGCAGCTTCATTTTAGTTACTTCATGAGAATATTTTAAACCAAGCCTGCATAATATTAAAATAAGTTAAAATGTATGTAAAATTTATGAGAGCATGTCAGGTGCAATGCTTGATAAAGTAAGTTTAATGCTTCAGAATTTTTTTCTTCAGGCAGAGAAAGCTGAATCCTGCAATTCTAGGTTACAGTATAATATTAGAAACTCTTTTCCATTATACCATTCTTTTATTAATGAGATCCAACCCAATTTCACGAAAAGAGGTAAATTCCTAAAGAGTTTGTGGAACGTCCTCAGCAGATTGGAAGCCAGGAGCATGTGATGAAAGAGGATATTTTCCTACTGTTCATAACGCTATATCCAATTTTATAAAAACACAGAGGAGATCAATTTACAACAAACTTTATAAGGGTGCCTCTTTGGCGTGCTTTTTCTTCTGGAAACACTGCCTCACTCTGTGAAAAAAAACCCCAGAAGCTTTGGCAGTTGACAGGGGCTGTACATCACTTTGAAAACTCAACATGGACCGGGGGTGTGTCCTGTTGTTTCGTCGTGTGACACTCCCAATTATCGTGACAGAGCTAAATGACAAAGTACTGTCACCCCACTGGAAATTCAGAGCAGCTTCTCTCCATTTTTCTGCCTGGTCACGGGAATGTCGCTGAACTGGTACAAAGGAGCAGCAGGAGCGGCAAACGGGGAATATCTGCATACTGCTCCAGTGTATTAAAAATTCAGCTCCTCGGCAATATTAAATCTGAATTTACTTCCATCAAACAGAAACTTAGCATATCTCATTCTTCCATTATAAAATATTGACATCAGAAATAGCGAATCCTGAAATGAAGATTATAAATGAAAACTATGTGCTCGGTAATTATCGTTTTTTTTCTTTGTTATTATTCCTGTCCTCTGAGGACTGCACAGGCTGTTGCAAACAGTAATGAAGTTAGCATGCAATGCCAATGTAAAGCGTGCTGCAACGTTATGCCTTCCCTCAGTATGGATGAGGGAGGTGAGACAGCGGGAGGAGGGTGATTTCCCCAGCCAAACTCGTACACAAGCGGGATGGCCCTCCGTCTCACGGCTTAATCATCAGCCCTAGTGATGAGACCCTCAGTGCCATCTTGTTTCTGGCTTCTTTTGTCCTGCTGTTTCCCTAATTTTTCTAGTCTTTTCTGGGGTTCAGAGCTCTTAATATCAATAACAATTTTTGTCAAAACTAAACAGGCAGTTCACCAACACTTTCACTCCTGACAAATCCACTGCCCTGTCTCGTAATGTTCTCATATAACCGCAGCACTAAAAAATACAGTTAGAGGCGTGGAACCGTCTGACCATTCATTTCAAGAGCCATCCATTCCTCCTGCCTTCTTGAGGCTTGACACCAAAACCAGGACGAGCTCAATGGGGTGCACAACCTGCATTAGACTAACCCTTTGGGTTCCTGTGTGTGGAGATCGCACATAGCTCGGGATGGCTTCCCAACGGAAATGCCATCCCATCATCCCCCGAAATTCAGACTTGGCCAGTTAAGATGTTCCTGGCTGGTGTGTCTCTCCGGTTATCACTCAGAGAAGGATCACACAGCAGGACGGCTTCGTTTGCAGGTGCTCGCTGAACATGAGCTCCGCATACGCCCGAACCCTGCCTCGTCGCCTATGGATGTTTTCTAGGAGTGTAATATATACAGTGTGTGACACCTGATACCGTATCTGTCTCATATGCTTCTTACAGAAATCAATCTAAATCAATAAATTGTCCACCCTCCTCATACAATATTTGCAGAGGTTCAAAGACAGGACCAATTACTCTTAAGGTTGAATTGTCAGGTGTCAGATGAGAATATAGAGGTTGAAGCATTATATTTAGGAACAGATTTATTTAGAGAACCTGAAGAATTTGCTTTGCTATCAACAGGTCTATAAACAGAGCTTTTATAGCACGTTCTGGTAGAAACTGATTCCTTGCAAAATTATAGGGGTTGTGTTGAGGTTTTTTTTCTTTTCTCTTCTTTTTGCACAATTAAATCATATAGCTGCCTGATCAAGTAGGTAAACAAACACCCGCGCTCACTAAGTCATGGCAGTAAAGCTCCTGACCTTGAAGGGCTTTTGGTCCCGACCCTTCTTGCCAAGCACGTTGCCTTTTTGTTACTTAATTTTCTAGGTACAGATGCAAATTCCCCGTGCTTCATTTACGTGGAATATATACATATTGTTATCATGCGTCCGGTCTCTTGGGTTCATTTCCAAAAACGAGACCCAGGCCAGTCTCATGGGTCTAAAGATTACAGGTGAACATTTTTTGTCCCTGCCAAAACCACAACACACAAATAGCATGGCTTATTATAATCACACAAGATGTTCCCAGGTTTAACAGTTCTCATCCCAGAATACCAAAACCCCTCTCTTAGCACTCCCGACAAATCAATATGCATTATTATTACGTGCTCAGATACTAACATGATAGATATCAGATTTCTGCTCATGCCAAAATTTCTACTAGCTCTTCCCTTGAGTATTTATGCTTGTGTACTGTATTTAACAGCAGCCCATTCAAAATGCTCACAGCTCCTAGGAATGAAATGCACATAATTTAGGAATAGCTGCCTGGCTATTCAGGCATCATGCTGTGTCAAGGGAAAATTAAATCTCTGACTCCCCCCGTCTTTAAAACAAACCTGTAGTTTGCATCATATTTTGGGGAGCTGCCTGGAAGTTCCATAAAGGGAAAGTGAGTATGGCTCTTTTTTCCTGTTTAATGGTGGTGCCTCCCCATTAATGTTCCAAAATGATACAGTAGTTTAAAAAAAATGGTCTCAGCATGCATGCATTGTATCACATTAAGAAATCAGGATTTTCTAGGCACTGCACAGCATTAATTACACTGAGCATGCTGCAAATTTAAATTAAATGATATGCCATGTTCTGTTGTAAATATCAAAATGGATGGCAAGATACAGCCCCATATTTGCTCCTGATTGGCATTTGTGCACTGAACAGGATCAGAAAATCTGTATGATGTATCTTTTGTTTGTTTTAGGAGTACCTGACGCAAATGCACTTTTTATTTTCAGGAGTACCTAACAGCACTGTTACAGGTCAGAATTCTGTGCTTTAAAAAAAAAAAAACAAAAACCACGCTCCTTCAAAAACAGTAATAATAAAAGAAAAAAAAAATTCCTCCTTGCCTTCTTTCCCTCTCCTAATAAAACAAAACAAAAATATGTTTCCCTGCTCCCGCAAGTATTTACAATCCAGGGAATGGAGGGGCACCAAGAGGAAATTGGGGGATATGTGGGACTGAAGCCGGTCAGCATGAAGGGAGCGGACCTGATTTTGTCATGTGGGTCAAGTACCCAGGATCCTATGTAAGCAAAGGCTGCGTGAGCTTCAAACCATCTCAGCAGAGTGTAAGGCAGGAAGGGAGCGAGGGGTGAGCTGGGCTTGGGACTGTCTCATCTCTGCTTTATGATGAGGGAAGCTTGATTTGGTGATTCGATGAGAAAAAGGCAAAGGCTGAAATGAACATAAGTAATAAACACGTCTATTAGTATTTGTATTCTTTTTCTTGGCATAGGCATTTTGTATTCCCTTGTGATTTTATGATATCAGATTGAATTGTCAAGATCTCACCAGGCACTACCCTTAAACAACTGGATGAGGTGTATTTTAGTCTGTATTGCTATGTAATTAAATACTGAACAAATATTTTAAAACTCTGCACATCAAAGGAAGGATGGCATTTAGTTACTTTTGTAGAGAACGCATTTTAAAGAAATCTGTATTTTCAGAGCTTATCTAAGAAAGATCTTTGTGAAATGATCAGCACTGGGCTGTGAAGGACGAGTGCCAATCTGAATCGGCACAAAGGCACAAGGCATAAAGGAGGCACAGCGTAAAAGTGTGAGCAGGGACACGCAGTGACACCGACATGTCTTCAAACCCAGGATCACCATATCCTGTCTACATTATCTTACCTTTTCTGTATCTTTTGCTTTTAGGACTTAACTCCAGTTTTCCTGGCCCATTATGCAGCAGTCCTCTGTGTATGAGAAGCACGACGATGAAACAACCAACCCCAAAAAAACAAATGAGGACAGCCTGATCTACCTCACAACGACGAATGGACATTAAAACCAAGCTCAGGCTACCTCAATCTTGTAACATTTCTTTCTGAAGAAGAAATTCCTCTAGAGTTTTCCTCCACTGGTCTGAAATGCCATCCTTCTCTGGGTCAGGTTGAGAATAGTAGTCTTATGAGCTTGTCTGGTACAGAAAGGCTGTCCAGCTGGGCCTGCTGCGGATCAGCTACAGAATATTTATCCCAAACCTCTTCTCAAGCTCTTACTGGACCTCTTCAGTGTCTCGTTTTGGTATGATGCTGGATGTTCAGGAAGCGGCTGGTGACAGTAAAACCTGACATATGACTGTAAGACAGTTGTTCATTCTTACAGCCGACAACGATGCCTCGCTGCCACCAAAGTGGCATATTCACCTTTTAAAGACATACTTTTCTTTAGGAGATGCAAGGCTACACTGAAGGGTGTCTAACTTTCTCCTACATCCAGAAAGAATTAGGTAATGATCAGTCAGGCAAGATGGACACCATGAGACAAGCCCTTTCCATAAGTAGCACATGCCTGACAGAAATAGGTGGGAGAGCAATTGGCCTTCAGCTCTCTCAACATCTTTCGGCTTTTGCAAAAAAAAAAAAAAAAAAGAAAAAAGAAAAAAATAGTTTATGTGCAGCTCAGGAAGCTCTCAGAAATGGATGCGTCTGATTTAATAACATGTCTACACAAAACGACACTTCCCCTAATATTCACTGAGAGAAAGAAGGCAGGGCAGTATGAGGCCATGACCAGCACACAATGCGTTACTAGTGCAACAACAAACAGCTAAACTACCAGGTATTTATTTTTCAGTATGCAAAATTGTTGGAGGAGAATGTAAATTATTCTTTGACACTCTGACAGAGACACAGAAAGCCCCGTGTTTCCCCTAGCTCCCATGGTCCTGACAAGAACCAACTCACAAATTCTAATAAATAGAAAATAGAAATAAATACTTTAACTATATGGCATAGGGTTTTGAATGGCTTTCTGAATCAGAAAGTGCTGCTCGTATGTCTTCGTTATTTCTACACTCTGTACTGTTGGCTCTCCAAAAGTCAGAGACAAAGTGAGATAGATACTACCAGGATCACAGGCACTACACTGGGAAGCCAAGTATCAATGGTACATCCAGATTTATGGTAGGTGATGGCAGTAAAGTGAAAGCAAAACTGTTTGCACAGTCTGTATTGTTGCCCATTACTGTGTATTTGCCCTTTTTTCTTGCTTAGCTACAGCTGAAAGAATGGAAAATTGTACCTTATATACAGTATTAGGAGACACTTTTTGGTCGTAAGGTCAATCAGACTAGTTTACCTGCTTGAGGTATTTATGGCACAATCACTCAGTGTCTTTAAGGAAAGGTTAGATACATTTATGGGGAAGGTATTTTGCAGAAGCCTTCCTGTTTCACAGAGGTCTTGGACAAAATGACCCAGGAGGCCCCTTCCAAGTCTATCAAATGTGGTTCCCTGATTGATGCCGTTTCCCCCCCAAGTCTTTTCAAAACACAAAGCACTGTTATAAAATTTAATATGATACACTATATAACTTTAACACAATGCCTTATAGCAAATGGTTAGCTGGTAGCACAGGAGCCTCGTGCAAAAGGAAGAAAAGAAGGAAAAAAAGAAATGGCAGTGCGGTTTCTCTGCCGAGGGATATCGACTATAACATTGACACTCTTTCTTAGTATGGCCTCTCATCTGTGCAGGGGGACACCAGTCATGCAGGCACATAAGTAACCCAGGCTGTAGTATATATTTTTCCAGAAAAACCCAACAAGGCCTGAGGTAATTTTCTATGCTGTGCAATAAGCATTCTCGCAATGCTGGAAAGCAAATGGACACCCGGCTCTCCTTATAAATAACTGCCTCGTGCTGTAATCAGTTGGGCATAATGTAGAGCTGCCTGGAGGCAAGAAACAGGAGTGCCCAAGCCCTCTCTGCACGCCCACAGGGCCGCAGTGCTGGCGTGGCCTCCACCTACGGTCTCAACGCTTCTGTGGTTACAAACAGTAAGAATGAAAACAACGTAGAAATGAGAAGAGGCTCAAAAAAGCCTATTCTGTGATTAGTCACCCTCTCTAAGATGGCTTTGTCCCATCCTGCTGCCATTGGTGCAGCCATCACGCAGCAGATGGAGCAAACCCCTGAAAACCGTGTGCCCCAAAAGCTGCACTTCTAAACCCCTCTGCTGCGTTCAGCAAAATCCTTGAGTAGCGTGTTTGTCCGTTGACTGAAGACTGTGCAACAGAGCTTCAGCCACATTTCCCCTTCTCTGACTACAAGAGCAAGTCCTGTTTTTTTTAAGGAGGGGCCAACTGGTATCACAGTGTGGAGGCTTTCCTGAAGCTGGTGATCCAGCAAGCTGGAAGTGGTAGCAAAGCAGCAGCCGGTTGGGCCATCAGTTGGGAACAAGTCGGGTGTGATTTGTTTTTCACACAGAATGCTCTCCGGGTCTTTTATATTTTCAGGGCCACCAAACCATTTAGTAAATTTATATAATACTTCTCACTACTAGATTTTTTTTTTTTTTTAATTTGAAGAGAGATGATTTTGCTGAATGTTTCCTAAATTGCCTGTTTCTTTTTTTTTTTTCCTTTCAAACTGTTAACGTATTTAAAAGGGAAAGTCAACTTAACTCTTTAAAAAAACGAACAACCAGATTCTCTGGGCCATTTGGTTGAAATGTTGTGGTTGGCCTCCATTGCTCTGTAGTAAGTTTTAATTTTAGGTTCTCACAGAAAAAAACAAAAAACTACCCAGAACTTTATTGAATTGGGGCTTACTCTCAAAAACATTTTACACTAACCTTTTTATTTTCACTTCAGCTGAAGTTCAAGGCCAAACTCCTCTTCCAAAAAACAGCCCCCTGGCCCCTGTCTTCTTAGGACAGCTCTAGCAGGAAATAACAACATCCATACACACACTCCAAAGGCTTTTGAAGTCTCACAAATGTGAGTGGTTCCCTTTTGCAGGGCAGGCCAGGATTAACTCTTTTATTAACCTTCTAACCTCATCAACGAGAAAGAGAAATAGCCTAACCTTTATTATTACTATTATTATTTGGAAGCTTGCAGCCTTCTTTACCTAAACATTTGAGCTCAAACACCCTACAGTTGGAGCAAAATGAGGACCATTAATGGTGCTTTCCATGAGGAGCTCCCTGAAGCCCGCTTTGGACCCTCCCATTATGTTGTACTGAGTGTCACTGGCTATCGCTAAAAGCTTGTGTTTTCACTTGAAGACATCTTCCCGTTGCCACGAGGCTTGAGTCTCTCTGAATCATATTTGTAGGGGCAGATAATAACCTTTTGGGCCTTTTCAACATGTTGCATCAATGTATCTTCCTGATTCCTATGTCAAAAAAGTGACTTTCAAGAAAACGAAAAATTTGACCCGGCTTTAATCCTGACAGTGCTACAATTGCTCATCCTTAGCTCTTACTTCATCCCTGCATCGCAGTGCACAGTAAGCGACGTCAGAATAGCTCTTCTCACTGGGGTCAAAATGGTAAAAATTAACCTCAGTGTGTGACACTAGCAAAAATTTCAAAGGCAGGAACATTTATCTCCTGCTCTTTGCCTTACACTATGGTGCATGCCAGTGGTTGGAAGAGTTAGCTTCCAAGCATCCCATATATGTAAATCCTACTGGACAACAGCTCTCCAGCTTCTTCTTTTAGGGCAGTTGTGCTCAGCAGCTGGAAGCTGCCAGGGAATGAGGGTCAAGATAAGGATGAAGAAAAGCTTTCCTGTAGCCTTCAGGTGCTGGTCAAGGGTCAGGATTAGGAAACAGCCAAAGCAAAACAAAACTTGCTCTGCTACATCTCCTCACTGTGTTACATGAGGTCATGGCTATTTGGCACAAGGACCATGATTTTGGGCCAGCCCTCTCTCTCCTCTGCTGTAGCTTAGACCATTAACTGCTTTGATGATACACTCCCTCTGGGGGCTTCTGCTTTTGAAAGATTTATACTTGGTTTAAATCTGATACGAATGCTCCGCTTTAGCTTTTAGGAGGCCAAGACCAAAAATCTCAGATGGGCAGGACAAGGGAGGAAGGCAAAATATCTCTCCTCAGGTTCCTTGTAGAGGTGCTCAAATATCACTTTGATGAGAACTTTCCAGCTGCTTTGCTGGGTAAACAGATGCATCACAGCTCTAATGTGTAGGGATGCCCTTCACACCAACAGGCAGAGGAAAAAAAGGCGGTGAGAAGAGTGAAAGGCACCTAAATAAAAAAAGGCAGGCAATGATGGATACAACTGAATTTTTTGTGTTCCTTGATCTTTGGAAATGGGAAAACCCTTTCAGGATCACAGATTTCCAGACTGGGCTGTATACATCTTGAGTTGTACTACAAAACAGAAGTGGTTTGCTATCGTTGCCTCCTCCAAAAAAAGCTGTTACTATGAGGTCTTTGGGACTCAGGCACTCCATTTCCCAGTTTTCAGTTAATACTTAAATGGTTATACATAAATAATAGTAATAATAATCGTACCAATACCTGGATTGCCAATCTATTGTACTCAGTCTTTGTGATGCCTCTCGCATGATAAAATCTGTGTATTAAACACTTTAATTGAAACTCTTAATAAAACAGAGACGTTTTCACTTGTGCAGTTATAGTCACATAATGATCACAAAGCACTTTACAGAATCAAATCAAAGTAGCCAGCCTGATCCTTGTATAGAAGCAAACACCGTTATTGTACATCTTAGTAGTACGTAACAAAGCTATCATATAGCCAACTCAGTGTCAAACGTACCATATTTTAGGGTTTGTGCTGGCCAAACAGCATCCAAAAGGCTTGGGTTTTGTCCTTGAGCTCATTCTAAAATCTCTAATGCCATCACAAGCGACACGGCAAGAGGACGCTGAAGGATCTCACCTGCTGGACAAGAAGAGCAGGCTGCAGACAAGAGGGCTGGTGAGCAGTCGTGCCTCATTATCAAGAGCCCTGGTTCAGAAGGAAAAAAAGAGAAAAGGTTATAATTTCCCTGGTTTAGAAAAAGAGCCATGGAAACGTGCCATGATGCTGCGTACCGAGCAGCCTCCTTGGGCTCACTAAGAGAGGACAAGGCAAAACCTGGTCACGCAAACGCTAACGTTCAATGGTGCCTCCCAGGGTCTGGAAGGGGGCTCAAGCTTTGGGCCTTGTAATAGGTAGTTCTGGAGCTAAGAGACAGGCAAAGAGCTTTGCTCCCGCTTGTATAATTGATAAATTACCATTGTTAGTACTAAACAATACTACCGAGCACAGAATGGAAACACGTTAATGCTTTATCCATCTTAAGCAATTCTGCTCATGCGCTCATACTGTTCTTAAATGTGCTAGATGTTTGACAAAACAATAAGTTTTAGAAAAGAGAAAAATAAGAACTTTAAAGATAATCAAAACCTTGACTACATACTTTACCACAGGCAGCTGTGAATAAGCTTCAGTACTCTTTATTTTTAACATTCCAGATATGTAATTTAATGCAGGTCTAATGACAGTCTCGAACATACTGCTTTAATTGAAATTGTTCAAGCTCTGTTCTGTGACAAGGGCTCACAAGCTACCAGCAGGGTTGTCCATTTTCTCTGCTTCTGTAAGGAAAAGAAAAGGGAGGGGAGGGGGACACTCTTGAACTTATGTTGCTATTGATGTGTAATATACAATAAAAAAACAGTTAAATTTCAATTACCCACAGGTAATTATAATTTTATTGTTTGACTGTACTATGGGGATTTTTGTAATTCCCAAGACTAATAATTTTCTATAATTTTACAGGTTGTCAAATAAACTATTAAAGATTATCTTTGAAAAGGATTCTGCAATTGTAAGGACATATCATACTGTTCCTGTACATTATTAGTAATTAGAGATCCCTGGATAGTGAAATATCCGCACTATATGCTAGCTGCTGGATACCATATTTTCTCACAGCCTCCTGTAATCTTGAACCAAAGCTTTCAAACTTCTCAGGCATTGTAGCCTGAGTCACGTCCAAACTTTTATTAATATTCACCGAGCACTCATTAAGCAATTCTGGTGCGTTCGATACGTTAAATCTGTGCCTCCTGATGGGGAAAAGCAAAGGCTCACAGGTCCATCCCGGTGTAGTGGAAACAAACACAAAAGGACTAATTCTGACCTCCGTCCCCTGGTGGGGATACGGAGAAGAAGCAACATTTATACCAGCATAAAAATCTGAATCTGTCCTGAATGCCTTTTGACAATGTGGCTTGCACAACGAGATAGAATTTTGCTTCCTGATTTTATCCTAAAAACATGCCTAGATGCAAACGTGCTACGGATCAGCATCGGCTGTCAACAAGGAGGGGGAATGGGATGGGCAGAGTATCCAGTCCACAAGAAGCAGAAATTTGGGAGTGTTCCCTCATCCTCATTGGCGAGTGCTCCCAGATGGGCTGGGGGGGTCGGTCACTCGCCAGGCCACGCTCCCTCCAGCACTAGCACCCAACATCCACACAGCCAAGGGGAGCAGGCAGCAGCTCTTCCCAGTTTGGCTGGCAAAAGTCAAAAGGCAACTAAACCAGTATTTAATTCATCTGCATGTGCAATGTCTGGAGAGAGATTTATTCAGAGGCTTACAGGGGTGTAATCCTGAGGAGGACCAGAGGAAGGATGAGCTGAGAAGAAAAACAGACCCCGAAACGTTGCATATAGGATCCGGGCACGGGCTGAGAGGGCAGCGAGCGTAAAACCACGAGGGGAATAGCAGTTGTAGAGATTGTTGATGTCTTGCCTGAAGAGCCATCAAAGGCACAATTTTTAGCTGGCGGCATTTTTTTTTTTATTGCCGCTGCCCCAGGAGATAGTCATTATTTGGTTTATTGGCCTCTTGGATTGTTATGTGGCGAGGGCTCTGTGCGGAGGGGAACTTCAGCGCATTAAGATTTCTTTATGGGCTGAAATCTCTCTGAGGAGAGGGATTTCAGGACATGAAGATTTTCATGCAGAAAACTTTATGGGTATGACTTTTTTCCTGATGGATGCCTCCACCCTTCGAGCTGGGGTTCTGCACACCCCCAGCCTGGTGGGGCACCAAGCAACAGCATCATCTCATGGCTCTGCCCTGCACTGGACACATCTGCGGGGAGGGTTCTGCCTCCCTCCCGCTGCCAAGGAGCCTCTGCGGCAGCTGCGACGCTCAGCGAGGGATCTGGCGAGGGATTTCCCTCACACCAGGGAGCGCTGAGGGTGGATTATGTTGGTTTTACTGCGGTGTTGAGCTGGTGGAGCAGTATAAAGATACGGGAGCACAGGGAAGGATTAAGGCCAATGGACTGCAGCGCTTTGCCTTCCTCTAGAGACAACTTCCATCCGATCAAATGTATTAAACAAATCTGAGTAGTCAGTGTAGATATACACACTGAGCTCTCTTCTCCAAGGTCTGCTTGTCTTGCTGTCCTGTCCTCATCCTGCACCTATGGGAAGGTGTGGGAAGCAGGATATTGGGTAATTTGGAGAGTTCTTCAGTAAGTGGCATTTTCTGCTCCTGACTGCCTCTCTACCTCCTAACCCGTGTCAACTGAGACTGAACCCATTCCTCCAGGTGACTGGCATTTATAATAAATAGACAGACAAAGCTGAATATGTTTCTGGTTAACAGATGATACCATGTACAAACACACATCTCTCTTCCCCCTTAATTTTGGTCTGCGTTTCCTGCTTAACACATTCCTTGTTGCAAGTGGAACACGTTCTGACAATTGAATTGTGAAAGCAATTAGAAACAGAATTAATTGATAAAATTAAAGCCCTGCTTTCCTCATGTTTGTCATATGACTACAAATATTGTCACTCCCATTAATATTAATTAATATAATTATCAATGTTTCTAATCCCTACACATTTTGTCGAAAAGTTACTCTTAGCTCAAGAATATAATTGTTAAGTCATGGAAATGTTAAGTAGCAGCTAAGCAAGTCCAAAGAATTAATAGCAAACAGTAGTTTATCCAAGGATTAGACTTTGAGCAATACATAATCACCTCTTCATGTGTTCATCCACATAAAATACCTTCCATCCTCACCACACTTCTGCCTACTTGTCCTTGCAGTGCACAGTTTTCAAGAATTAAAAAAAAAAAGCGAAGATAGTAAGTAAATATTCTTTGCAGTTGCACGCTTTTCTTCAAGATAAGTCACTGCGATAAGAGTTATGTGCCCTTAGCTGAAAGCAATGTCAAGGTCAATTATCTCACGCTGAAAGCCCTAATGCAAGATACTTTTGTGATCAGAATAATATGTGTAACATTGCAAAGCCTTTGTTTTAGTGTTGAGGAAAGCAAATCCACTCTCTCTAGACTTCCCAACGTATCGTCTCTCAGTTTTGAATGTCACGGATTATTCCAATACTACAAAAGACTGACTTGCCACGCTGGTGCCCTTTGAGCAGGTTTTCCTGGCGTGGCACGACTGGCACTGCCGAGCTTTCCCTGCCACCTGCCCAGCTCCTCGGCGGACAGTTAGCAATCCTTGCCTGGCAATAGCGTGCCTGCTTCACAGAAGTAGTGCGAGGTGGAGTATTAATTAGCTGTTTTGGAGAATAGCCAAAGTGCTTTAAAGGCCTTTGTTGTAAGGTGGAGGTTTTTTTCTTCTAGAAGAGAATAATGTAATCATTTCACTATTAATTTTTAATTGTATGTTGCTTTGCATTATTACCAACCGATAGTGATTATCCTAAGAGAAATGGTGATGCTGCGCAAGCGGTATCTGTTAGGAAGACTATTGGGCCGCACTGTAAAAGAAGCAACAGAAAAAAGCTGTTCTTTGAAGTTGTTGCAGTCATCTGCTGCTGTCTGTTCCTACAAGCTATCACATTAAATACTTATAAATTGTATGAGCTTAAGAAGATTCATGGAGAAGTGCCACATTTTTCCCTGTTGTCAGGTGTTTTTCTTTGCTTGATTTTGTTTCTTTTTTTTTTTTTTTTTAATGGCCACCCTTTGTGATGAAAAGTTAATTCTGAGAAATCTTTTGCGAGCAAACTAAACTCACTGACGTGGATGAAATCAGCAGCACTGTGCCCGCTGCTGGGGAGACACACATGCTCCCCTGCAGGTTTGGGCGTTGAGGTTTGTAAGGGTTGGGGCGGTGGGATGCAGCATCAGCACAAGTTTAAATCTCTGCATGACAATCAAGTTCACTACTCAAGTGCATTGTTTGTGCAAATCACAGAAACAGAATGGTTTGGGTTGGAAGGGACCTTAGAGATCATCTAGTTCCAACCCCCCTGCCGTGGGCAGGGACACCTTCCACTAGAAGAAGCACAATTTGTCTTTAGCAATCTCTTTGTTTGCCATTCCTCTACCCACTGTTCATATTTGAGGCAACTTTTGTGCTGTGAGATTAAAACTTACAGCGCGTCCCCTGTCAGAGAGCATCCCGATTCGAAAATACTAGTGCACCACCCCAAAAAAAATGTCTGGGTGAATTATTATACTTTGACAACTGACCCAGCAGAGATGGACCATAATCCACAGGCCATTGCTAAGGAAACAGCATGCCTGCACCAGAGTAAGAAATATGTATATGTGAATTCTTCTCACAAGGAAATCATTATCAAAAGATGCTAAGATTCAGACCACTGATACAGTTAGCCTACTGCTAGAGAAATGATTGTATCACCTGCTTGTGTCTTCCTACAAATTCTTCATTTCATCTAAGAGAAGGCTAGCCACGAGGGGACAGGAAATCTTTAATCTACTTTTCTCCATTTCTTCAAATACCTGGTTCTTATCAACTTGCATTGAACGTGAGCAACACAAAAACTTAGTGACGTACCCTCCACTTAATAAAATAAATGGAAATAAACCACAGACCTTTCTCTAGTGTGGGATGGATTAATCACCACAGAATATTACATGAGAGTAAGGTCACAAAGCGGTTCTAAAAAGGCAGCATGGCTGTAAATTCAGGAAGAAGAAATCAATTAGCCAAAAAAAAGTACGTAGAAAAGTCTACCATTTAGTAACAGCGAATGTCTGAGCTGCGCTTTGCCACTGACATCAGTGGCAGGAGGAGGAGTTAGAAGGGGCCTTTGACTGTTCACCTCAATATTTTAATATTGTCCATTGCAAAGAAAAATCATGACATTTCTTCTCCTGAATCCCTACTACAACTCACATACTTCTATATAATTCTATACTACTATTTGTAGTATATACTAATATTATAGCATTATGCCAGAATAATTTATACAATTATTTATTAATAGATTTAAATGATTATTTATTATATAAATTATAGGTAAAATAAACATGTACAAATAGATATGATAGTTTACATAATTATGTAACACTATTGATTAAAAAATATTATCTTTTTGGACAGGTACTCAAGATTGCCATAACTTTTCAGACAGCCGCGAAATTCTGGTGGAAAACTGAAGAGTTTGCACTCAATTCTCATGGTTTTCAGCTGAATTAGTTTCAAAATAGATAGATGCTTTTCATGAAAAAGAATTAGACATGATTACGTTAAAGAAAAAAAAAAACAAAACAGGAAATTTCTACCTGATCACTTCCAAACTTCAATTTTAGTCCTGGCATGATCATCAGTGAAAACTGCGCCTTTGCTCTTCCACATATCCAGTGCTGCAGAATCTCCAGGACCGGTTCAGGAAAGCACTGAAACATTCACATCACGTCCAGTAAGCACTTTTCCAAATAGCAACTCTTTCCTGAACTGGGGCCAAGACAGGTCAAGTAAAGGGAAAAACAAAAATGCAGACGATGAAGCAACCTGCCCGTAATTCCCCAGCAAATCAGAGATTTAACCTCTTGACAGTGCGTTGTATTTTAGTTGTATTTCCCAGTTAACTGTTGGTAGTCTGGTCCTTTTTCAGCTCAGGGAAAGAGAAAGACAACCTCCCACTACCCTCTTCAAGGGCTTCCTGGACCATGAAGCAACAGTAGTTTGCGTAATGAAAAGTCACTTTGCTGCTTTGGTGAAAACATGAGCGCGGTGTCTGACCGAGATAAAGAAAGATGGCAATGGACTAACTCGCACGCAGCCTGCGTGCCCGGGCAGCTACTACGCACTGCTCCGCTGCGTTTTGCCAACTAGGCCCTCTGTAGCCTTTATTGCTCTATGAATTACAGGCAAATGCCAACTAGTAATCTAACACGGATTGCAACTTTTCCTGAGCGAATGCACTCTGTTGGGCACATGTTAGGCCGCTCCGGCAACCAAACCCTACACAGTCGCTCACTCACACAGTTTGTGGATTTTCCTCGTGAGTAGGGGATCCACTGGAGCAAGGGAAAATGGTGGAAGGACTCCTTCTCCTTTAAGGTCCCAACTTAAATAGGGCAATTTGCGGAGGTGCCGACTGGCTCAAACGCCGAGGGGGATGGGAGTCCGATCTGGTGGGCAGAACCGGGAGGTCACAGGGAGCAAATCCCCTCTCCTGCCACCAGAACCCTGTGGGGAGGTGTTTTGTTTAAAGGTGTGCCTTTGCCCAGGAGCGACTGTGTAGGGTTTGGTTGCTGGAGCAGCCTAACCCACGACAGTGAAAATCCGAGTTTTTAGCCACAGCACTCAGGCCTTGCTTTCATCAAAGCAAACGGCCCTATTCTTTTTCATACCGCCGCCTAACTGAGCCTGCCAAGCTTCCCTGAGCCAACGTGGGTTCAGCAAATGGCAGCCTGTCCACACCTGCCACTGACATCAAGGAATTCATCCGTAAGCCATGCACGAGGGAAAAAAATCAAATTGGTGAGGATTGGCCCACTTTTTCAAACCGAGCGCTGAAGATGCAGTGGGCCTTTGCAGAAAGACTGAACGGTCACTGCTGTGGCCACGCAGTGGTCCTCGCTTGCACCTCTTCTACTGCACAGGGTGCAACTGCAGGGAGGTGGGACTGTGCTCCCCGATGTTAGGAAATGCATGGAAGGTGCCCAAATGAACCATATTTTTGTCACTTCCTTCTTTATGGCCAAGAAGCTCTTTTTGAGAATATTTAACAACACCTGATGAGGCAAACCTATCTCTCCTGATGTTGGGAGCACAGATACAGGACAGTCTTTCTCCTTTGCTAAGGAAACTGTATTTATCATTCCATGCATTAGTTTAATCAAAGAAAAATAATAGATGGAGAAGAAGAGCACAAATCAGCATCAGAAATCAGCCTTAATAATGCTCCATCTATTTGTGCATCTTGCAGGAAGACCTGTCACCTGCTGCAGAGGTCCTAAAGTCCTATTGAAATACAAGTTGAAGAAACCTAATTTTTCTCACATTAATTGCAGTGATGCTAATGCATTCTTGGAACAGGGCCAGGGTAAGTGGAATGCAGTCTGACAGCAGATAAATATAAATTATATATAAGAAAAACACTCTGTACCTTTAACTCCTAATTCATTACAAGTCAGCCATCAATCTTTAATTTCTACGCATGTCAGCCGCATGGTCAATAAGCCATGCTGTATCCTATCAGAGAAATGATTTCCAGGGCACCAAGACGCAAGCAGGGATTTGGCTAGTGGGCCCTGAAACAGTACCTTCCTGTTGCCAGGGCACTATACACATATTTTCTTTCAGACATGGTTGGAAACAGCAGGTGCTCAGCGCTTCTGAAAACGTGACCACAGGGCTCGTTGGGGTTTTGTGTAATTACTTCTTCACATTACCCCTATATTTTTTAGCGTGCATCACAAACACAGGAAATTTTGTTCAGTCAGAGGGTGGGGAAAAGGGAAAGTGTTCACAACACTAAAGTAAGTAGCCCAAGTTTCATTTTCACAGTGTTGCATATATCTGCTCCTCTCAATAGAATCGGAGTCTACTAGTAGCTACATGCCCCTGCTGTACCTAAAAAGTAGTACTACTAGTCTGTTCCAGGTTTCATTGGCAGGGAAGTCTGAAAAGGCCTCATAGTTGGTCTTGTTTTGTACAGTTCTTATTAATTAAAAGTCCCTCTCATGCACATTAAGGAAAAAAAAAAACCACCAGCCAACACACCACGTCCTGCTTAGGCACACGGTAATCTTTTCCTTTGCATTACAGTGTGTTATTAATTTGGATTATCCTGTTGCTTCACAGCTTTGAAAAAAAAAAACCCAAAGAAAAAGTTACTGAATATTTGCAGTCACCTTTGGTAGGCAGGTTCTGTTCCTCTGCTTATTTGAGATATTTCTTTCCATCTATTGCACCATCATGTTTCAGTTCCTGAGAGCTGAAGATATTTATTCAGTGCCCTTCTATCTCGGCCATCGTAAATAGCTGTCTGATAACAAATCGCGCTCTCGGAACATCATTTGCTACCAGAAAGGATCTTCAAGAAGCAAATGCGCTGTGATATAGGATTTCCCCTGCTTTGTTATGAATGCAATAAAGAGTTTTACAAAATCGGCTTCCTTCCATTTAGAGGATAAGTATATATCATTTTAGTAGTTTTACCACTCCTTATTGCCTGTCTGTTTATGCTTCATACTTAGAGTTACTGCTCCCTTGCTCTTCAAATGAATACTACTGCTTAAATACAGAGAACAATATGTGCTTATTGAAAGATTCAAGGATTTCAGCTGTCAATAGAGGCTTAATTGTCTGCTGGTGGATGCTCAGACACTACACTATAACGATGGCTGTTACATAAAGCCAGCAAGAAGAGACCACTCACAGCTCATCATACGCCCTGATCCAACAATTTAGAAAAAAAAAAAATGTAATGCATAATATTAACTTGCATCTTACTTCCCTATGTCATAACCCATCATGTAACGTTGTGTTATTTCATGTCATGTCATGCAGAACATGATGCAATGCAATGTCACACTTCAGAAAATATTACTAAGCGAGAGCTGATTCTTGTTATCAGTACGGAATATGAGTCTCTAATCCAAACATATTGTGGCTTTGGCTGATGGGAAGGGATCAAACGGAGAGCTACGTTGGGGCAAATGCTTTTCTTCTCTGGCTTGGCCAGCAGATGTCCATTTGTCAGTTTTAGGTTCAATTGGAATTTCTTTGTCATGGGCACTTTCTCTTGTAAAAGAAATAGCAATTTTATGGCAAGCCAAATACTGAAAAAAAAAAAAAAAAGCCCTTAGAAATACATAATAAATGTATATTAGCGAGACAGAAAATTGGAAAATGGCCACCTGCCAGCAGCCACATAAATTTTGGAGGCAATGGATTTTTCTGCCATTATGCGTTATCACAGGAATTGCAAATATTTATTAAAAGTATTAAAACGGTGAGAATGTTAAATGTTTCCTTCAGTAGTGGAAATTCGCATTGCCACATAGAAGATCGGATATTCTGATACAATGTTTATTAAAATGACTTCATTTTATTGGGCTGTCATACACAATAAATGTGCAGGTACAGTTAACAAAAGATCTATTGTGGATACGGGAGATTTGTGAGTAACACTTCAAAAAAATAATCTCTTCTGAACTCTATTCATATAAAAAAGCATACTACAAACTTTCATTAACTTCCTTAGAACCAATTATTTTCTGAGCTTATTTTCTTTTTCTGCCATCCCGCTATATTTTGTTAGTCAATTTGTTTGCTTACGTTTTAATGCCTAATGGGATTAAATGCAGTTTATCTTTAATTTATATATGAGTAAGCTGAGCGCATACTCTATGTGGAACAGGCAACAAAATACGACGATTATTTTTGGGTTCATTTACAGGTCTAAACATGAATGGCTGCAATATATTGGGATCCTAGTATCTTTTCATCCAATGAATAAAACATTATTAAAAGATTGGTGGGAGCTCCATAATATTGATTGAGAAGAAAATCACATTCCAGTTTTGCCCACATTTTCTGTTAGGATTAATCACAGTGATTTTGTTCAGACACAGGGAATACCACTGATGTCCCGTAGCCTCATGGGGCAACTTTTCTGGTTGGCTTCACTGGGCATAGAGCCCCTTCCAGGAGGGTCTGAGCACTGGTGGGGAGAGTCCTGCGGGGAGACACCAACCCCTACGTGAATGGGAATAGAAAACAGCTGGATTAGAAGGGGATATCTTGAGATAAACGAGATGATCTTCTTAGACGGTCACAAGATTTGTGATGAGATTGTTGTTGTTGGATGGGAAACAACGCTACTTCTATTCTCAGCGGTTTCCTGAATCAGCAATGGAAGGAAGGAGGATAGCCATTGCCTTCACAACCGAAAGTGTCATCTAAGTAGCTTTTAAAGGTCATTTTTTTTTTAAGAAATGAGCAGAGAAATAAGAAACCAGTACTGGTCTTTTTCTTACACAAGAGTTCCTCAATTCCTTACAGTCCATTAAGTAAGAAGTGTGATTGGAGTATATGTTATAGACAGAGGGTGAATAGATCAAAGTTACAAGACCCCAGATTTATGGAGAGCCTTATGCAAGAAAAAGTCTGGCTCTGGAAGATAAAATTTCAGAAATAAAGGATTTCTCTCTCTGCTTTTATATGATGCAGTTTTATTCCTTTCTGACAAACACAGAGCAGGAGAGGGAGCAACTTTCATGAAAAACAACGCTTTGTCTTGATCCAGACACTTTATATGAATTTGTGAGATACTGAAAGTGATACATGGGATTTGACACAAAATGTGTATGTTGGAGAGAGACCTTGGCCACCTCACAGGCAGAGGCAAAACCTCTGTTGGCTTTGGTGGGGGCAGGTGTGGCACCCCCCCATTGCTGCAGCTGCTCAAGCAGCAGTCAGAAACCAGAGCTGAGATTTGCTCTGCCCAAAGCACTCGTGTAATCCAGTCAGTGCAAAAAGTGTAGTCAGCGTTTCAAGCAACGCTAAACCATTTGCTTGGCCAACCTTATTTAATATGAAGCATGTTTTATCTTGATTTAGGTTGTTGTTGTTCTTTAATTAAAGAAATTATGAGAGGTCATTCTCATTAGTTTAGAAGAGTCCTCACAGAAGGGGTTTGCACTTGTTTAACCTCAGGGTAAGCTGGCACAACTTTTGCATGTAAATAGGATTTAACACTGGACACCTTGTGAATAATCCAGCTCTTCACTTGTGACATTCAAGGAATACTTCAAATACTGCCTGGAATAAAAAGATAACGTTGATAAGCTGGGTTCTTACCGTGAAATTCGTCAAATGATCTGCAGTGGCAGCCCAGAGCCACTGCACCAGCGGGGAAGGGACACCACAGGGCTTTCTGCGAGGGGCAGGCAATACTCCCCATCTCTGCCTGATGACAGGGAGAGATATTGTAACCAAATCCCATGGCTCACGTCTGGCCAGATGGAGAGCTAGCTAAGGGGTGCAGACATTGGGAGAAAGAATGGCAAGCAAGGTGTTTGCCCACTACCCAAGAAAGGAATACCTTGGGGTTGGAGCACGGCTCAGGTGCATGGCGGTAGAGGGGCCACCGCTGCCACAGAAAAGATTTGCTGTGCAAAGAAAAAAGAAAAAGAAAAAAAAAAAGGCAGCGGCATGAGAAGTGCCAACCCTGAATGACACTGTCTTTAATTGGTACCACCAAGGGCTTTGTGTGGTCAGCATGCTTTTCGTGTTTATAATAGAGTCCCCAAATTCAACTGATCTGAAGGGCATCTGACTGTTTTACATTAATCACAAGCTATACACCAGATACCCTGGTGCAGCAGCACTAAGGAGCTCTCATTATAATCATCCTGCCAAATCAAAAGAAAAACCCTAAGGCTCCTAATAAAGGAGACCACTGGACTAAACA
Source organism: Tauraco erythrolophus (assembly GCF_009769465.1). Taxonomy (NCBI): domain Eukaryota; kingdom Metazoa; phylum Chordata; class Aves; order Musophagiformes; family Musophagidae; genus Tauraco; species Tauraco erythrolophus. The sequence continues at coordinate 129,691,557 of NC_141466.1, read as the reverse complement.
AATTGAACAAGTAGCTAGACATGCATAAGCTTAAAACTACTGGTGTCAATCAGATTCTTCTGAGCTGCTTATTCCGCTCGGTACTCCGAAGTACGTGCAGACGAAACGCAGACACAGGCTCCGTGTACAAGCACCTGCCCTAGTGAGGTGTGTGCTGACACACGGGTGCTGGCACACACCCCCAGTGTCCGGGAAACACGTACTGGTGCAGTTCATAAAGGCACCTTCAAGAACTCACTATCAAAACTGATCTGGCAATCAGTGAAACAGGCAGTGTGTACGGGGACGCAGCGTGTGCAAGCAGGAGGCTATCTGAGCAGGCTTTTCAGTCTTGGTAGGGTCAGATGTCTACTTCCCTCAGTTCCAGTTCAGAAGACACAAAAGAAAGACCAGACTGCATAAATCTGAGTGTCTCTAGACCAGGAAAAAGGTGCAGTACCCTGAAAGACCTGCACGCTTCTCACCTTCCTGCAGCTGCTGATAGAAGTTACCATTAAGTTATAGTAAGTTATATTCTCTATTGGAAGGAAAAAAATGGTGAAAAGGTGGGTCATTGCTCTCTGAAAAAATACAGTTGGCACTACTGAAAGATCTCCAGAAATGGGAGAGAAAGAAAATTTTAAATTTAGAAGCAATATATTACATGTTGGTGTTTTCAAGGCAAGTGATAGCTAGATTCCATTAGCTATCACCCCTTGTCTAAAGCCAGAGGCACAATATCCAGATTTTGAGGTACTTCCTCAAAACTCAGAAAGAATCTGTGCACAAGAGTATGTACCCAGGGAAGAAAAAGAAACAAAGCTTATTAGGGTCATTATTTAGAGCTGGAAGCAGAGGAGATGGAAAAAATGAAGGTTTCAGTAGGGAATGGATGGACAAGGGAAATGCACCTGAGGAATTAGGTGAAGGCATCAAAGGAGAGGTTTTATGTCAAGAAAATTCACTTTGAGCCATCAGTGCATTTATCATTGTGGAAACTGATGGCTAAAACACTGTCAGCTTTTTAAGTACTGGGAAATTTTACCTACTGCTGTCATCACCGTTGTCACGCTGCTATTTGTTGTGAGGGTGCTGGTTGTGTCCCCCTGTCACCACCCGAGTGGCCGCACCTCTGTCTGGACATGGAAATGGCTGGGGAGGAGGCAGAACTGGGGCTTCCCTTACCAGCAGCCTTTTGAAACTGGAAGGCAATGTTTAGAGAGATTATTATTATTTTTAAATTTAATTCTTACTTTTTTAGTTCATTCCTCTTTTTCCTTCTTTTTTTTCTATTGCTTCTCTCTATTTTGTTTTACTCCACACTGTAATAAATCAACATGTAAATTGTACTGGATTATTTCCACCTGGAATGCTGGAAGACGAATGGTACAAAAGATCAGTTTGGTCATTTACCATATCGGTTTAGTATGGTAATACTGTTGGTTTTTTTCATTTCTCGTTTCAAAACTGTAAACAAATGTTGCAAGAACAGATCAAATACTCCCTGCCTGAGACAGTGTTTTTGTTCAATGAAAGCATCAAATCCGGTTTCTGAAGACCAAACTGCCCCTTTTACTTTTTCATAGGAAAGTTCCAGAATTTTGATTTAGCCCAAAATTTGAAACTACATTTTGCCGAGCAGCAAAACCAGATGTACCCTTACCACGTTGAATCACAAACATACGCACACGGCGATGAGGAAAATGCACATTAAATATGAAAAAGCATTCCTTTCAGGCAGAAGATAAACAGCCCTACTACAAATTAGCTCTCGGCCCCGTCAGGTGTGAATCTCTCTTGTCAATACGTACCAAATTCCCTGAGATAGAACCACATGGTCATGAATTTTATTTCTCTCCTGCTTAATTCCTAGTACCACTCTCCCTTGTGGATTTACTCAGGGATGATTTACAGTGGGAAAGGTGACATTAAACACGTCATTGAGCATGCAAAGATGCTGCACTCAAAGCAGCATATGCTTGACTTTGTTAAAAGATGAATGCTGTCAACTCCACAGTGCCCACCAAGATCTGGCCTCCTTTTTCTTCCCAACAAACTTTGAGGAAGATGCAGACACGAGTCTTGACACTGAGAGAAATAAAAGTTAATGTATTCATGACATGATTTCACTTGCAGCCTGATTTAGCAATGTCTTGTCTAGTTTGGATCTGCTGTTGCTTTTCCTAATTTACTCATTGCACAAAGAAAATAAATAAATAAGTGTACCATAGTCTTATTTATCCTTCTTTGGACATTTCTTTACCAGGCAGATGGTCAATTAAGAGCACTAAACAATGACACTGTTTTCTCTGTAAACATTTTTTTCTAATAGCCTAACAAATGAGAATCTGTGCTGCCATACTGCTGAATACCATCTTGACTTTCTAATTACAAAGAACTGTGTCTTGATAGTAACAATTACAGCTGTAACAATGATGCTGGTACTTGAACAATATAGTTGGAGGCAAAGTGCTTATCGGAATATTCACAAATAAAGGCTTACATTTATGCCAGAGCTGGAGATGGGAGGTTAAACAGTTGGGGGTGGGGAGGTGTAGAAGAAAGGTTGAAAACATTGGTTTAGTAGCTACAGATGTGAATTTGAATCCAATTACATGAAAGGCAGGGGGGGGGGTGGGGGGGGATGCATGAAAAGATGCTGTTTCCTTCTGTTTGGCTAATCAATAGGTTAAAGGGTTAGTAAAATTAACATGTTAATAACATTCATTTTGCTATTTATGTACCGGTCATAGCATTTTCAGGGAATTATGTCTGTGAATAACACACGTGCTGTTATTCCTGCTTTTTCCCTTGTTTGTCTGAAATGGTCAGTGTGATGGAAACTGGCATCTCAAGTCTCTAATTTACCCTACCTTTCTTATTTAACTTCTTAAATCCCACCCTTCCAAGGCTTGGGTGTTTTTTTTCCTTCTTTTTTTAAATGAAAAGTTCCCTCTATCCCACAGAGCTCTATCCCACTCATCCCCACCACAGCTGTCCCGGGTGAGCATGCTGGCAACTGCTGTAGAGTGGGTGCCGTGTCGCCGTCTCCCTCCCGGAGGGAACAGGATCCTTGGAGGAGGCTCAGCTCCTTCCTCCTGCCCCCTATCAATCATCCCTCACCCCCCTCTGCACCCCTGGTGCCGCAGTACCCCCCACCCCTTGGCACTGCCCCATCCCCGCAGGGCAGGATGGCTTTCGCCTCCTCCGCTCCTTCCCTCGCTCATGTTCCCACAGCGCTCCACCCGCTCTCTGAGCCGTAATTTAGCCCACACTTATTAATCAGTGCACATAATTTGTCTCTAATGCTGTCAATTTAAGATGGCAACCTGACTTTTTTTGGAGGGGGCAGGGTCAACAATTTAATGAATCTCGTCTGCATTTTAATTCAGACCTAATAATCTGCCTCCGGCAGTTTTCTTAGACAAGTGCAACGTTTTCCAGGATTTTCTTTCATCAAATCCAGCACAATGGGATGTTTACCTTCCTGCCTAGGATATGTTCAGTACAGGGTAAGTCACAGACAGACCTACCTTAATCAAACTGGGACACGGACTAAATCTACTGATTTAGCCTTTGAAGGGTTTTCCTGGGGACGTGCACAGCACAAGGAAAGAGAAACTTGGGGCTTCGCAGTCCCTTTTTTGCACGGATCGGCGCACAGTTGTAGGCACAAAACTATACAATTCTCATGAAATAACCCTTTCTTCACTGATGGCCAGAGCATCCAAGGCACGGCTCCAAAAAAGCTTGCTTTATTTACTCCTGTGCTTTTCTTTTTGTCCTTTCTACAGTAAAGTCCAGCAGGAGGGAAAAAAAGTTACCGGAAGGGAAGAGAGGTGCCGAAAATTCAGTCCTACCGCTTAAACAGTGTGGAGGAGTTTGTCTAATTGCTGTGGCAGGAGGCTGGAGCCTGATCAAGCAGCTCAGTGGACTTCCCTGGGTCAAAATAAATAAAATCGCCCAAACAAGAGCCTCTCGATCACCGTGTCAGATGTAAACGGAACAGACTTTGTTATTAGGAGCGATGTGACTTTGCCCGGGCGAGTGCTGCGCTGACAGAAGCTCCTTTCTGGATTTCAGTCAGCCGCTGTCACTTGCCTTGACAACACGGGAAGTTAATGTATGCACGGCGTTACTGCACACGCATCTGCAATTCGCAGCATATTGTATTGTTTACCCCTGCTCTTTTGTAGTAGTGTGTGTCGTAATTTGCCTTCTAGCAGCAGAAAATTCCTCAACTTAAAATTTTACCCTCGTTTTGTTTGCCCTTAATAGAAAAACAGCCCTTCCACAGCCCTGTCACCACCGCAGCTACTGCACTCTGCAGCATCGCAAATAGAAAAATATCGTATTTCACATTTTGATCAGAAGTGTCTTCAATATATTTTTATACATATCCTTCATCTTTCTCTGCCACATGTTATTTTTTCCTCTTTAACAGCTGCTTAGCATATTTTATGCCTTCTGGACAGTTTCTAAGCAGTATTGGAAGGGGCATTCCTGCAACGTACCTGAGTACTGACAGTAACAGCAGAGGGGTTTTATGTCCTAAATTATCTTCTAGTGCTGGTACTCCTGTCTGCCAGGACAACAAGGTGCTTCCGAGGCATCTACTCTTTCACAGACCGATGGCACCTCCAACTGATTTACCACTCATTCACTACTGTCTCCTACTGCAAAACTCTGCCAGATTCAGGTGTCTGTCCTTACCATGTACTCCGAGGCAGCTCCGTCTGCCATACCACCAATACCACTAAGTGTACACCATTTTCAAACCTAAGCTCTAAGTCCTGTAACGAAATGAGTCACAAGACCAAATTTCCATATCCCAAGGTACTCCAGGTAAGATGCAATGGGAAATTCAGTGAAATTCTCTAATCTGAGTTGCAGGTCTATATTCAACAGGCTGGTATTAATGCTCTTTGTTTTAGCTGGTATAGTATCAGAGTGACATAAATCCAAGCAGAGTCACCCGTAGTGGGCCCTTGTTTTAAAAATAAAAAAGAGTACTCTTGCTGCAACTTTTTTTTTTTTTCAGGAGTTGGGAAATTTGTATGCTAAACCACAAAGTACATTAAAAATATGATTGCCTGGTTCAACTGCTGCCCCTCACAGAGTCACAGTTAACGTGTATGTCTCAGCACAAACGATTTTTATTCCAATTACGTCGCTTTCTGAATGAGTTTATCAATTCAGAGCAAGTGTTGCCAACCTTCACTTTGAGTACCTTGGCACAGCCTCCATTCATTTGGCTTCCAACTTTCTTCCAGACACTGTTTCTCAAAATTAGAGTCCAGGTCGGTCAATGTAACATGCTACTCCAAGAGCTGAAGCTCCATGTCATGGGCTTAATCTCACATGGTCTGAGCTGTGTGAAAGGGAGGCATCCAGTTCAAGCCCACCATTAACAGAGTGGGCTTGGCAAACTCGGAGGGAGGCTCATCCTGTCCAAAAATTTCTAAGATAGGTGAGATAGATAGATTTCACTTTTGGTAGATCTTCCTTTGGCAATGCCAAAGTGATTACAGAAGAAGCTTAGTTTTCAGATGACTAAATCGGCATGAGATGATCCTCACCCTTAGGTTCATGCTGATGGTCAGGAGCATTTGGCATCAGCACAGCCCCTACTGAATACTGGAGCCTGGTAAGTCCATAATATGCTACTTAGTTTAAATTCCTCTGTCTGGCCACACATGTCCAGTTCTAGCTAAAAGCTTGAAAGTGAGACAAAGTGTACAACAGACACTCCGAAAGAAGAAAATCGCACAGTGTTCAGGTAGCACTGTGGAGAAGGAAGTTTCAATCCAGAGGGCTTCTGGATGAAACAGACAATGAAGCTCTTCTTGAAAAGAGATTTTTTTCTCCCTTTTTTTCTTCTTTGAAGCAAGGGGAAAATAATACTGGGAATTTAGAAAACATGAATTTTTAAAACCTAATAAGCTACACTAAAAATCTACACAACTCCCTTCCCTTAAAATATTAATTTGGAAATACAAGATTTGTGATGAGGGCAGTCTGGGTAAACAGCTCTGAATACTGTTTGTGCAGGGGTCTCAGCAGCACCCCCCAGGCCAGTGCTGTCCTCAGCCATCCTTGGCTTAGCCCTGTCACGCTCGTCCACCTTGTCTCTACATGTTGGAAAACAACAGGCAATTAATTGCACGGTGCGTTTACGAGGCAGGGGCTGTAAACTACCATTTTATATCTGTGGGAACTGTTGGGCAGAAAGATGGAAGGAGCTGTGCAAGCAGTCCGGAGGACCAGAGTGACCTGGAAATAGGAAGTCCCAAGCTTGACGCACTTTTCATGGCCCTGCCAAACCCCTAAGTGCTTTTCTAGAAGTATTCCTGGGAGGAATTAATTTCCCTGAGAGGAACTCGCATCTGACAAAACATTTTGATTTTGATAAAGAGGCATATTCCTTGAATTTGTTTTTCTAGGCACCTCCAGCCACAACTTCTGCATTGCTCACCATAGGACCGCGATTTCTGCTTTACCATTAGTACAAAGAGACACTTAGAAACTCTTGGGAAAAAAGGGCATTCACACATTTTAATGAAACCTCCAAGAAAAGGGAAGAAAAGCAACTCTTCAGTAGCTAGATAAATAGTTTTAGGCTCAATTTCCTTTCCTTCCCTTTCACGCCTCACTCTTGCCCCAATATATGCAAACTGAACAAGCACTTTTCTACTAGTCTGCTTTATGCCTCATGCTTTTGTCTTGCCTTTTTTTTTCCTTTATTGCATTTCTTTGCAAACATTTTGACCTAGCCCAATATTCTTCTCCTTCTGCCTCCCTTCCTTTATGTTTTGGTTCCATGTGACTAGACTTCAGGCTTCTCCCTCTCACACACAACGCTATTAAAATTAAATCCTTTTGTGTAACTCTCTATTTCATTACAGGTCTTCAAGCCACTCCTGAAATTCCAAGCCAGTCTTTGTAAGTCTTAGTTCACCTGAAGGCAAACTTCAGCACACATTTTGCTTCAGGTAAGACTCCTTCTTATCCCACCAGTATAAAGTTCAGCCTAAAAGATTGCCACATGAAGCTACAGACTACCCACAAAATGACCATACAAAAAAAAAGGTGCACATTCCTTTCCTGCAACACAAAATGCACACAATATATACACTACTATTAAAAATTTAGGCCTGGCTACCTAACTAACAGGTAGGCAATAACACAGGTAGTTTGTGGTAAATGGGGCCTCTGAGAAATGTTTTAATAGTGGAGATCATTCTGTTAGAGCACAGACAGAGCTTGGAGAGGTAGGAGTCAAACAGACCTGGGAAAGCCACGACAAGAAAACAATAAAACATAATAAAACACACGTGCCTTGGAAAAGGTACCTAATTCCCTGGTCCCCACTGCTGCCAACGTATTTTTGGCCATCCTGAAGATGCCAAATGCTCCTGTGGATCTAAAAAGGACCTGTTTGATCAAGGTGAATTGGGCCTGAAGGAACCTGGTGAAGAAATCAGTGATAAACTGCCTCCCTGCACCAGAAATCCTGCTTTACATTTACCAAGGACGAAAAATGCTCACACCTTCCCGAAAACATCATTGCCTCCCAAGTACCGACTACCTGATGCCTTCCACTTTTGAAGGAGAGGGTAATGGCTGTTTAACTCTAGCATGTACTCTTCATACCTAGGCAAAGTTGTCATAACTCACTATATGCAGTAGAGAAGACAAAATCCAGCTCGTATTGAGTAGACCTTCTAACTAGTTAGCAGGAGGGAAAAGACACATTTCTCACTAGTCTTCCAAACCATCTCGAAGGCCCATTTATTTTCAGCACCAAGTCAGTGCGGTGATCTTTAAGTCCTCAGCATGCTGGAAAGTGGTGACAGAAGTCTCAGTTGATATGTACGTGACTAACAGATTCAAGGATATTCCTTTGGGACAACAAAGATAACAGTGCCCAGGGCAAAACTGTCAAGAGAAAGAAGGAAGGTTTGAATGAGCTTCAAGAAAAAACCTCTATATGGAACTCACCAGTCACCAAGCATTCACAGAGTACCATGCAAGAATTACTTTTCTTCTTTTTTTTTTTTGGCAAAAAACCCTTTTCTTTGAATGAATGAAGGTGACATCATCACCATTGGTCTTACCACTATGAATAATAAGCACAGAGACACATGCAGAATGGGAGGAAGTTGTCAGGGAAGAAGACAAAGATGAGGCCATTGACTTGTACAGAAAAAGTAAATGGTAGAGGAAAAGTGGACAAGAATTACGATGCTTGGACTCTCCCCGCCTTCCTATTTACAGTGCCCAGGGATGAGATGATGAAAGCATGAGCAGTAAGATATCTACCAAAGATGAGGATAATAGCTGTGATTAGTAATAAGATACAGAACTTCCTCAGTATGTTGTAAAATTGAAAGCCAGCCAGAAAATACATTGAGCGCACTGGTAGAGCTGTCAGTTGTTAAAAAAAAAAAAAAAAAAAAAGACAAAGGAAAAATAAGGAAAGGTTCTGTTTTGGCGATAAAGAGCAAAATTACACAACACACTTAAGGAGATCCACTGGCTGCTTTCCCTTAACCCTACTGACACTTCTTCATCCTCATCAGCATCTCCTAGCCCTTGGTCCTGCTTCCTTCCTCGTGCCAGCTGGGCACCTTCTTAACCATATGGAGAGTCAATGCAACCCATTAACCCAGCAGAAATGTAACACGGAAAAGAACACAGGTCTGTATCTTCTGCTGGACTAGTGAGTTGGATGAGCTCCCTGTATGGTTCGACAAGCAGCACAGTGGGTACACAGCGCTGGAGGGAAGGGGGAGGCAGTGAGCCTAACTGTGCCTTGAGCTGCAACAGTGCTCCCCTTTGAGGAGTTAGAGACAATGCCAGGACAAGGAACAGAAGATGAGATTTGGAGGAAGTAAGTCAGCAGCGTGAAGCTCAGCGGAGGACTGCAAGGGGCAATGATGCCGATTCAGGAACGATCAGCACAGAGGAGCAAGCTACAGCCCTGGGTGCAGAGAGGACCACAGATGTACAGTCCCCTGGGGAACAAAGAAGCTGAATTTAGTGAGCTCCCCTGAAAATAACGATTTTAAGGTGTGGGCTGAGTCCCACTTGATAAGGAAGCACTAGAGGAAGCACTAGAGGAAAGAGTGAGCAAACGTAGAGGTGTCTTTCCTACACTGTGAATTTGTCAGAGATGCCTTGATTTCCTTCGCCTCGTGCTGCGATGCAGCGAAAGCCGGTGCTTTATGAAAATGTTGCAGAAGCTCTAGGTGCAAATGCAGCATGTGCAAAAGCCGTTTTACTCAAACTGCTACTTAACAAAGTGGTTTGTGAAACCATTTTCAAGCCTTCAGTAATTTTCCCTGCTTGAAGAGATCATTGTAGCATCTTCTTCGTGGGTTGTTCATAGACTTTAAGCCTCAGAGTTCACCCCACGGTGTCACCTGAAAAGGGCACTGCAGGCTATGGATCACAAGTACAGCAGAACTGGAAAGTTCATTTCACACAGTGTCTCAGCCCCAGTACTTAATTCTGGGAGGAGGCGATTTTGCATCACAATGAGACGTACTAGGTACAAACCACAGATTACTTTTCAGAGGAGTTAATCTTCCTAACCATTATCCAGAGTAATTCAAAAAGCACAAAAAATGGAACTGTTCTTGAAGAAAGAATTCATGTTCAGGTAATTACAAATAACAGACACATCTGGTTATCTTAATTGTTTGGGAACGTCTCAATTATCTAAGAATGTTTTCATAAGGACTCAGAGACAGTAAAACTTTCTCACGGCAGATTGCATTCACTGATGAGAGGAAATTCGGTCGATCTAACACACCGAAGCGTGCTTAGACCCAGAGAGCACTTTCAGTCCCATTGCCAATGGGCTTTATTTGCCTCTAAAGAACGACAGACTATGAAGTGAGAAATGGGGAAGTCCCACGTAGGCAGCAGCAGCCCCTTTCCCTGCAGTTTTTCCAGCACTCCTGTGAAAATGAAGTTTTTTTGTGTACTGACGGTTCAGCCAGAAAAATGACAGCAGTGATTTTTTAGACATCTGCCCAAAGAGAGGTGAGTCAAGCAAAGGCCCTTGCCCTGCCGGAGGGCAGTGCAGGCGTTTGGCGGCTGGTGAGTGACACCCCTTCCCTCGCAAAAACTGGAAGTGTTTCTTGCCCGAGGGGAGTTGATTGCAGAGGAGCTCAGAAGTTTCTGCAAAGCTGAATTCACCTACACAGGGTGGCGGCTGCTCACCAGGGACCCAAAGGCAAACCCCAGAGGTGGGGACCATTCAAGCACCTCAGGGGGACCTTTGAGCACATAAGGCAGACCCTTCCCCCAGTGGTGCGTGTAGCCTCCTCATCCAGACTACAAACATCTGCAATGAGCCACCGGGAATCACCTCCCCCGGCTCCTAAGCCTCCAAATGACGTGTGTGCAGAGGGGTGGCAGAGAAGGGAGAGAGGCGAGTTTTGCACTTATGCCAGGGTGACTGGACCCCCCCCGATGGAGGGTGAGGGGCTTTCTTACACGTGTCTGTCCCATAATTCATCCAGTTCTTCCACCAGGGCCACAGACATCTAGCTTGGATCTTTTCTGATAAGGGCTGAAGAACCTCTCAGCTCCCGGCTTGCTTCTGCTTGTAGCCTAACTAGCACCTTTGTGTGGAAGACATGATTGGGGTGAAATCCTGTAACTGTGGCGAATGTACCCCTGTGGCTAATCAAACCAGCAAGGAGGGGTGTTGCCAGGGCTCTACACAAATCCCAATCAATATTATTTATCTGGCTGAACGTGCAAGCTGGCCACGTCCCCTCCACCTAATGCCCACTCCCATCCCCTCCACCCTGTGGGTATCAGCAGGAGGGAACCTGATGTATGCTGGTAATTATCTGCTGCTGAAAAGAAGTGCTATTTCTCTTATTTTTGTAATGCAGATCAATGCACATGTCACTACTGAAAAGCTATGTCATTTAGGATGGAGCATTAACTGCTAGGAATGGATTTTGAAGCTCTCCACTTGTGGGTGGAATATTTTCTGGAGGAGTCGAGCCTTTTGAATGCTGAATTTCATTTATCCCACTGCCTCTTTAAGAGTAGTGAGTGGAGGAGAGGGTGTTTGAGAAAGTGACAGTTTGTCATCTCCTTCCCCAGTGAGCTGGAGCTGGGGACCAAGTGGTAGCAGGGAAAGAAGCAAACTGGCACGGGCAGGTTAGCGGGGGACACAGCAGGCTTTGCTGGAGGAAAGAAGAGCCCTGCACTGGGTTGCAAGAAAGCAAACTCTGGAAGACAGAGGGCAATTCATGGGGGCGAGAAGGAAGGGTGTGCCTGTGAGCAGAAACACGGTGAGGCACCAAAGAAAAGAAAAGAAGGAAGCCTGGAAAAAGGGCAAAAGCTGGATGCTTCACTAAGAGGGGTGCAAATCCGAAAATCAACACGCACACGCACATACACACCCCACTCCCCCACCCTCCTGCCAAAACTGCTACCTAGGAGCTGCTCTAGCGTGGATTATCCAAAAAAAGAGTTGTCTGATTTGCAGTGAGAAGGAAGAGTTTTCCAGTTTCCTTCTATTCTGCACAGGAATGAAACAGAAACTTCTCCAGATACTTGCTAAGAAAGAGGGAGAAAACTCTCCTAGTGGCCATGAAGCCCAGGTGAAGAGGAACACATAATGGTCACAACTGGGGTTCACTACGTGTACCAAGAAAAAAGTCAAAATCTGTAAAAAGGGAAACTATCAGTTTACAGTGATGTAAATTATGAACTTCACTCTTCCAACTGGGAATTTTTATTAGCTCTTCCTTACATCTCCAGGATAATCTGCTCACCATCAAACTGGAAAGCCATACAGCCCCCCTAAAGTAAAGATTTTGGCAAAGCAATTACAGTACTGCTGCTACAGTACTGCTGTTCTGCACCCAAAATAATTAATTGTTGCTTTGATGAACCTGCACCTCCCCACGCACCCCGCACACTTCGCTCAGACATGCCCATGTACGCAGCCCACATCTAGGATGTTGACAAAAGTGGCCAAACCCGAGACACACTAAACATTAATAAAATGTGATCCATACCGTTACGCACTTGCTATTTGCCATTGTTAAAACAGGCATTTGCCTTACTTTACAGCTATGATTTTTTAGAGCATCTGTTCACTATGCACAGCTCCTCCTTGAAAGTTCTGTTACTCTTTGGAATCACTCAAAAATTTCAATATTCTTTTGAGTACTTGATATTTACAGTTTGATATTTAAAGTGTGCAATTTTTTATCTAAATTGCATAGCACGCATTCAGTTTCCTGACTGAATGACCTAACTTATACGAACCTTTCCAGCTTCCACGGGAAAAGGTTTTGTTTAGACACGAAACATTGTTCCATGATTAGACAAATATCAGCTACCTCTGAAAACCGTTGCAAGAAGGGTTATGAACAAAGAGAAATAGAAATTATATTTAGAACTCCATGGACATGCAAATAGTTATTCCTTCATTCACCTACACCCCGTACATAGTGCCCAGATTGTTTTTCTTTGATACTGATGTTGATTTTTTTTCATCCTTCATCAGAAGAGAAGACACATGGCTAGTTTGAAAGCTGATCAGATCCCTCGTTCATTTGAAAAGCTTATTTCTAAATAGTACTTGCAAATATGTGATGAGCATAAATTTGGAAACTGCTGAAAAACTAGTTCTATGTGTCATAACACAGGGTGCTGAGTTTTTGATGTGGTACTGAAGTATTACGAAAAGCCAAATTCTTACCAAAAATCCACTCGGTGATGACCGACCAAAGGAGGACTGGAGAAGCGGCATTATTTCTGGACACGTTCCCTGTCCCTTTTCACTCGAGCAGACAAGTACATATGACCTCTTTGCAACGATTCAGGGTTTCAAAGCTGTCTCCTCGAGTCTCTCGATCACCACTTGTCCCTCCCCATTGACAAGCTGAGCACTTACAAGTTTTGAAGCCTCCTTGGCTTACTTTTAAATTTTCCTTTCCACATCTTATGCCAGCAGTTACCCAGAGGGAGAAAAAAAGCCCACCATATCCATCCTTCAAAAAGTCTAACTTTCACTCTGCTAGTTCTAATCCATTATCTAGGCCCACTAATGTGTACTACATCATCAGAGGAGCAATGCTCTGATGATGTAGTGCAGCCCGTGTACATGTACATCATCAGAGTTATATCCTTCTGATCTGCCTGTGGGTTTAATAAGCATTCCAGATGGCTTGCTATGCCTGAAGCAAGAATGGATAATCACACAGCTCTACCCTCAAAACAATAATAAAATAAGGACACAGTAGCATGGGGGCTCATGCCTGCCAAAAACATTCAATAGACTGTATAATGCAATAGTCCAACGTGATTGGTGAGGCACATTTATACCCGAGCTATTCACAGGTGAAAGGGACCTGGTTTTAAATAAAACAGAGGTTACAAATACATAGTGTTATTGTTGTTATATATGGTGGTGCGGCGGCAGCGCCGGAGCCAGGTGGAGCGCGGGGCTGCGGCTGGCCCACCGGCGGGCCCACAGCTCTACCTTCAGAGCTCACGTATGCAAAGACACGGCTTCGGATTGGCAGGAGGAGGACGGCCTGATCTGAATAATGGCACAGCGGCGTTTCTCCAGAGCCGTACAGTACATGCATATCTAATCTGTTATCTATTGGATTTGCAGGGTATCCATCAGCCCAGCTTCCAGCCATCAAGTACCGTAGCAATAAGTGTCACGAAGCCTTTCCTACCCAAGTAAAATTATTCCTCGGTGGCATTGCTCACAGCGAATAATCCGAGCGGTGCGTGCCCGGCTGCGACAGCCAGCGCTGTGACGGCAGAGTTGCTCCAAAAATGGCCTTTTCCAATCAGAGATTATTACCCCTTTCCTTCCACATTGCTGTGCTGCGACCAGGCACGGCATGGAGTGCTACCCCCCTGATTTGCAGAAGAAGTATCGTTGTGCCATTTAAATACATGTAACTTGGAAGTGTGTGTGTGTGTGTGGTTGTTGTGTGGGGTGCGGGGGTATGGCGGGTGGGTTCTTTCTGAAAATAAAAGAAGCGCGCATGGAGAAAAAAGAAAGAAGTTAAGAGATGGAGGCTCAGTTCTCTTATTCCTTTAAACAAGTGAGAAGTGGAGGGAGAAGCACTCTCCGGGATTGCCCTCTCCAGCAATCGGATACATGGGACGACACGGTGGCACGCACAACCTCCCCAAGAGGGGAGCAAACCCTCAAGGCTGCTGGGAGATGAGTTCAAGGGTACCTTGAAACCAAGAGAAATTTGGACATGAACTTCAGCAGGGATAGGGTTTCCATCTAGGGTTGCAGAGTAAGACCAGGTACCCAGATAGGCACAAGTGTGTGTGTCTCCGTAGGAGGAAAAGGTAAATCATCCCAACTCTCAGCAGATTTAACTCGGAGAAGAGTAGCTCGTTGACGTCAACCATTTAGTGCGCTGATGGATAATTTTTTCCCTGGCCAAACAAGTGGGTTCTACTTTAGTTTTAACATTAAACACTATTAAATGAAATGAATACAGCATGTTTCCATCGTACGTGTTGCTGAAGCTGCTGTGACAGCTCAGAAGCTGCTAGGCATGATGTGTCAAGAAAATGTACCAGAAGAAAAGTACACGGAGCTACTGTCAAAAATACAAGCAGGATTGCAAACGGCGTATCGGCTTCATATGCTGCTGATATTATTTTTTAATTGCATCTGTATACCCAGGCAGATCTTTAAGGGTTAACTGCACACAATGTAATGAATTCAATAATGATGAGTTAAAAAAGGTCTAATTAGCAAGTAACCACTTTATTATGAAAGGAAATGGTAATGAATTTAATAGCTCAAAATCATTAACAATATTTAGTTTGCTAGTACTTGTTCTCTATTATCCTCATTAATATGAACATTTAATATGTTTTAAAATGGATTTGTAATACTTTCTGTACCATGAGGTTACACTGACAAAAAGAGTGTAATTATTCTGTTAATTGTAATCTCTGTCTGTTTGTGCTCCAAATAGTAGCATATTTAGGTGTTAATAAAAAAAATAAAAGTAATTAAGAGAGGGAAGTTTAAAAATGTAATTAAACAAAAACTCTTAAATTACAGGCTGAACTACTCTGAGGAAAAAAGTTTTGGAAGTGAGATCCCTGAAAAACAAGTTTCTCCTACCGAGATCTTTTTTCCCGTTAGCGAGAAAAAAAAAAAAAAAGAAAAGGAAACAGAAGCATTACTATTCTTTACCAACAACGAATATTGAAAGTCATTTCCTGAGTTGGAAACAAGGCTCAGGACTGTATCTTCTGGAATATCTGCTCATGAGCAGAGTGTCTGGCAAGGGAAGGTGCTCTCTGACACTGCTCCACAAGTCACAATCCCTCTGAGATCCTGTGGGATCCCAGTGAACTAACTGCCTGTAAGACATCCAAGTAGAATTTCTTCTCACAGAATATCAAGTCAATCCCCACTAATGATGTAACCTTCTCCACATCTCCTGCCCCTCTTCTTCACATTGTAAACACCTTCCTCCAACGTCCCAAACCTTCTCTTGCTGCTGGCAACATCTCCAGTGCCATGGAGGCACCGAATCTGCTGCTGCCTCTCTCACCCAGGAAGCTCCAGTCCCCTTTCCCTCCAAGATCCTTCCCAACAAAAATAAAAAGGAAAAACCAGACCTCAGTCTGTTCTGCTACACCTTCCTTATGCCTGTCGTACCTGCAGTGGCCACAGTGCTGTGGAGGGCGATGGTCCCAGAGGCACGGACCAACGCAAGGTGCTCCTTCTACAGCAAGCAGTGGAGACAAGCGCTCGGTGCCAACCGTACAGACCTGCCACCCCCAGGCTGTGCCCAAAGTGCCAGCGACAGCCAGTGGGGAGTGGGGCTGGGCTCAGGTACAAACAAACAGGTTCACAAAGTGACAAGTGTGAGTGGGAAGGGCAGGAAAGAGCAGCCAGATATTCATAGCTCCTAGGAATATACCTGGCAGTACCAAAGGCTCCCGTGCCTATGCTGACTTTCCTGCTCCCTCTGGTACATGCTGTCAGAGATGGTGACACCAGAAGGTATGGCACAGCATGGCACGGCATGGCAGGAGAAGGCAAGGCAAGGCAAGGCAAGGCAAGGCAAGGCAAGGCAAGGCAAGGCACGGCATAGCAGGAAAAGGCAAGGCAAGGCAAGGCACGGCAGGAAAAGGCAAGGCAAGGCAGTGTTGGCCTTATGGGGCACAGCCCTTTCACTCAGCCATAAAGAAGAAACTCCTGTGCCTGTTTTCATTTGCTAGACCTGTCTCTAGTGAGCTGTATTCCTGTTTATAAAGCCTGCATTAGCCAAAGCAAATCCTGACAAATTTTCTTTTGTGCTATATTGGATGTCAGTTTCTCCTTAATCCGCATGGAATTATTGCACCACATTTACCCTTTTCTTTATCCATCTCTGCCCTACCGCATCAGTTTTTAGTGGCTGATTATTACCAATCAGGACCCTCTTCAAAATCCTTCCCATAAAAATGAAATCAGCACTCAACTTTCCCTAATACTAGAAACTTTCAGAGCTGTTTGCTCTGTTTACAGCACCATCTCCTCATTGAAAACAGCTGTCCCCATGATTTATTGATCCATTGATGGGCAGAGCACCAGAAAAGACGTAGGGCAGCAGCCTGGCATGGATGCCCCAGAGGCGGCTGATCCACCACCTCTCCAGGGCACAGTGGGTCTCCCCACATCACCCATAACAGCACTAGCACCTTCCCATCCCTGGCAATTGACATAATAGGCTAATTTAAGAAACAGTGCCAAGGACAATGCCGGCAATCACGAGAGATTTCATCATTATTCTTCTGAAATATTCCAGGTCATTCAATTTCTTTGTTTAATTTTGCACAGCTTGTGGCACTTGGTGGAGGTGGGAGCAAAGTCTGTAGACTCATAGGCATGTGGTTACCTGTGCTCTTGGTGGATCAGCCGACTACGGAAATACTTTGTTGTGTGTGTGCCTGTGTCACTATTCGTGCTCAAGGACAGGTGTCCTGACCAAGAAATGCCATCCGGACCACATGGGCGGCCAACTCACAATAGACCTTTCTGTGTTCAATTTTTTCTAAGAAAAGGAACTAAAAAAAATGGATGAAATTAAAGTGAAGCATCTCATTTGCCCACGAATGACATATTTCAACTTTCCATTTTACAGAAAAAACTTGAGAAGGATTCTTTTTTTTTAAACTTATTACAATTTCCAATTTTTTTTTTTTTGAATTGCCAGTGAAGAGAAAAATATGTGATTTGCAGAGCTCTAAAAATAACGAGTTAAAATAGTTTCTGTCTCTCAAAGGAGGCCTCTTAGTCCTATAATTTCTGCAGATTTTGCCTTTCAGGATGGGTATTTTAAAGAATGATATAATGTCATTTCTATAAGTATCGTCTCATAATCTGCTGCCACTGTTGGAAATACAAGTTTAGAGACAGCTTGAGCAGAAGAAATACCATCTCACCCAGCTATATTAAAAAAAATAAAATAAAATATTTTAAGAGGTACAGGATGTATATTCCGAAGGTGACCAAACAGTGCCAAACATTTTTGAGAATATTTCTTTTGGTTTCTATCTTTGGCTGCATTTGCAACCCTTTTGTGTTTGTCTACTTCCAACAGTTCAGCAATGTCTATTATGGGGATATTTACTCCTAGAAAGAAGATTTTAGAAAGAGCACTCACATTTGGGCTGGAAGAGTGCATACGGTGTTTCATTCCAGAAATAAACAAGTGACCAGTTGGATCAAAGCAGTATTGCTCAAATTGCAGATAGGTACCTTCAGCCAGCTAAGACAAAAACAAACAAAAAAATCAACAAAGCTATTAAAAATTCAAGTTATTCAAATAAAAAATGAGAATAATTTATTTATTTTCGGTCTAATCCATCCAATCTGTCACATTTTTCCTTTTTAACTTAATCTAATTGCCTTTGCTCAGAGAGGACCTCTCTGGCCCTCATGCCCAGGACTCACCCCGGATGCGGGGATGAAGCAAGAGGGGGGGTAAGGGGAAGACAGGGAGTGGGGCCTTTCTGCCAGAGGAGACCTTGCCAAAGTGCTTGAGAGGGAAACCACCGCTTCCTGCTGCATGGCCAGCAGAGCAGACGTGCTCCTTCGAGATTAGCAGCTGTTTATCAAACAGTGTCCGGGGCCCAAGACAGCGGCTAAGAGAGCGGCAAACATTTGTGGGCTGCAAGGAAAGAGGAAGGAGGCAAATGCCAGATGGAGAGGAAAAGGAGGCTAAAAACACGCTATGATGCTGGGAAATAGAAGAAAAAGTATAGGAAGAAAATGGGGTGAAAAACCACGTTTATATTTCAGGTACCATTTGCAGCGTTTCCAACAGACTTGGCCACAAGCACCCTGGTTGCACATTCTCATGAGGCAAGGCTGAAGCTGCACAAGTGAGCTGTGGGATTATTATTCTCATTTGCAACCTACCACCAGGCTTACTCTCAACCCAGAGACTTTCAGGCTTCAAGAGCAGGGCAGCATGTAACAGACCAGCCATCTAGAGTCATCTGAGAACACAAGCACGCTGCACACTAACCACGTTGTCCCTGCTTTTGTAATTCAAACTTGTAATAAACAGAAAACCTGCCCCAAATCTGTGAAAATTTCAGGAAAGAGCCTAAAAGTTTTGCTTTGGACAGTTGTGCTGCCCTTCCTGGCTTCCTTCTCATGCTCATCAAGAGAAGAGCTGATCATGTGAGAAAGATTCAGGAGTTATTGAAGGAAACTGAGCTGGCCCTTGGACCTTAAGTTCATTTGGAAAATGGAAGTTTTGTTCTTGGTAATAGTGAAAACAGATGCAACTATAGCCAGAATGTCCCCCGCTTTCCACAGAGGAAAAATGGCAGTGAAAGCTAAAAAAAAAGTTTCTCTTGGTGCCAGTAAGCCTCTGTTCTCTTCTGCAAAAAAAACAAGAGACATAATACTTCTTCTCTGTGTTCAGGTTTTATTGACTAAGATATAGGTGTATATTATGCTCAACCTTCTCCTTGCAAGCGCACAGTGAAACGCATGGTTTGTACGAGGAGAACAGAGTTTCTCCCTGACAGGCAGTGCTGGTTTCCAGAGATGGCTGATAGCCTGTTTCCTCCATGAGAGCTGTTACTCTTTAATCCTTGCAATTGCTTTCCGTATCCTACCCAAAAGAATTGCATAGAGAGATGAATCTTATCCCAAGGAGACGTAAGACTATCTCCTCATGAAATTGTAAGAAAACTCTTATTGCAGAATGGGTGACCCTAACAAAATCTTTCTGCTTTGGCAACAACAATGAAGAATTTGTCCTTTAGAGTAGTTTTCCTAATGGAGGGCTCATTCTTTTAGGTCTGTTCCTTAGACAAGTGCTAACTGGAAAACAAAACATCTCCTCCCAGCTTGGGATGCCTCTCAAGCATTCATCTTTCCAGCAGAAGAGGTGCCTCTAATGGCTGTTCTTTGGGGATATCTGAGCATGTTCTTCCTTTAAATAGGGACCCATACAATTCCCAGCTTGGACAGTCCCAACATTCAGATGACATAAGACATGTTGTTTTAGTATAGCAAATCCTCTCTATATGTATTTCCAAGCAAAGTGTTATTGTTGTAGACAAAAATAGGAGAACCTTCATCTCCATATCATCAGTAGACTTATCTTCAGCACCTATCTAAGGTCTAAATAGTATGCTCATTTTTGGGCTCACAAAATTGGGTTAGTCATTGATCTCTGGCTGTGTGTAGAAAAACCTAGGATTTTCTGGCTACTCCTCTAGTTCCTACTCTAGCCTTCACTAAAGCAGATTTCCCACTATAAATTCAAGTGATCCATCACCTGAATTCTTATGTAAGCCCTTTTACTCCCTTCTTATCCTTTAAGTCATAACTACCTAAGCTAGAAGCAAATGACAAAGACTACTGGTAGTTTCTGAAAGAACACCAAAAGATTCCCTTCCCCCCAATAATTTCTTTTAAACAAAAAACACTCAATCTAGACTTGCTTAAGACTCAGAGGTACATTTAACATGTAACAGCATGAAGTGAAGGAACAATACAACTGTGCATTTGGCAGTGCACCACTGTAATAATTTCCAGGGTAAATGGACTGGCAATTTTAACCACATGGACAACATCAAGGCCAAGATGGCTAAATTCAGCCTGGCCTGCATCTGACTGAAGAAATTTGTCATACGTAAATAGGCACAAAGATGCATGTTATTTCTGACTCCACCCATGGCATATGCTAGTCTCCATCCTTTGGGTTATTAAGGCTAATTATGAGCCACCAAAAATACTGCAGCATTGCAGAGTATTTATTTGCATAGTGCTATCTTACGAGCTGTGATTTATTTAACTAAAAAAGAACCAATAAAAAACTTTAGGAAGGAAAACAAAGTCATAAAGTTGTCTAAAGAAATCAAGCCAATTCCACTACTCACGCCTAATCTTTCTTTGCATGGTGATCATTACTAACTTTGTCCCTTCCTGGGCATCCAACAGGACGCCCTGTTCTTTTCAGCCTTGTTGTAACATTATGTACATAAGGCAGGAGATGGTGGGAATACCCAGAGAACATCATCCTCTTGCAAAGCCTGTAACATCAGTGTAATAGTTCTACTCACAGCAAAGCAGACCATACTTTCCAGATGCATCCTTGGGCAACTGCACTACCAAAGGAATCCCTGCTTTTTTTGCTGGGCTAGTACAAGAACTGTTGCCTCACGCAGTATACTGTTTTGGTCCTCGCACAGGAGGTAATGTGAGCAAGCGCTGTGCCTCCCTGAGACCACACAAAGATGGTGGGTCCCCAGACTCACTGGTAACGAGGTTTAAGTTTGTCTCATGTGTTAAAAACACCTTTTAAAACCTCCTCTTTACAAAAGAATACCATTAAAACACTGATGCATATCAAGAGGAGTGCTAGTCCAGAGGGAAATCCAGTGCTTCCAGGCTCTCTGGGAGAAGGCAGCTGCCTTCACATCCCTGTCTTGCTGCGTGTAAAATGTACCCCAAAGGAAGTAGAACGTGCATGTCCTTCTGCTGTTAGCTAGTGAAAACACATGGAAATGCCACAGTCCCACCACTCACCACCAAAGCATGTCCTATCGAATTTAATAGGCCATTACCATCTTCCTACTGGCTCCTCCAGTTCCCAGGGGAACCTACCAGTGACTCACAGGGCATTTCCAGAAGGTCTATGGAAAGTTTCTCTCACTTTGTAATTCCAGAGGCTTTTAAAGCAAGCCCTCCAAAACCTTAATACATTCCTTTACCATCCACTGCTTTGATCATGAGCACATTGTGTAGGTCTTCTCGACGTAGCCTAGCAGGCTGGGGTTGTGCTCATAGCACTTCCACCAGCAACTCTTTACATATGCTTGTTATTCCCAGGGTCTGACACGTGAACAGACCTGGCTGGTGGCAACAGCTAGCATCTTTCTTTGACAAGGTTCATATTAGCAGGTCAGAATACTGGTTTTAAATATCTTAAAATATGTATTTTTATCGTAAATATGGGGCACTAGTCCAAGTCTTCCGCCGTCAATGAAATGAGGCACTTTTGAAAGACGAATTTGGTGCCATGACCTTGAATTTCTCTCTATACACAGAGGAAAAATTGTGAATCTGTCACATAACGTCTTAACAACTTTTATGTCTCGTATTAGTTTTGTATGGTGTTGCCATACACATCTATATACAAGTAATACAATACTATATATATATATATGGAATCCACAAAGGTATCCCAAACACTCTTGAGTCATTTCCACATTCCTATACGCAGAGCAGGAATTTCAGTGCTCTCTCAGTGCAATTCGCAACAGCCTATACCATCATCTGGTTTTGGTTGGTAGTCTTCTAAAATCTCAATCTGCATTTATAAAAGCAAGCAACTACAGACTGTCACTTATGCCTTGTAGTGGAAGAAACACCTAGACTGGTCACAAGTAATACTTTACCAGACACTTGAGTGGTCTCAGGCCAAGGGTATACAGAAAAGGCTACAGAAAAACACTTTGTTTAATCACATAATCAGTGTTTTTCTTGAATCACAGGTAAGAAACAGTAGAAATTTTGTCTCTGATTATCAGTGGTCTAGGCTGAACACACACCAAAAAAGACTGAAGAAAGTATTTTGGTGAGGAGACTGCAACACCAGGAGAGACATTTGCCCCTTCACAGTTTTGACTTTTTAAGACACTCCGACAACATTTGGCTGTTTGCTTTTCCGCCTGGAAGCATGGGAAAGCGGAGACCTCATGTGATACGAACACCTCCTGTGTTTCAGTTTTCACCTTTTTCTCTACTCTGGTCTCCACATCTCTTGGGATTTTTATCCACAGAAATCTTTAGAAAGGTTTATTTTTTTCTACCTGCAGAAGCTTTACCCATTGATGAAGGATTCATCTAGAGAGCTGACGTCATCATGTTTTCATAACCTACAATTCCCCGAATCATCCCGATCCTCAGCAGCGATTTTCTTGGCTTGATAAAGTCAGTACTTAGATGAATATGCTACCTGTGATAATAAATTAGTTCCTATTTAAGGTTTCTGATTAAGCTTTGGATAAGCACCATAATAGGTTTGATAACTGTTACTTTCAAATGCAGAGCCAGAATAACATTCAAAGAGGTGGAAGCATAAAAAGACACTATTGCGTTCTTCATCTATACTATACAGCTACACCACCCCTGCAAGGGCCAATGCCTACAGACACCTCTACCTGGATGGCTGGAAACAGTCTCTACTAGGGTATATTTTCAAAATTTTCCAGGACAATATCTGTTCTAATGAAGATGAGCAAGACTTTTTTATTTCCTCGTAAGGTGCGCTGTTTATCGGGTATAAACGTATCGGGTCCTCTCTCTGCACATGATCGCAGTCCTGGCAACGGTGGCCAAGAAACACTCTGTTTCCCAGAAATGGAGGTTTACAGCTAGCAGCAAAGAGCCATGAAAAAAACAACCAACTGTGCAAGAGCAGAACTCCGGAGTGCCCCACTACTTTCAGCCACCAAAAAATTCTGTTAAAAGGCGCAGGCATAGCGCAAACATACATACCTTAATTCTCTCATTCACCTCTCATTTTAAACCCAGCCAGAATTAGCACACTGCCAGTATCCAAAGGTGCAGACCTTGTTGCTCTAAACCTCCTAAAGTTGTATTGCCCTGGGAAAGGACAGGAACCATAAAAAGCCTTCGCTGGGAGGCAGCTTTTATACTCCTGTTCAGGCCTCTAGTAAGTTGTCCCACCAAACGTAATGAGACCTCCTGCTTAGCCAGGGCTCTTATTCCCATAGCTTGTGCCTGCAGCACTCTTCTATTTTATAAGCCACATTAACTCACCTCTTGCACCAGGAGGCCAAGGCAGTGGCACACTGTCTAATAATGGAACATATTTGTTAATACTAATAGACATTTGTAAAACTACCACATGCCTTTAGCCTTCAAGTCAAAGCACAGGATGCTTGCTAAGGTTGTGAAATGTATGATGTAAAACTTGGGATGTTTTGGTTACAACATATCTCATTTATTTTTACTGTCATCACCCTCCCTGGTATATAATACCTGCTGCATGCAGAGTGAAATATTGCAGATGTTTTCAAAATAATTCTGGGCTGGTGGAGAAACCAAAAGGTCTCTTGTGCGTAAGGTCTGGTTATTTTCAATTCAAAACAACTAGGCAACAAAGTTTCTGTGTGCTGGTATTTTAAAAGGCCTGGATTCCTCTGCGCTGACTCATACTTGCACTGCCCACCCAAAAACTTACCTCTGAGAACTTTGAGAGAGACTCCAGCCATTTTAATACCCTCAGGATTCAAGAATGAAGAGTAGAAAGATAAAACTAGTTTTAACTATTCATTAGTTTTTGGTACTTCAGATAATTTGTGCAATGGCTTCAGGGGTTTAATTGAATCACTTTTCCCACCTTGTCTTAATTTTAATTATGCAGCAATCATTTTTACCAACCTGTGCAAAGGAGCCACATGAAAATGTGACATATGACAATATACATTTACCTAAGCTCTAGGACTACTCTGACCTACAGGCAATTAGCTACTGCCTCCAGCACTCAAACGACCAATTAAAGAGTTAACAAAACGCCCTCCAAATCACCTACATGTTCAGGTTTTTGGACTGCCATGAACATTATACTTCAACTGATATAATTTTTGACTGACTGATTTACTAAGTCTGCATCGGCTAAAATTCTAGAGCCATGCCTGTAAAACCGAAGAATCAGATTTTATGAGGTGCTTTCATTGTCATTAAAGATGATCCCACCTTAGCCCTTTCCCTAACAAGACAATCTTGCAGCAGTCATTACAAGATGTGATCCCAGCTTGTCATCAGGGAAAAAAATGGCTTGCTAGGTCGATGAGGACTGCACTAAGTTCATCTCAAGGATGTAAGACATCCATCTGAATGGCTACCAGCCAAGAACAAAAAAAATTAAAGAGCTACAAAGGACTGCTGTTTTTCAAGACGTGGCTCCCAAAGTTTTGCAGGTAGCCAATTTCAGAAATTCAGAGAGATTAAATAGTAGTCACAATACCTTTACATCTGTTCGTGATTTACAGCGTACTAGTGAGTCCCTCACTGCAGACAACAGATCATTAACAGCCAGAAGTGCACAACAGAAACAACCCCAAGACAGACAATTTCAAAGAAAAATGTATTCGGATGTGTTCTTGCATGGGAATAAGAGAGATCCAGGACACTGCTAAATATACCAACTGAGGGAGAAGTGAAGGTTGGTAATCTGTCCAGGAAATCCCGAGTTCCAGTCCTGCCTCCAACAATAACTCAAGTTGCGGTTTCGTAATCTCCTTTCCTCCCTTCCTCAGCTGGCAATGGGGGATAACAATATCCCCTGACATATATTATATGTGGTGCCACGAGGACTGACATTCTTAAAGTGCTTTGAAAACGAGCAAATTGTCTGGGTGACCCACCAGAGTCTTACATACTGGGTATTCTATCATAATTTAGAAAAGTTCTGCCTTCTATGAGCAACGTGGTTTCATGACGGTATCTCACAGGCAGAGGTTGATTTGCAAACACACCATCACTTTCATGCAAGAAAAGCGTGACTCTAGAATGAAAAGTGCTGATCTATAAGACTGGTACAGACCTGAGACTTGCATGCAGATTCTCAGCTAAGCTGATGCTGTTTCTCTGAAGCTGATTGACATCATCTGTCCTACGGTCTTAACGCTTGGAAGGATCTTTTCTGGGTTTGAACAGAAAGAGAAAAGTATTACTAGTTTTCCTTCTCTGGCTACAAAGACTTAAATTCTGCCCAGATTTACACAGGTAAAGTCCTGCTGGCTTTGCAGGGTCCAGTGGATGCTGCTCTTCTGAATCTGAAAACATATTAAAATAGCCAGCCCAAAAGCCAGCCCAATCTTTTGGATGCTGTCAGAAACTGAACATAGAGCTAAACAATCCAGAATGGAATTTCTTTTCCACCCTCTGCACTTTCATTACTAAGACAAGGCCCATAGGGCATGTTGGCCAAACAGCTTCACTACACAAACATGCAGTAAGGTGAAGTGAATGGCATCACAGAGATAAATGAATCAGACAGTCCAGTGACTTAAGGCTACTTGTCTTCTTGCCTACCATGTGGGAAACCCATGTCTGGCAGTAGCAACCTTAGCTCTCCTGTCTTCCAAGTCAGTGGCTGCAGGGAGCATCATGGAGGTGACACTCTTGGCCTTCAAGGGGTTGGGGAAATCAATATTGGCAACGTGAAGGACACTTCATGACAGAGTCAAAACAATGATGTTTTATCAGTGGATGAGACAAGAGAAAAATAGGTAGTTATACATGGCCAGGTAGGAAAAAGAAAAAAAAAAAGAAAAAAACACACCCACAAAACCCTAATGGTTTATTTTGTTGGCTGTATTTGCTGTATAGCCCAGTGAAAGAGAGTGAAAAAAGCAACTGTTTGACACCTAGAGCTTCTTTGCTTCGAAAAATATGGAGACAAACTTAACAATGAAGAGTTGGGATTCCATAGGGTTGTTTATGTATGGCATACATGCAAATGCATATGATTATGTAGAAGTGTGTCTATGTGTAATGTAGCATTAACACCAATTCTTACAGCCTTATGAAATGATACATTAAAAAGAAAGAGAGAGAGAAAGAAAGGAAAAGCAAGCTAGATTTTTTTTTCCTCTTTTACAAATATGATGCAGTTTACAGAAGCATGGTCTGTTTTTAGAAAGAATTCTAAATGCATCATTCAAATATTGTTTGAGCTGAATACATGATATACATATCATGAATACATATAATCACAGCATAGTCTTTTGTGGAAGTTCTGAAAATAGCATTGGAAAAAGCTGACCATGAGTTTCCATCTAAGGATTTGCATTTGGTTAACATGTGTGCACCGACTCCATTCATCTCATCCTCAATGGGAACCATCCTGCTGCTCCAAACAATCAAGCTAGAAAGTTTGGCCTCAATGATGGGAATTGTTTATGTGGGTCTGATGTCAAGGACAGCACCTACAGCCACTAGATGACATTGTGGGAATGAACTGGGGAATCCCATTCAGCTGAAAAATCTCTATAGGGTATGCACCATAACAGCTACGGTATTGCAAACTGCAGTCAAAAGATGAGGAGCCTTGTGGCAAGTTAAGTTTTAAGTTATCTGCTGATCTTCCTAACCTGTTTCCACTAGTTCCCCTTTGGCGGGAAGGGTTAAGACTGCTTGGAATGCTCAGACTTTCTTCTCTCCAGCTCTTCTTGCAGCATGTAGTCCAGTTTCTCTCACCTCTCCCATTGCAGAGTGCTGAGGGGGGAAAAAAAAGGAGGGAAAAGGATAAATCACAGAAAAAAAGGGCAATTAGATGGGTGAGCATCAAAATCTCTGCAACCACTCTTCGCTCAGCTGGGTGCACAGGGCTGCTGGGAAGCGTCGCACTGTAGCAGGAGATCTGCATCGAGGGTGTCTGGAGGTCAGAGGGGACATCACTGCCCTCCACAAAACCTGTGGGAACGGGTGAAACTGGAGGATGCGGGAAGGGTGGCAGGGAGGGCTGAGCGCTCTAAGTAGCATGTTTCCTAGGAAACCTTCGACAGCAAATATCACATTAGTCCTGCCTTGTGGCCCAGCTCATGTGATGTCAAGAACAATTTCTCATAACTCAGCTCAGAAGGTTAGCAAGACTTGGTGAAATGTTCAGTGATTCTGGCCGACTTTCCAGCTGGGAATGAAACAAGAAACTGAGGGTGTTGTCATTCTTTTGGAGTTTTGTGACAAATTCCTAACCAAACTTATCTTTTTTTTTTAAAAAAAAAACATTATAGCGGATTTCCCTCATGGCCTCACAGGTTTGCAGAGACTAACTCAATTGCTATGTTCACTCTTAAGGCGCTTCATTTAACAAAAGAGATGTTCCAGAAGTGAAAATATAGAGGAAAAATGGAAAACCGGGCAATTGCATGGAAAGTCTTAGAACAGTTGGATCACTGTTTAGCTAACGCACTGATTAAAAAAGCTCCATCATAGACTCTGGCATTACAAAACTTGGTTTACAACTATCCTTTCTAATTTCTGTCAGCTGCAGCTTGAAAATCTCCGTAGCCTAGCAGATTTGACAAAACAAGACGTAAACTCTGGCAGCACAACTCAGATAGGAGATGGCTCCCTCCAGCTCCTTGGGCTGGGGCTCAAACACCTTGGGCTGGGATGCAGCGTTTTGCTTCTCAAGGCTGTACAACATTCTGCAGCTGAATATTTGGGGGAGCTATGTGGTACCACAGACCTACCCAAAATGTACCTGTTGCGCACAGCTTACGTTTTTCTTCCATGAATTCTTGCAAAATGGCTCCATTGGAAGGCGACCACACTGTAAAGTCCCACTCTGTTGCTGTTTCTGCTGGCTTCACATTTGTGACTTCAGTAGAGCTTCTTTGATTTCTAATTGTTTAAGAGAGAAGAGACTAAAACTGAAAAATCTTCCTCTGGTGACACACTTCATCTCATACTTAGTGAAATATAAAGACCTTTTTAATAGAAAGTAATATATTTAAACAAATTAAAAATAGCCCCACTAATTTCTTTTTAATCATAAGCTGACTTAGGTGTGCGACCTCTTTATTTCCTTTTGCTGTTTCTCATCTTTAGTGATTTGAGCCCTCGCATCTAGGGGTTTTTTTTTTCCTTTCTTCCCCCCCTCACCTCCCCTTCCCAGGGAAATGAGAGATGACTAGAAAAAGAACATGAATGCTTGAGGTACCTGAGAAACACCAGCATAGAAATAGGTCCATCGCTTCCTTTCATCCCATTTTAGATACAGGAGGCCTGATGGATCAGCTTTTCCTTCAGGAAAGCCAGGATTAAAGAGGTCAGGTCAGCAGTGTGAGAATGCCTTTAAGAACAGTGTGGGAACACCAGACTTCCTTATTAGCACGTTAATGTACTGAACCTGAAGCTCATTTGAACAAGATGGGGACAGTTGACTTCTTCCCCTCTCAGCCCAAGTCCGCTGGATCCTTAGAGCTGTTTGATCCACCAAGTGACAAACCTCCGAAGCCCTGCAGTACTGGGAATCTCATAAACCAGAACAAGTACAACATTAGGATTTACTGACCGCTGTAAAGATTTCTCTGAAGATTCAAAAGCGGGGGTTTTACGGGGGGGAAAGTGTGACACAAAGGCTTCGGCTGAGACTGCAGAAGGTGAAGAAATACCGGACTGCGCAGCGGAAACGCGAGTCCCCCCAACCCACCACCGTCTCTGCAGGCGAAGAGCCGTCGCTCCCGGCCGCGGCGCCCACCGGTCCCTCCGCCCCCGGCCCCACAGCCCCTCAGGGGAAGTGGGCTGAAGAACAGATTTTAGTAAACCAATTTTTAACAATAACAACAACATTATTATTATTATTAACAATAATAACAGCTTTTCTAATCACACGGGAAATATTTCTCTACTCTAGCTGTAAAATCAAGTACTTTAATCTTTCCCCGTTGACAAAAACCTGCTGCTTTTTTCTGAATTCTCTTTTCATGCCCAGGCTACCTGCCCACACACGCATACCACATGTATGTCATATCTCTGAGACACGTAAATGTTATGTGGCCTTGGCCATGGGGATGATGGAGCTGAGCGCACCCACCCCACACTCCAGTCTCCAGAGCAGTCAACGGGAGAAGGTTCTTCTTACATCAAAGTTGTCAGGTGGGGTTGTTTTCTTCATACAAGCATCCTCTTTTTTTTTTCTTTTTTTCATAAAAAGTTAATTATATCCCAGAGCAGTAAACAGATCTCGTAACACTTACAGTGATTGCTTCTCATATGTTAAGGACCCGAACAAACGAAGATTTAAACTCTGGTAATGCATAATTAGCTGTGTCACATTTACCTGAGACACTAGGAGAAACATGCCCTCTGTCTTCCCAACTCCCTACAATAAAACTAATTCCTTATTCACGGGAGCTGCAGACAAAACCTTTCGGGTCCCAACCAGCACATTTTCATCTGCTGAAGGACTGGGATGGAAACGTAAAGAGCCAAATTAATACCAATGCAGACCTAAATATCATCTCAGTATCTTATAGATAAATGATTTGGAAAGAAATATCTGTTCTTATCATGAGGAAAGATCTATAACTCACTCTTCGCCTTTCATCACTAGGAGTAAACACACTGCGACTTACGCCAATCCATTATCTCTTCTTATTTTCCTCCGTACGTGTATTTATCTCTCTGGCTCACTCTTTATCAATCCAGGCACAAGGTTCATGTGGGGCCCAAGCCAGCCGTCCCATTTGGGTGAGATTCTCTGCTCTTCTCTAACCCACAAGAATACAAAGTGCACAGCTGGTTTTCATACTCCAAACTACATTTTTCCCTGCCCGCAGCTGAAATCCCATTCTCATGCAATGTCATTTTGTCATGATGGGAGACTGTGGTTAAAACCTGCACGGCATCGGTCTCGGCACTCTAAATCTCAACAAGAAGGGCTGGAGCTGAGCTTTCCCCAGGTCCCTACACATCTGAGCCTGGAGTTTTAGGTCAGGCATATTTTGAATTGCAGCTTGTTAAAGTTATGGGCTTATGCACCCATCTCCCCTCCAGCTCCCGGAGAGGATCTAGGGCCGCTTGCCTCAATGGTTTCCAACCGAATATCGGGACTAAGATGGCAGGTACACTTCTCACTCCCCAGTCCATGAGGGCAGTAACCCTATCACAATGCATTTCTTCCGCAGCTCACTGCACTTCTTTCCCAGAAGTGCCAAGATCCCTCTTGTTCACATAAGTGTGCCTGGTGAAACTCGAATCTCTAGGATTTTGCTGTAAGATCAAATTTCAGCATTGATAGTCATTCATTCACTCATTCATTCATGGAAAAAGATACATGGACTTCATCCTGCCCAAGTATGAAGGCTATTTTTTTCCAAGGCGTATGGCATGCCACAGCCAGCAACTGACTGCCCTGTTTGGGACATGTGTCCTTTGTAGAAGATTCCCCTATTACATCAGCTCAGACATCAGCTTGCAAGAAAGCTTCCAAGAAGAAAGCATATGATTTTTACTTTGGCACTGTGATACTACTGCTAATAAAAAGAGTAAGCATTTTCTGCTCTAGCCTGGAAAGAGTTTGCCAAAAGTCAGGGTTTCGTATAAAAATAGCTGCATGTCCACATTGGTTAGTTTCTCTTGGAAACTTTAAAAAAAATATATATATTTTCTGATAGCTTTACCCTGCACTGCCCAGCCACATTAAGCCACAGTAAACTACATTCTTATGGTTGTCATAACATTTTGCTCTGTGTTGCTTGTGACGTGAATAATCTATTAAGATACATAAGGTGCAAAACGCTGCCTTTATGTCCCCGAGTTCCTGCAATCTGCTGTAACAACCCAGCGCAATTACTGCCGGAGTGGTGCAGGAGCGACTCCCTGCCACTGCCGCAGCCGACCAGAGGGTCCGGGCCACTGACTCCGGGCAGGCTTGGCCACAGCCGTCGGGGCTGCGGGGACCAGCCTTCCTCCCACTGCACTCCCCCTCTCCTCCTCCCCTATCCCAGCCTGTCATCAATCTTACTAAAATGACAGCAGACAGATGTTAGCCTTTGCAAAGATCAAATGAAATCTATGGCTTTAGGGCTGTTCACCAAGGAACGGAGTAGTCTACACCAGACACGGGCACCAGCAGTCACCTCCTCTGCATCAACCCGCCTCGAATCAGTTTGGCAGCCATCACAGTCATCTCTCCACAGGCAACCCGAGTCCTGAAATAGATTTTGACAAACTTTAACGTTTTAGCCTCTCCGTAGAGTTGAGTTTGGCTTTTTTTAATAGCAAGATTGCTCATTCCAAACTTTTTTGGGTGAGAGTTTGGAGTGCATTCGGGGCGATGTTGGGAGGGGGCTTGTGTTTGCAGCCACATTGACAAGCAGCTCAGAAGCGCGCAGGACGGGGGAGTCATTTGGGTTTAGTACACTTGGCCATTGCATATTCAGTAACTAGGAAAGGGGAGGGGAGAAAAAAAAAAAAGATTACTCCATGGCATAAATATGCTGTATGTGCCCTTGTCTCATGCAATTTCTTTACATCGATGTGCAGGAATATTTATCCCCAGTAGAAATGTTTAACTAATCTGGTAAATGTCAAGCCATATGGTGTACATTGTAAGGATTTCATCAGGCCTTTTTAACTCTTTGTGAAAGTCTCTCTCCCTCTCTATGCTTCCCCCCTCCTTTTTTTTTTTTTTCCCTTCCTTTATTGCTGCCCTGCCAGAGCCTATAAGGAAGGAGACAGTGTGTGGAGTGTTAGTAACATTAGTTAGATCGGGGATGTGATGTTCACAGTTTATAATAACAAGCAATATTAACCAGAAGTGCAACTCGTGAGGGGCTTTTACGCTGGGCGAAGAGACGTACTGAATGTAATTTTTATCAGCAGTGACCTGCAGAAGGAGATGGCTAATACTTTTTTTTTAAAACAAACTTTCCACCCCAACAATGCACAAAATTCCCAGGGGCTACCTCATGTCTTATCGCTTCCTTTGAATAATCAAGTCTTTACAACAAATAAACTGCAGTTCGCCAGCACTTTCAAGTAAGGGAAATGTTTCTGTACTGTAACTATCTAGTGTATCTCCCAGAAAGATAGAGTGCAATTTACAATAAGCAATATCAAAAAAGAATAAACCGTTATGTTCGTGCCAATCCTTATTCATGGCTTTGTAACAAGACATATCTGTTTTCTTCCTATAAATATTGACTCTATTTTTAGAGTTTGCAAATAATGACTCCAGCCTTTGGCTGCCTGCCACTTCTGTGAAAAACTAGAATAGCCACAGTGCAAGACTATAATTTTTTTTTTTTTTTTAAAGAGGAAAGATAAAAGAGAGGGATCTTGTTAAACTCTGTGTATTCCTTACCAGGACAGACCCATTCAAGCTAGTGATAAGTGATGCAAACACACAGAAAGTGTCACAGAAAGCAGGAGCAGGCTGGAAATTTGGCTGAACTTCTGCACCTATTTCAGAATCCTTTCACCTAAACCAAATCGTAACAGCCTGTACCTACATGGGCCCTTTGCTGCATCGCCAGCGGGTGCTTGCACCCAGGAAGCCATGAGCAAGCCTGGACTTCTCTGCTGGGCATCGCTGCTGCCCTTTCATCTTAGGGGCCACCCCACCTGCTTTTAGCATCTGTTGACGAAGACAGCCTCTGAGGGCAAAGGATTATAGAGCATTTCTCGCTGTAGTACAGCCCAGGAATCAAAAAAAAAAAACAAAACCAGGAGAAACTACCACCTTCAGTCATAGCCTCCGGACATTTTAGAGTGGTGGAAGGCTAGGGAGGGGGAGCTGCAGGTCAAGGAAAGGATAAGATCTGGGTGGCTGGGAGTAGGGAGGAAGAAAAAGGAATGTAGTGAAGGAGGTAGAGAAGGAAAAGCAGGGAAATGACAGCATTCAGATAAATTTAGCTCTGAATCCAAACTCTGGGGGGAGGGCAGGCGTTTCCTGCTCCAAACCTCTGAACTTTCTGAGACTCTCCCATATAGCCAGTGATTTACCTGTAAAGAGAACCAAAAAGGGCGAAAAAAGAGGGAGAAAATTGAAATAAACAATTCTCTGCTGTTTAAACAATCTTTCCATCCTACTCCTCCAGGGTCAAATGTTCAGGCACAAGGACACAAACAAAAAAAGAAAGAAAGGAAAATCACTTTAAAAAGAGGATCTTTACACAAATGCATTAGCCCCAGTTTTCATCAACGTATATCAACTGTTAAAGTGCCTTCCCCACATACCTGCCAGTTCCCTAACTCCAAAATATTTATTGGTACATTACACTTAACATTTCGTCATTATTAAGGACATCGGCGAGTAACAGCACGACAGCTACTAGTGCAGTTATCTGAGCTTTGTTATGTGCAAGCATTTGGGGGAAAAAAGAGAGAGGCAAAGCTAAGTTGTAAATACACCAAAAAAAGAACAAGACGACAAACATTAATAATTAATCAGAAGCACTAGTCCAAGACTTTTACTGTGAAAGCTATGAGATGAATGTATCTATTAGCCATGTGTATATATATGTATATTTAAATTTCTCACACTAATGTGTTTCTAATAACAGCATTATCTGGCTGTATAGACAGCTTATGCCTGAGCAGCCTCTCAGTGCTCAGGAAGTTGTTGACAAAGACTTTTGCAATAGCCTGTGTGATTTTGTGTTATTTCCTTTAATTGAACCAACAAGATCTGCACTCCTGACCTTTGCTCAGAAGGCTAACTTGAGATCAGGGTAGTCTGAAAGTAAGAAATAGGGAGTGTATTTTTAAAGCACAGAAACAATTCTATAGTAGTAGAAGATTAAGATCAATTTCAGTACTAGGATCCTTTCAGCCCCAAACCACTCCGCTCCTAAAGGGATCTTTGGAAAGACTTTGGCGAGACAATATAGTCATCTTAATTTCAGAAAAGTTAAATTCACTCACCTTTGTCTCTGTGCCAAGTGTTTTAGGGCTTGTAATAAAGATGATACCTATGACTTTGAGTCCTTGGTGTCTTTACAGTCACCCAGTAGGACATTCAGAAGTCCCTTAGGAAAACTTACACAAGAGCATAAAATATGTCATGCCAGATAAATGATTCTTTGTGGTTCCTATATTATTCTCACCTAGTACTAAAGGCTGCAATACTTAAGCCATGTGTGGTAGCCAGGGAATGAATGAGACAGGCCTCTTGGTGGGAGAAGGAGACCCCAAGTGATTTGGGAGAAGACAGGAGAACAAATGTTTTGATTACAGCTGTGAACATTGTGCCAACATAGTAGAGAGATCCTGCTGCATGACTCTGTGCCAAAATACAGAGGAATGACTAAGGCCCAAATGAAAAATGGGACCAAACTGCGGGGGGAGTGTGTGTGTCTTTAATATGTGTGGACTTACTCCATGTGTTCTTAGGCACGGCGATAAGCAAATAGAGAAGCTGCCTGAGGGGCTGACCATGACCCAGGATCCAGCGTCTACTCGTGCTTCTGCTCCTGCCTCTGTAGGTCTGTGGCTGCAGGAGTGCTGGGGTGTGCTGTGCCTTCAGCCTTATCAGGCTACACGTGAGCCAGCCTCAATTTAAAAGAAAACCTAAAAAAGCTGATAACGGAGTTTTCTTCTCGGGCTTCCCTTTCCCCATGCACTCCCTAAGGCTCCAGCTTACGTTTCCTCACGCAGGGGCTGGAGGTGCAGAGAGGTGCTTTTCACTGGGAACAAGAGGCAGGAACGAGCTGCTGTGCTGAATCAGTACCCCCTACCCTGTGGAGAGGGGACACGATGAAAAAAGGAGCTGGAGACCAGTGGACATTACTGCACTGCCCTTCTGCAGTGCTGTATACAGAAAACTCACATTCAGAGCCAGAATAATACGTTTCCCTCAGCTGCAATATTGGAACAGGGCTGATCCTGCTGTCCTATACAAGGACACTCACGAAGTCAGGAGGAATACTTCAAGCAGCGTGGCTGCAGGTAAAAGACCCAACAGCCGCCGCTGTAATGCGGATTTAAAGGCTGTTCCCTCTATTTACACATGTAGATATTGTAATGCTGCTATGCAAACAGTCCTCTGTGGACTTTTGCTTGTGGATTTTATTATAACACGTTCCTGACTATGAATGGCACCTTTCCTCTGCAGTATCTGCTGTTGTGCCCTTTGTGCTTTACCTGCTGACTCTTTTCTGGTTTTGTTACTTTTCTTGCTGGCAGGATTTAAAAAGTAGGAAATGAACTTTCCCTTCTCTTCTCTAAGTGATGCTCACGGCATGTGAGCTGCAGTTGTGTTGTATTCCCTGAACTTTGCAGCCACTGGAAACACGAACGGTATGTCAACTTGTTCCTGTCTTTGCAAGAGAATTCAAGGTCAAGCTGACCAGTGAACTCTTGTATTTAAGCAGAGTAAGTCAATGCTCATCTACAGCACCAAAACTGCCTCTAGGAAAGATGTTAACCCTGTGCTGGGCCTCCAGACAGCGCAGGCCGTGTCACGGCTTTTAAGGCAGTTTTCTGCTGCTGTCAATAAGAGCTGGACATACTGCATATGTCTACCGGGCCTAAACAAGTGTCCCTTCTTTGGATGTGCGCCGTGCACGGGAGGCCCTCAAGGGGTTAATACATGCCATTCCTGAGTTCAGTGAAGGGACAGGGAGAGCCGAACAGCGGGAATTTCAGGATGTTAATAGCCTCTTCTCTTCCGATTGGCCCAGAACGAATGCAGGGTACAGTAAATTGTCCTTGTCAGCTTAGCTCACATGATGATATGCTTTATTTCTAGACATGCCTTGAATCTGTCCCTTGAATTTATGTTCAGAAAATAAACACTTCCAGACGGCAATAAAGCATTCAGTTGTAGCTGGCTGTTGCACAGTCTCAAGCCAACCGAAGCCATTTGCTTTCGAGTTTCTAGAGCCTGCAAAGCTTCTGCTCTGTGCCTGTGCTTCCTTCAGTTCCTGCTCACATTAGCAAGTGCCCCCACCTTGGACTTGAGGGGACGTCCCAACTTACTTAGGAAAGCTCCAGAGAGTTTCACTTCGTTTCCATGCGGCCAGCATCCTGAAAGACAACATCAGGCCACCTCGTGCACGCAGACTGACCCTCCCGTCTTTTATAGCAGACAACACTGAGAGAAAAGAGAAGAAAGGAAAAGAAATAATTTAATGGCAGCAAGTTGCAAAATAAAGATATCAATGATTCAGGATATGAATTTCCTACCATAAAAAAAGTAAATTAAACAGCTGTTACATTTTTGTCTGATGTGGCTAAGGAAACAACTGGTGGCTGGCTGATTTACTGATTAGGAAGGTTGTATGCAATAATCTCCAGGTGTTGCTGATAAATGCCCAAATAGAGCTGCAGTGTTTGTTTGCAACCAGTAATTTTATGGCTATCCTTTCTCTCCTCAGTTCCCCTCAATAACAGCAGTTTATAACTGCATAGTTACAGTATAGGGGAGTTTGGCAAAAATCAATGGTAAATGCGCATAGGAGACAACAAAAGAGCAATACAAATAGAAAAAGCCTCGTTACGGCTTTAGTTTATTAGAGGTGTGTGGATATTAAAATGCTTTCTTTAACCCAAAGGCACTAGAAGAAGAAATACTGAGTTATACCCACCACATTTAGGGCTGGGCAGCCAGTACCCGAATATTATACCAGGAACATGCCTGAAGAGCCCAGTGCAAAGGTCATTTTCATTTTTCTCCCGTTTGACATAACACGAATTTCTGCTCAAGTCCATTCCTACTCAAAAACGCACCCACACGGGAACCCACACGGGGCCAGGCGCAGCTTGTCTGTCATCTGAACGTGTTTGATAGCGAAATCGTTTGGTAAGAAGTCTGGAGAAGCGCACGGGTACCGTTCTGTTCCAGATTACAAACTCATTAGGAGATAAGGATGCAAAACTAGGAATACTCCAGGTAGCAGGTGGAGCTGGAGTAAATTCCCACGGATTGCTTGTTGGTGAGAACAGCTGCCTGCTACAGTGCCAAGCTGGCTAAAAAGGGAGCGACCACAGAGGTGGTGGATCTCCCAGCCCACCAGTGGGGAACTGAGTAGGGGGGAGAGATAGCCAATGGACCTAACATGGGGGATTGGCATAGAGGCTGGCAGCGGGGAACGTTCACTGGGCCAGTTTTCAGGCAAGACACACACTAGAAAGCATCCAAAAAGGGGAGGTAAGTTCCTGCTGAACCATTTCTTCCCTTTTTGCCCCCAGCACCAGGGCAGATGCCTCCCATGCAGCAGGGTTGCAGAAAACGTTCTCGTGGCTGGTTCAGCAAGGGTGTTTGAAAGCTTTTACAATTTCATAGGAAGCCAAAGGGCAATTATGCTTAACACTTCCCCCGCTTCCTTTTCTCTGGCTATCTTGCTTTCTTCTATTCCTCATTCGCTCTCATTCCCATCCTTCCTTTCCTCTTCTCTTCCCTTGATCCCATTCAGGGACTCCAAAGGACTAATTCAGCACAGCACTGGCAGAGATAAGTTAAAACAATGAGCAGATTTGCAATTAGGGAGAGTTTTAAGGATTGGGAACCGTGCATGTTTTACAGTCATCTCTTGCAGGCAATGGGGACTTTATCTTCGGAGGTACAGCTCCTTCCTTAGCTGCCATGGCCCCACCCTCGTGCATCAAGTGAAATTCCACATTCGCACTAAAGTGCTGCCATATTTCAAAGATATCCCATTGAAAAAAGAATAAAGTTAAAAATGTACACTGTACTTTGGCCAGGACTGATTATCAATGGTGTACATGCCTTTAAAATCCTTTGTTAATGAGGTATCCTTATTACCATAATCAAACACGCTTAGAAACTTGTCACAGATAAGCAAAATTCTTTACATTCTTTGCTCTGCACTTTCTTTTGGCATCTCTTTCCCATCCCCCTCGGTGACTGCTTAGCTTCTGAAGGTTAGGGACCGGTAGTGCTGGAAATTAAAGTCCTCTGTTTACCCACACAAGAGAAGAAACAGTCAAAGCTTCCTTACTCTGCTGCAGAAATGACCTGAACAGTGACCTGAGGAGACCACCCTCCTGAGAGAGGAGAGGTCACCGAGCCTCCACGCAGGATCTGCTCAGGGCATCCTCTGCAGAGAGAGCGAGGGAGAGATTGCAAATCATCCAAACTGTGCCAAATTATGTGTGAAGGTTTTGTAATGCAGACTACTGTCCACCAGGGATTAAATTAAGAACATCAAACCCAACACAGAAAGAATTTCATTTTATACTTCAATTCGACTTGCTGTGTTTTATTTAACGCATTTTATCAACCCCCGTGTCCCAAAACATCTCACCACCAGAAAATACTTAAATAAATTGGGCAATTTGTGCAGAGGGCCATACAAATTTAGCATGAAAGACTCTTGCTTTTAATTTGTTCATACAGAACACGGACTCAGGCAACCACTCAGGCAGCCATTCCCCTTCGTTCCAGAAACCACCTCTTCTCCCTGTGTTTACAGAGTACCTGTCTAAATAGCACAAAAACTTGATTTAAATCTGACATGAATCAGGTGATTGATAATTAGAGCAAAGTTAGAAATATACTCGGCTCAGACAGGGGAGTTTGCACATCACTACATGTCAGCTTCCAACACTTCTTATCCCGAGACTGGACCATTTCATCCGAAATTACAAACCACAACAGCATTTTTCAGAAATTTGACTTCTTGTTACATAAATATACATCTTATTACTTGGGAATTTTTTTTAACCTATGAAAAAGGTTCTGCTTTACTGTAGCATTTAACATACAGATTTTCTTAATTTTAGATTTGAGAATGTTTCCGAGAAATGACTTTAAAAAAGAAACAATCTGCAAGGGTAGGGAAAAAAAAGACTAAAATCTCTCATGGAAGGGTATGAGAACTGCAGATTTTTAAGTACATGCAATTTGCCTGGTACTCTTTGATGGCTACATCAGGGCTATGATAATATATCAACCACATTCTTAGGGCTCAGTTAACCCTTATGCCACTGGGGAGGATACTTAGCTGCGCTGTAGGAAGCATACTTGGTCAGAAACAGTATTTATTGCCTTTTTTGAAGTCTGGCACTGGAGGCCAGGGTTGTAGGATCTTGTCCTTGTGTTGTCTGGTTGGCTTTCAGACCTGAAGCTCCCTAAGTTCTTTTGCTTTGGTGATGTTACCAAGAGCTTTTCAATTGCATTTTGTGCCAGTGTGGAAAGAAAAGGAGAGTTTCTTACCCTGGGCAACAGGCACAACAATTAAGACCATGTGAGACTGGTGGATTCCCAACATCCCATTTCCAACAACAGCCTTCTTTGAAACCATTCTCTTCCAAATTGAGAACAGCTAATACTTATATATTCAGTAAATACTGAATATATCTTCATGTTACTCATGAGAGTAATGCATTACCACTATCTTACGGCTGGGAAACTGAGGCATAAGGATTGAATTATTAGCTCACGGTCACACTAAGAACCTGAAGTAAGTTAAGTTACGAGTCCTGAGGACCACTCCAGCTCCTCTACTGCAAAACCACACTGACGTCTTTGCAGTTCCTTCCTCTGAGGAAAGAAACAAAACCTCAAAAACCCACAAGAATAAACCAAACTGAACTCTTGGGCTGGTAGATAGCGGGACGGCGCAAAGTAAAAAGCTGAGGAAAATTCACACTTCTGAATATATAAAAATTTGATTACTAAACCTACCAGAATGCTTGTAATAAGACCCTAAATATGTAAACAGAATATATTAAGAGAATAGAATATTGCCTATGCATATGTAAATATGTATCTCCTTTATATTAAACAATAACATTCAAATTCTCCAACCAGTAGTATTCAGTTAAACTTATTCACCAAACATGAGTAGTCATTAGCACTCTCACTTTGGTGGCTGAGTATCAGTAAGTGTGTGAAGAGCAGCCATTGAAAATGTACATGTTACTTTAGAAAGTGAAACAACAACTTCTACAACATGATATTATGTCATTAAAACTCTTGATACTCGTATCATCTTCTGTATTGATCGATTACAACTGCTCATGACCTTGTAAGGCAGTGAAATCCTATAATTTTAGATGGTGGGGGACCCAATCCCGTTCTGGAGCTCTGATCCAAAGCGTGGTTTGAGATGGGCTTTTGCCTGAACAGCCAAAACGCCTGCTCAAGGTTGTGTGCATGGGGCCTCATAATCTAACAAAGTGCTTGGCTGCAATACTGCCTATTGAAAAGTCAGCATTTGCCAGGAGTTACCACACAATGACAGGGATGACTGCAGTACCTTCAAAATTATAGGGATGACTGTACCATCTCCGACAAGACAGTGTGGGAACTGCAGGATAATGGTATCTCTTAATGGTGACGGCTCTAATGTAGGTTAATAGGATCGTCTTTTCTTTTCCCTGGGAGAATTCATGAATTCTTCCATTCATTGACATTATTTTTAGTAGCAAATGAAGGATTTGATTCAAACCTGGAGATGTTTTCACCAAGAGGTTTGTTTTTAGCGAAGATCCCATTCAACTAACTGAAAGCAAAACCAGTACGCTCCCTGTGAGGAGCGGTGAGGAAGGCCCACCGTACACACTGACACCAGTTTGCCCCAGCGTGTTTGGTGCTGCCCGCATTTCAGAGAGCCCATCTCTTGGGCTCGCGCCACAGCGTGCCCCGACTGCGCTCCTGGTGGCAAACACTCTGACGCAGCCCACTGAGCCAAGCCAAAATCCTTTATGCACTGAAATCAACCATGTGGGACATCAGGGGTTTTGTAAAGTGCTTTTTGGCTTACGGTTGAAGTTCAGCATTGATCTGAAGGCAGATCTTCCCAGCCACGTCCCCGTCCCTGCTTATTCCTGCCCTGCTCGCTCCGTCCTGCCCTTCAAGCCTTGCTGGCGAGGATGCTGGAGGGCACGGGCTGTTTGTCCGTACGAAAACCAAACTTTGCTGAGTTATCAGAACAAGGCATGCCCGGCTGTCAGCTTATCAGCCAGAGGAGAGAGGGGGGGGAAAAAAAAAAAAAACAGAGCAAAAGAGCACAGGGCTCTCCTTTCATTTCTCAGGCGCGCCGCCAAGGCCCTAGCTGGGCAGCTGAAAGGGGAGGGGGACTGACGGTCTCGCAGCGGCGAAGCATCGCCCCCCTCCTAGCGTAGCCCCCAGCGCTGCTTTCCAGGCAGTTTCGCTGGGCACGGGTGAGCGGTCCAGCTGGCACCCCACACCCAGGCAGAAACAACCCTTCAAAGGGGATCCCGCCTGCCCTTTCCTCCACTCCTCCCTTTCTTTTTCTGCCCGCCGTAACCCCTGGCCCGGCCGGGGTGCCGCAGCCCCAGCGCCACGGCTGGTGGTCTGCCCCTCCGGCAGCCCCGGCGGTCGGTGAGGCTTTGGCGGTGCCTTAATTGCCCGTCGGCCGTGGGCCGCCTGCCAGCCCCGTCTCCCATTTACTGGTCGCCGACGTGACCCGCGTGAGCGAGTGAGCGCGCCGGGTCAGGGCTCGCGGGGGCCAAGTTCAAGGGCACAGGCTGGTACAGACGTATAAACAAGGGAATGGTATGTAAGCAATAAAGACATAAAGGTTAGGATCAGGGCTGGCAGTACAATAAACAGCTGTGATAACCCCGTTTGTTTATAGATAAAGAATTTACTGTAACACCCGCAACACGCAGGATACGTTTGTTAACGCTTTAAGGGACGTATATTTTTAGATCCTCTTTTCTTTTTTGTTCTGTGTACTGAGCAAACGTCTCCAAACATCCTTTTGTGTTTTTTTTTTTTCTATTTTCTTTTAAACCGAGCCCAGGAAAGGCACGCTTATCACATTAGCTAGACATCTTTCCCTTCAAAAATTCCTCCAAACAAGCCACCGCTGTTCCACAGGAGTTTAAAACTGCTGCTACAACAAATTCCGAGGCAGATAGCCCAGTCCTTAATAATTACAGCTTCCTATTAAAACAGCCATGTTTCAAGTAAGGAACATCCCTTTACATCCTATTTTTCCTAATTTAGTTTTAATAAAAGTAAGTAGAGTAAGTACAATTTCATTAGAGCTCTTGTAAATTTTGCGCAGAGTATGTTTTGCCAACTTTACTTCTAAAATATATTTCAGAGAGTAGCCAAGCGTTTCGCGAAATTACCACGGTGCTTCTTAACTGTCCTGTGAGGCTCCCATCAGAAGTACAATATATTGTACTGTAACTATTGATCCAAATGGCTACATTTCTAAAGCAGAAAATGATTGTGTAGTGAAAGCAGTGCAGAGGTGCAGTAAAATGCCCTCAAGTATATAAAGACATAAAGATTAAAGTCACCCTGCAGATTCCCTTTAACTCCTCCAAATCCACTGTGTAATGTGTTCTTTTAGGATAAATCAAAAACTTTGTACAAATTAACATGACAGGTGCCAGTGTTCATAAATAAGATCGCTCCTCACCATCGGGAGGCTCCAGGAAAGTTTACTTTGCTTTAAATACATGCAAAAGCTGTTAATTAAATTCCCAGATGTCAAAAGAACATCTGAATATCTAGAAGGCAAAATAACACCCCAAAACTTGTCAGCCAGAACACGTATTCAGGATAAGAAATTGAGACTTCAGTACACAGGATGCCCTAGAGTGTTAATACCAACAATTTTCAGTTCTGTGGTTAGTCTTCAATAAAGTTTAGATGATCTTAAAAAAGAAAATACATAGGTGGAGTCTGTCATAGACTCTTTCTCCTCTATGGCATCAAAGTGCCTTTTCTAAACTTTAGAAGACACTTTTTCACAGTGGAGCTGTTGTTAGTAGCACGTATGTGACATCTGGCTGGTAAAAAGCATTTGACTGCAGGACAAATATACTTGCCCTTGCATTGCTTTCACATTCATTCTTGGGGTACTGTTTGGTAGCAGCCATCTTTGGCACCTTTAACCTTCCCCTAACGACACCAAAAAGTGGGATACATGTTGGAGGCGTTGGACAGGGCTCCTAACACACTCAAACTGCACAATCAAGCTCTGACCGTGAGCAGGGCTCCTTAGCTCCTCTTCAGCCTAATTAATAAATAATGATAGTATACCAATAAACTACCTAATTTAATGCCTGCACTGAGCCAGATTCTTCTTTGGTCTGTTTCTGCTTCCACTGTACTCAGCAGATAAACACTCAAGGTGAAATATTTCCCCCAGTCAAGTTGACGGTCAAATTCTCCAGGATTATAAGAGAACTGATAGGTCCTAAACAGATCAATCTTTGAAGAAGAAACCTTTCAGTCCCTGGCTCCTGGATACTCCTGCACACAAATTAAGTATTTTGTGTCTGTGTGTACTCCAGGAGCTCTGTCATTGAAATAATCAGTTGATCAAAACATCCTTATAAGTCACATTCTGGCCCTCTCTAGCTCTGGTCAAAAGACAGATGGATGAAAAGGCATTGCTAATGCAAAGCCCTATCACGCCTGGGGCTTTTCCCCTGCACAATTATCCCGCCTGGATTATTCCTCCAGGACTGTGACTGATTTACACACTACAGGAGTGTATCTCACTCGGGAAACGAGCGTAGCTTTTTAATTATTCTCTGCATCACGGTATCACTCGCAGGGTTTCGGTTGGAGCCGCTGTGCTCGGCGCTGCACGCTGCAGGAGGACAGGATGGTGCCCGCCCAAATTGCTTCCTGCCTACCTTGTAAGTTGGGCAGGGAGAGGCAACACAAAGCTATAGGAAAATGGCTGCAGTTCAAATAAGGAGCAGTTGTCATAGCACCTTACCTGCCTCATCCTCTTCAAGGGCTTGGAGGAGTCACTGCCCAAAAGGAGTTTGAAGGAGGAAGCTTGGTGCGGGTGTTGTGGGCAGCTAGGCAGTAGGAGCCTGATGGCACTGGCCAAAATTATTTCCTGAAAGCATAAATAAAAGAACAGCATTTTAGAAAGGGCTCCGGCAAGGACAAGGCTTTTATGTGAAGTCTGATAGGAAGGAGGTAGTGGATGGAGGCAACACGAGATGGCACAGAGGCTGTGGCAGATTCAGTCCCCTCTAGAGCCTAGAGCTGGGCCAGGGAGGGGGGTACCCCACTGTCTGTTGGGATGGAAGGAAACAGGGCAATACAAAAGCAACGGTGTGGGCCACCTTCCTCCAAACACCCTTACACACCAAAACCATCCATTAGAAATATGGCACAGGGTGGTAACAAGGAATTAGTTTGCAATAGGCTTGGTCTCTACAACTGCACCTTCACTACCATCAAGGAAAAAAAAAACACCGACAAAAAAAAACCCTGCAAGTTTAACCATAATTCAGTTCCAAAGATCCCAGTCACCACCGACGCATCTGATCTGTGGATAAAACCATTTGAAGTGAGGTAGCATGCCTGGGTCCTTCCCACTTGGGCCACCTGTGCCCCAACATCTCTGGACTGAGTGGAGACAAGCACAGAGAACGCAGACAAGTTGGACAAGATGCTTCCAGGTCCAGGCTCTGGCAGCTGCTTTCATCCTGTGCATCTATCTCAGAAAGCCACTGCTAGAGGGGACCCTCGGTGGCTACAGGAGGCATCATTAGAGCCATGAGCTGGCTTTCAAACTACTGGTTTTGCACTTAGAAGAAATGAAGAACTGTAAGAAGGGAAAAGAAAAAAGAATAAATATCCAATTCTGTTGTGCTCAGACAGGTAATGTATGGAGGGGTCACACGCATGTTGGGGGGTTGCAATGCATTTCCCTTTTGAAACTGGCGATCCCAATTATTATGCGACAATTATCTGCGAATTCAGATTTACAAGATTCCTCTCCCAGCCAATAAAACCAGGAGGGAAATATAGAGATGTCCATAAATGACATATTTTCATGCTTTGTGCAACCCATCCCTGCAAAGCGCTTTTGAGCAGCTAAGCAATTTACATCTAATAGCAAAGTGTTTTTTAATCAGTCGGATCAATTTGTGAAGAATTGGTACATTAGGTATAGCCATATAGCAGAGATCCTTA
This sequence comes from Tauraco erythrolophus, assembly GCF_009769465.1. Taxonomy (NCBI): domain Eukaryota; kingdom Metazoa; phylum Chordata; class Aves; order Musophagiformes; family Musophagidae; genus Tauraco; species Tauraco erythrolophus. The sequence continues at coordinate 129,646,639 of NC_141466.1, read as the reverse complement.
TAGCAAAGGTTTAGAAGTAATTGCTCCCTGACCCACTGAGCACTGTATTACTATAGAAGTTTGTATTCTATTAAGAGTTAATAAGTGACCAAAATCTAGACTAATACACTGTCAGGGTTCATTATCATTACAGGTTCTTGCTATTTTTCCAATGCCTTTTGCTCTGCCCTTCTTGCTACATATGGAAAACCTATATCAAGATGGTTGTCATGGCAATGAAAAGATTTGCATGTGTCTTATCTATCTATTTAAATACCTTCTTATGGTTTATAACTACCATAATACATCCCTCCAGCCCTGCTCATTGCTAATTTAGAGCTAGCCCAGTGTGTCTGAGGTCAGCGATACCATCGAAAGCATGTTGTCTAGACAACTCCAAAGCTACTGTCCATGGGGTAATTGTTTTATGCAAATAAAAAAGTACTACGGTGACATGCTCATCCATGACTCGCGCAATCCGCTTGTGCGGGGGCTGGACCGAGTCCATAATCACAAGCCTGGTAAGAGCGTTTTCAGCTGCATCCGCCAGCCACATTGGTTTGATGGTCTTTTTTGATGTCACTTTATTTTGGTGAGGCCTGAAGGTGGTTTGAGATGAGGCTCACACTCTAAAAAGAGACAAACTGAAAAACCTGCTCTGTGTGTGCGTGTGCACGCACCAACATGCGCGTGTGCAGTTTTAGAGAACGGGAAAAAACCTGCCAACTCCCCTCACCTAAGTAACTCATTTTTGGAGGGGTGAATAAAAGCTTTTGCACCCAGCGTCATGGCACGAGCACACAAGCACGTAGGGTTTGGTACCGAGAGTCTTTTGGGGACTATTAAATTTTAAAAACAACTTGGAAAAAATTTCAGTGGATGGGACTCAAATGATCCAAACTTTCTACCTACCACACACCTAAGTTCTTCCCTTCTCCATGTCTTTCCACCTCAGATATTTCCATCAAAATACACTGGACTGAGAGCGTTCTTTGAGAAGATCACGTGGAAGTCAAGGAAGGATTTTGCACACAGAGCAGAAACTGCTCTTCTTCAACTGAAACAATAATACCTGCATTACTCTGCTTCCTTCTTTCTTTTATCTTTTTCTCCTTCAGGAGTTTATGCTTTGCTGCTACATTCAAATGGCTGCGAAGGTAAATACGGCTATTACTGCGTAAATCCATAATGCACACAAGGCAGCGTGCAGTTTGAAAACAGAAAGAGAGGTAACAACAACCACCAAGAAAGGCTATCTCTGAAATCCTAAAAACCAGACTCTTCATTCCTCTTTGATCTCCCTGACTCAGGGTTGTGGCTTTTCAGGACATCCATGGATTAAAACTACTTTTTAAAATACTTCAGGATCTACCAAGGATTTATTTTCTGGCAAATTGTACACTGTTGCTACTGGAGATTAATAATAATATTGGAAATGTTTAATGATTTGGTAATTGCCTGATTTGTTACCACTATTTGAATTGCTTGACCACACTTACAGATTAGATATGTATTTTTCCTCAAGATAATTTATCTTTGTATTCACAGTCTGAGGAAATGCCACCTATTCCTGCAGCAGTAAATCAGGAGCCATTTACCCTGCCAATACAGTTAGACAATGTTTACGTGCAGGACTACATTCATTGTTTGACTAATCCGTAAGGGGTACGTTTTCTATTGCATTTCAATAGCTCATCTACTTCAGACTGTTGTGAACTTTCTAAAGATGTGTTTTCACTTATAATAGCAGATCTTGGAGTGTAGTAATCTGGAATTGAAGTTTCAGTGACAGATTTATTCAACCAGCATTTTGCATGAGGCATTACCGCAAACATTATTTTATATGTGTGAGTGCGCGTGTGAGCGTATAAATATATTATACATACATATATATCTCTCTCTATCTGACAAAAGCTTTGAAAGATAATTTCTGCAATTTAGTAAACTAAGGATTTCAAGTCAAGCATCAGTTTCCGGGTGTTTTCATAATGGATTTCACAGCAGATGACCTGACAGCTAATCTCATGATCTGAATTGCGCTCTGCCGCACATATCCAACAAACCGCCGTCAGACCCTCAAAGGCTCGCCCCGCTTTCACATGCCACGGCTGCGAGTCTGCGCCACAAATGTCCAGAGGTCCAGACTGACCTCCTCACCCTCCGTCTGGGAAACATTCCTCCTCCAGGCAGCTCATTCTTGCCGACAAACAGAGCAGGACCAGTGGGCACTTGCTGAAAAGGGACAAGAGAGGGGCCGTGAATGGAGCGTGTCTGGTACAACAATGCCAGACAATGCCTGTGAATGGGGTTGCAAACCGTGCTCCTGTTAGAGGGGCTGCCAGCAGCTTCCCTGCCCCCTCTCGCCCTCCTTTCAAGGGTCTCCGCTCCCCTTTTGAAAATATATTACAACCCCAAAAGCCATACCAAATAGGTGGACAAAGTCATAGGCGTTGTGTTTCGGAAGGGGAGGGCACTTGCTAGCGGTGACTATGACTATATAATTTCTCTGGCATGTCTCCCTCCCCACACCACCTGCTCTGTGTGCCATCAAAAACGGTGGCAAGGACAAAAGCAAAGTAAAAAATTCAAGTGCAGGTGCAGCTCCTGCATTTGGGCGAGGGCAAAGCACCAGCTTCACTCCGGCACCAGCCGCTGGCCTCTATTTCTGGCCTTTTTTGAAAAGCAAGACAAGCGCACCACTAATGAGGTGTGGGGTTCAGACCTGCCTTTATTTCTCTTTGGTTTAAATCGTGTTTTTGGAGGAAAACAAAGAAAAAAAAAAGAAGACGTATCTATGCTGTGACGTGCTTCTCCCATCTAACTCATAGCGAAGACAATGACTTAACAGTGAAGATAAATGCAGAACACGCTAAGAAGTTTTACAGGATACAGCTTAAGTTCTCATCTCATTTATGCTCAACCACATCCAGGGTAACTCTTCTGAAATCAGGGGAGAGAGTCCAAATTTTACCGATGAAGGTAAGATCAGTATCCAGCCCGGAGTACTGAAGAATTTTAGAAAGTATAGGGCATAAGTATTGCCATTTTTTCCCTATCTGAGAACACAGAAAGTTTCATCAGAAATATTTAATTAAAATTAAACAAAAAAACATATTTCTAATACTTATTACTACTACTAATCTTGAGTGATCATTATGTCTACAAGACGAGCCTTTGGTCCTGCACTTACCCTCTGATCCACAGTGGAGCAAAAATGAAACACAATGAAGAAATTACGGGGCCACACAGCAAGCACAGTATGAAATCCTCCTCCTAAGAGGCTCTGTGAGCTTCAGAAAGGCCACTCTGGGTATTGAACACTCCTTAGCAATTTGGGATTTCTCATCTTGGGAACCCACCAGTAACTCTATTTCTACATCCGCAAATGCCCTTTGGGATGAGAGTTACAGGGTCAGGGCAGGATGATAGGGATGGCTGAGACTGGAGATCTTACTAATACACAAAAAATCCTTCAAAGACTGGGAGCCTTCAGGATCAAAGACGCCCCGGCTGACTGATTTGTCCATCTATGCTTCTCTGTCTGCAGAACTCTGCATGGTCTATCTGCAAAATAAAACTTCCTGCCCATGTTTAGATCGTTTCCTGAAAGCATATTTTGGATGTGACTGTCCAGGACCGACCTTGCCAGACCTCTATCAGCAGCTAATTTAAGCCAGCTAAAAAAACTGCAGGTGGTCACAGCGAGGGGGGGTAGCATGGAGGCACCAGCATCATCTGCAAGAGCAAGAGCAACTGCAAGAGCAAGTTGTTCCTACTTAGGCCAAGCCATAGAAGGGATCTGCTAGACCATCTCCTGGTGTCAACAGGGCCCCTGCAGCCAGCACAATGGCCACAGTTTGCTGGGAAAGCAGTCTGAACAGCTTGGGGAAAAATAAACCATGAAATATATAAAATAAAAAAGCACCTTGGACTGCAAATCCCAGCACTGGCCCCAGCTGCTTCATGCAAAGCAAGAGACAGGAAAACCCAAAGTGACCAGCCACAAGGTGAGTCTGGGCGCAAGGGGTCCCAGTGGGGCCAGTCCCACAACAGCCCCCTCCCTGGGTGCTGTCCCTCCGAGCAGAGGACAAGGCACACGGCCAGGGAGGCTGCTTGTCCGGCTGAGCCCTTCTGCTGGAGCGTCCCCCGGGACGGTGGGCAGCTGGGGGTGAGATAAAGCAGACTCCGGGCTGTTTTATCTTATGCAGGGGCTGGCCCCAGGAGCAGAAAGCGTAAAGGTTGGTTTGAAACCACAGCTTGTTTTTTTGGGAGTTGGTTTTTTTTTTTTCCCCTCTCTGAACATCTGGGCCTCTCCTGGAGTGTGTGCTGTGGGCAAAGCAGCCTCTCTGGCCCTGAACCTCCAATGCCCAGAGGAGAACCACATTTTCGTGGCTGTGAACGGATAAAAAACACCGGAGGGAGGGGAGGCGGGAAGTTAAAACAATAAGGAGAATTTTTTATTGAAAACGCATGCCCCTATCTGTTTATAACAAATATTTCTGTTTATGGAGAGATTTCAAACAGCCAATGAGAGCTAGATTTGGCAGTTAAATTCAGAGAGACTTGGGTGCACTGGTCAAGGAACATGCCAGTCTGGACAGATGTGGCTCTTCCAATGGGTTTGGAGACACAACACCTCTGAGCAACGGTGATCTCCAGAGCTTTACATCCCAGAGACAACGTGACTTCCCTTCTCCCTTGCTCAACCCTGCAAACTCGGGTCCCAGCCAGCAGCTCCCGCCAGCCCCAGAGGGCGAGACGGGGACGGAGGGAGGAGAAGAGCCTTCCCCTCCTCCCCAGGCTCGTAACCAGCGAAGTTTTTGTCTCGTTATGCCTTTAAACACAAGTAAATCCAAATAACTGGGCAGTAATGAATTATAAATGGAACAAAAATGAATATACTATTAATACTACTCCCAGAAGGGGATAAAAGGATCAGCAGCTTTATCCATGGTGCAGCTGAAGAACTGACAGGCGGGGCTGGGCTGACGTTCAGAGGCCACTCTGTTTTCATAAGAGAAAGAAAAATCCCTGGCGAAGGCAAGGCGATATTTTAAAACCGCTCCGGCGGCCCCACGCTCGAGAGCCCCGTCTGCAGCCCCCGCGCGCCACGGCTCATCCAGCAGCTCCGTGGCTCCTTCCCCTAATATAATCGCTTGGAAGAGGCACAGTCCTAAAATGGATGCGGAGAGGATGCTGTCGCTTCGCAAGCGGCCGAGCTCTCCCTCTGCTTCTTCGGTGAAATATGCTCGTATAAAGAGGGAGGAAACAAAATTCGGTGCTTAACAATCTCCAGGCCCTTCGGTGTTCCCGCAGAACGACCCCTACGGCTGCCAGCCGGCGACGGGGAGGAACAACAAAGCCGAAAGCACGGCCTGCCCCGGCACTGACCTTCCCGCAGCCAGGTGCCATGGGGCGCCCGGGCCCCCGATAACGCCCTGGCGCGGCCCGTGCTGCTGCTCCGCAGGAATGCCGGGAGATAAGGAGCTGTTTTCTGAATTATTTCCTACGAGCGGGTTTGAGAGAGGGGAAGGGGTGCAGCCGCGTGCCCCTGCCCCCTCGTTCCTCTCTGTAGAGGGTAAGGGGATTTGCGGGGATCACCTCTGATTTTTATTTTAACTCCTCCCGTAACGACTGATCCGGAAAGTTGCTGAGCACCGTCACCCCCTCTAACCCTCCAGCATCAGGGAAAGCAAACTGGATGCGTGCTTAAACTCTTAACGCTTTGACGTGCAGTTAAACTCCGTAAAGTGCTGAAATCCAGGAGGTTTCGATCCAAGGAAAAGGAAGCACGTCCACAGTTTTTCACCTATTCAGTTTTCGGGGCTCAGGGCCCTTTCTGGCACGGGTGCCAAGAGGGGCAGCCAGCTCCAGGGCTCACTCCTGCGCCTGGCAGAAATCAGTGGTCACAGAGCCTCCAGGATCAACCAAAGGGTTGATCTGTAACGCAGCAAACAAGAAAAAGAAAACTTTGGTGATGGTCTGCAGCAGAGTTTCTTTGGTCATCAGTCTCATTATGAATTCCTACAGATTTCCCTTTTTTTTTTTCTAAAGGTGAATCTCTCCCACCCGCTGTGGGAAAACCCTGCAGAAACTGCCAAGAGAAAACTGCACAGAGCAAAAGGAGCTGGACGAACCAGAGAAATATTTTTGCGTTCCTCTCACCTTCTGCAGTGCCAGTAAGGGTCCGGTGCCACCTGCGACGCAGCAGGTACACGGAGAGTCGGGGGAAGCCTTGTGCTCAGAGGCTGTGGCGGGGGCTCAGTCCCGCTGCATTAAAGCCAGCGTGAAGCTTTACCTCAACATGGGTGGGACCAGGATGGAGACACAGCATATTCCATTCGAGATTGGGTTAAAAGTTTGGAAAGCAGCAGGAGGTCATTTTCAAAAGCAACTTGGCTAATTTGGGCAAAAAGGAAGGAAGTGCTTCTTTTTGAGTGTGTTGTAACTGGAAGTGCTTGAAAGAGGACAGGATTTTCTTCTCGATGGGCACACGCATGGCCTGAAATCAGCCCCCTCCGATGCATTTTCATCATCTCCTTGTCTTTGACTTGGCATGATCAATTTTAGCACAAATGAATCACTCCCATGTTAATCTTTCTCTCCGTTGCCTTCCCCCCTGCCCCATGGCAGAGCAGGCACATTCTGCCTGCTGTCACCCCAGGATACATAGAGATAACACCCATAACGGGATGGAATTTGGATCACCGATAGCATTTCAAGCAAAGGGGAAAAAAAAAGAAAACCTCCAGCCACGTCAGATGAAGACGATCCAACACTTCCCAGAGCCTCGGTGACACTAACGCTGTTTACGATTGCGCTTAAGTCATTCTTCGCCCTTACCAGGATAGATCATTCGAAATAACAAATTGCCATTCCGTCTCCAATAGTTTGGAATGGCTCCAACTCGTGCCTTTACCCCTGCATCTCACAGTCCGTGGTTTATCTGACAACTGGAAGGTTATTCCTGTCTCGCATCAGGTCAGCGGAACAGGGAAGTGTCCACCAAGATGAAATGCAGATGAGGCAGCACTCAACCAAACTATGCCGGGATAAAAGGAGCCAACGTAGCTCCTTTCACTTCCCAGTGATCAAGAAATACAAAGTTCACCTTCAATGTCTAATGTACAAATTAAATAAAAACCCTCTTTACCAGGTCCTAGAAGCTTACCTGCATATATTATTTTCATGTCTGGGCCTTACCCCTTGAGCCTTTCTTGGTATGGAAAGCCATCCCTGACCATCAGGATTTTCTCAATTAGGCACGTTTCGCTTAGCGTTTAAACGTCTGTGCGTGGGTGGCTGTGAGCAGCTTCTCTTCTCGCAGATGTGGTGCGATAGGGCTCGTGAATCCGGTGGAAGATCAGGTGCACGCTCACATCTCATGAGCCGAACTGAAATAAAGCACCTGTCTGCGACGCTTGTGGGTGGTCTTGCTCTTGAGCTTCCCTGCCCTTTCAGGGACATTCCCACCTGCCACAGTGGTGGGACACCACTCCTGCCACTGCATGACACAAAGGGAGATGTTTGGAGCCAGGTGATTAATGGGCTGGGTTTTAGTCCCTGTTCGGAAACTGCAGGCCTCAGAGAGCGCTGGGAAGAGATGCTCTGCACCCTGAGGCTGGCAGTGGTGACAAACTGTCCTCCAGCTGTTGCTCATGACCTGATATTCCCCACCCTGCTGCTCTCTCCAACCTGCTGGCCCACATCCTGCTGCTCCTGCCTGACCTGCTGCCCCCCAGCCTGCTTGTCCCAGGACAGCCAGGTACCCCCAGCCAGCAGCAGCAGCTCCCCATCCCACAGGCAGGGTATCACCGTAACCATGGAGACCAGCCCAGCTATAGTCACCATGGAAACGCCCAGCGGTGCTCAGGTTGGCGATGCTCAAGCACCGGCAGGAAGCGACAAAAGGGCTGTCCTCTGGCTGATGGCACAGGGGCGAGAGCATGACCCGACCCTGGGAAAAACCAACAAAACCCAAGCTAGCATCGCAGTGGAGATGCAGAAACACTGCACATCTTTCCGTCCTTTTCCTTGTGCGACGTGGTCTTCTACCAAAATTTCCCAAAGAACCCCAAGAAGCAGAAAGAAAATCCAGCTTTTCATGAACAACACCAAGTGGTACCATAAACCTTTGCCCCAGCTGCAGTGGTTGGCTCCAGCTCACCAAAAGAACGGGTCCAGTGCTGCTGCCTCACAAGATGAGCACAGTCCTTGGGTCTGAATAAGCATGTAAAAAGCTTAAAAACTTTCTCCAGTGTTAATTGTCGTCGCTGCCGCTCTCACCCATGATGTTCTGAGCAAGAAAGAAAGTGCTCATTTCTATCAAGATAGAGTCAAGTCCATGTTAGGACACACATACACCCACGTACTGATGGATTTATGTACTGCTCTATCAGACACACACCCAGCCCTAATTGTCAGGCTATGTCTGCTTAGGTCATGGAAGAGTGGGTCAAAAATTACTAGAAAAAATTAATTTCTGAATGATATTTCTATTACAACTCAAAGAAGTCCACAATACGCTGGGCTCTGTCAGCAGCACAATACGGTATTGCATCTCCACTGCCCCTGACCACAGGTAGCAGGGGAATACTCCAGTAATTATATCAAATCCCCAGTGTGTTTGAGGTGAACTATCCAGAATAACCAATTTTAATAGCAGTCACTCTTCTGTCTCATAAAATAGGAGTGAATGGGCTGCAAGAGATGCAACGGGGGGACCTGCTCACGCCAGGACCCACGGGGTTAGCTGCCTCATGAGGGATTTCATTACCAGGATCCACACACACACCCCTTGGTGTCCATCACCACGATATCCCAGTCTTCACCTCTCTGCCCCAGTTTGCTGCTTCTGGCTCAGCTGCCTTCTCTTCACTAATCTGCCATGCTTTGAAGGAAAACAGCCTTCCTCCAAAAAAGAAAAGTGAAATGAATATAAAATGTCAAACCTAAACTTAAGGCACTAAAACTTTGCTTATATTTTAATAGTGAAAAGGCTGCCTTTGCTTAAAAAATGAAATCCACAACCTGCCACCCGGAGCCCTCCAAAGCCCACAAAACTTGAAAGAGATAAGAACTTCAGTTTTTTTTCCTCTCTGCACCCAAATGCTTCTTCCTCCTGACTGTAAAACCTGTAGGGACGTCCTCGTAAAATACAAATTCTCAGAACAGACTTCAAAGCAATTAGGCTAATATTTGCATTTTTCACAACATTACCAATGATTTTTGTTATAAGCCCTTACAAACTATTTTAAAGTTTTTTGGTATTAATATTACAGACTAGGCAGATAACTGGCACAATTTTAAGACTGCAGCTACAAATGGTGAATTGACCAACTGAAGCAGGTTTGCTCCGTTGGCATCTATGCCTGTGACGAGCAGCCTACAGCCATACATGTTTCCTGGAAAACGTTTAGCTTGCGGGGCTTCAGAGGCAGTTTTTAAAAGAAAAATTGAAACTACATCAAGTGTACAATAATACTAAAAAATCACTTTCCACAGATTGACTAAATAGCTACTCTATTAGTCGGCTTAGAAGCAATGAGTCCAATTTGATAAAGTCCCAGCATTCAAGGTACAGACACCTATAATTCCTTGAAATGGATACAGTGGCTGATCTTGATGAGGAAAACACAAAGGATTTCTGCCTACAGAAAAAAAAACAAAAAACAAACACCACCAAAACAGTAAACCCTAATTTGCAACATTTTTTTAAGAGTGGAAATGCTGTTTTTCTCTGCATTTATGATGCAGTGTGGATATTATTTCCTCGATTATTTGACTAATGAAAAAATAGTCTGGCTTAAAAAACTATTTGGTACATCCTCCTGCATCAGCACTTTTATTATCTACGAAATGGTTTAATTACATAGATCTTGTCCACAAGGTCAGTAAGAAGAAATTAAAGGGAGTGTGATCCTGATTTACTGTGACTCCCTTTCCCCACTCTAGTTCTGTTAAAGGTGGTTTTCCATAGTAATATAATTTATATTCACTTTAAAGATATTTCATGGGGCACAGGGAAACGTGGACTCTGTTGAGGATGGCACAAGCAAATTCTAGCTATGAAGATTTCACTGAGCATAAAGGAGCTCTGTTATTAACTGGAATCAGATCTGGAATAAAAGACAGACCCCTAAAACCTGGTTAACTTCAGTGTACAAAGTTAAATTTCCTAGTCTTCTGCTCTACCTAAGCAGAAGTAGCAGAAAATAAAGACTTTGAAAATACGTCTTGTTCCTCTTTATCTCATTTTGATTCGATGGATGTTAATTGTGCAAAACGCCCGTTGCAAGTGATTCACCGGACTGTTGATTGCGGTGTGGGATATTTGCCATGCTGAATCCTGAGGTTGCCCCAGGGCTGCAGTGAGCTGCCAACACTGCAGGAGGACATGTCTGCTGCCCTGTACCTTGCCAGCAGCGTTGGCTTTATCATGGGCAGGTTGAGCCACCAAAGCACATCTTTGGTCAAGGAAGAGGGTCCAACATCTCCTAGGTGGCCCTTGGCCAACACAGTGCTCCTGCAGATTCACTTTCACCGAGGTCTTGTTTTGGAAAAGCAACTGCAAGGCAGGTGTCCACTTTTCTGCAGGGCTGGGGGGTCAGGAAGGAGAAATTTCCAAAGCAAAATAGTCAGAGAAAAAAAACCTTTAAAGAGGAAGCAGGCTGTGGCTACAGGAAAGCATATTTCTTTAAAAGCACTGCAGGAAGTTATGTTACTTTAAATTTTTCAGCTGCCACCCTCTGAAGAAGCACGCGTTTCACTTTATCATGTAAAGGAAAGAGTAAATTGAGCACCATAAATCGGAGTTGTGCTTACGGCAAAGGTGCTGTTTATCTGTCTGATATTTAGACTGACCTTTGCTGGGTTGTGGAGTTTGTCTGTCTGCAAATCCTCAAATCTCAGAGAACGCTCTGCCGAGAACCAACTGACCCGCAGGGAGATGAAATATTATCTCCTCCACTGTATACAACTTTTTCCCTGGGAGCCTCACCAGCGCCACAGCTTTGTCTCCAGCCTCTCGCAGGGTTACGCACCCATCCGCCTCCGGCGCGCCCCTGCCAGCCAGCACCCAGGGGTGCTCGCCGGCCCCGGAGCGGCAGCTTTGGCCCTTCTCTCCGAGCCAGCACCACGGTTTGTGCTTGGGCTGTTCTCTCTCATGTGTTTGAGCAGCAGATGCAAAGCCTGGCAGATGCTCACCACATACTGACTCCAGTCCCACTTTATCCCCGACGTCACCTGTTTCTGCTCCTGGCTCACAGGCAGTGGTGAAACCTGGGCAAAGCCCCACGGGGGAAATCTCAGAGGCAGACACATGCAGCTCACATCCCAGCTGCATTTCGTTTTACCAGCCCATTTTCCCAGTGTTTTTTCATTCCCTCCTTAAAACACTGTGGGAGTTTTTTTAAATCATCCCTCGGAAGATGATCATGCGATAAAGATGGCATCGGCGCTACTTTTGTTATCCCGAGGAAAATTTATCGCTGTTTTTTTGCCAACCGTCTCCATTGCCAGTGTTTAAGATTCAGTGCTGGAGCTCGTACCTTCCCCTTGCTTAGCCTTCCAAAGCCTTTTGCAAACATTTAAATAAACAGCCCTAGGAAGTAAGTATTAATAAATACATTTTACAGAGCTCGATTTAGTCCAGCCAGTAGGAGTTATGCACACACGAATTAGTAGCAGACTCAGAAAAGCAGCCCGTGTGCCTCCAGTCCAAGTGCTGCCAGACAAAAGCTGGCTGCAGTCACTTCCCAAGCATCCCAGAAAAACAGGCTCTCGCTTCACCAGACAGTCCCCTTGCAAACTTCTTGCAAGAGCTTGAGCTCCCATGAAATAGTGAGGTTCACCAAAGTGGGCTGAAAGCAGCTGTACCCTGATTTCCATCCACCCAGGAAGCCCCACTCAATGCAACACCTCTGGTCCTTCCCTCCAGTTGCAGGAGGAATCCCCTAATGAGTTAACACCAACTGAAGCAACAGGCAAGATTTTTGAATGAACAGGCCAGAGGACTGTCAGGCCAATCTTCACACAATGATGGCTTATTCACAAAACTAGGCTTTAAACAACCTAATTAGGACTAAGAATACATCATCTGGACAGTACTGAGAAAAGTGAAATATGTTGCAATTGCCAATGCTTTTTCTATTGTTCCCAGATATCAGCCGAGCAGCCAACAAAACCTCCTTCCCCGCGCAGGAAAAGGGCACAGCGGGCTCTGCATGCCTCTGCCTTTCTAATGTGGGGACACCTCGTGGAAAACCCCCAGGCTGAGGTGCAGCTGGATCCTTTCTTCTGGTACAAACCAGTCCACGTGTGATACCCCCCATCCACCAAGACCTGAGCCAGCCCTGGTGATGGCCACAGTGATCGCTCCACTCCCTAAAACTAAACCCCAGGACTCAAAGTCAGCCTTAAAACCCCTTTTAAAGGTGTGTTTGGGGTACAGTGCCTGTAGGCAGCAGTTACTCAACCACCCACCAGTCCTCACTGAGTCCTTTTGGCTGATGCCCTGCACCAAGGGTGGTGTGGGGCTTCAAGAGCGTTATCACCTGCCATGGGGAGAGGAGAGACTGTAGCAATTTCATCCAGCATCACAGCAGTCAGAACATGATTCCTTTCCCACTGAGGTCTGCCCTACCAACACCTCCACCAGTGGCCTCCCTGTCAACAGCCAAAAGACGACATGGCGAGACCCAGGCGTGAGCTGGAAGAGTTAATCCTCCAGCATTTAAGCACAGATGGAGCAGAGGAAGACTTTCCTTCTTTAAAAGTACAATTGTTGTTCAGTTTCCCTCAGGTACAGATTCATTAGCTCTTGACTGGCTCTCCTTGCTTGCTGACTACTTGTGGAAAAAGCCATTTACCCTGGTGAATGTCAAGGTTAGTTCAAACCGTCCTTGTCATCAGTCTCTCTGGCAGAAGGTCAGGGAGAAGCTTTCCTCAAATGGGCAGCGTCAAACAAAGCAGAGGCTGACTTAACTCACCGAAGGAACAGAGATCTTCCCCGAGAGGCGATAAACATTTCCCTGGGCAAAGAGGACAAGAGATTAACCCCTCTGTCTCTCCCCACTCCTGTCCAACTGCCTTAAGCTGGCAACCTCTGTGCCCGTAAGGCTGAGCATGTTCTCATCTCCCTTTGCTGGGCAAGACCACATGGGTGCACCAAGCCTTGCAGGGAAGATTCAGCCTCAAAAGCTGTTATCCCAGCAGCCCTTAGCTTATATCCTTTTTTTTGTTATTATTTCTTTAAACTTTTAATTTAATTCTTGCACCTCCAGCACCGCAAGCCTCATCACTAGGTCATATGGGAAGCATTATGACACATAAGTAAACAATAACCACCCATTTTATACCTGTTAGCTTTGGTTCCTACAGTACATGCTGTGATGTCTTCAAGGTGGTGGGGAACCACTCTATATATGCAAAGAGAGGCACATGTGGCACTTAATGAAAAAGAAAAAAAGGAAAAAAAAAATCCTGCAAAGCCTCTATACCCTTTTGTGTGCTGTGAGTGAGCCGCCTCAAAGGATAATTAATGTTAAAAGGAAATAGTTTTGGAGGTAACACTTCTGATAAGAATACCATGGGTAAATTACAGGAAAAGCTCTCCTGCACCTGGACCGGGCTTCGTCCACAGGGCTTTCGCATAAGAAAATGAATGGAAAAGCAAGAGGGGAGATTTTCAGTGCTCCTTTCATGCTCTCTGTTCACATGGGAAGAATTAGAGGAATTTTTCAGCAGAAGGGAATGAGCGTAAATTATAAACGGCCTCATCACAGAAAAATACTGAGGTTTTGACCACTCAATCTTGCAGCACTACCAGCTCGCTTCTAAGGTTTCAGTCTCAGCTCTGCCCCTTTGAGGCATGGCACATGGGCCAACTCTAAGACTCCCAGCCAGAAAGCCACCTCTGCCACTCCGATGCCCATCTGAGGAGCCTGGGACCATGGGAATGCAGAAAGGATGGATATGTCCTCATTGCAAAAGCACAAGGCAGAGCACACCCATGGCAAGTACTACAGACACTATAAGGAAGAATAAAGATAAAGAAAATAAAGCCTCTGCTGTTTGTTGTCCTATAGTGCTTATCAGCAAAAGACCAACAGTTTCCTGTGAAAAGCTCATTAGAAATCTTAACACAGAAGGGAAAACATCTTGTACTTACACAGCTTCAATCCAAAATCTTTTCGGAGATCGTATTAGTTTTTGAGTTCTCTCACCTGAAAGACACTGGAGAAGCTTGGTTTGAGACTTCTGGTGCAGAAGCGCTCTCCTGTAAAGAAATACTTACCTCCAGTCAATTAGACATTAGCCAGTGCCTTGAAGTTTAGAGACTCAGACTTTTCAAAGAAGGTCTATTTTGAACCAATATTTCAGCCGAGGTCAAACACGACATGTGGGCCTGCTTCAGGCTTCTCTGCCCTCATGACAACAAACATGGTTTATGGTATTTCTAATTTGTGGAGGTTTCTGAGAGATGAACAGATCAAAAATGTAAATGGCTTCAGCCCTCAGGTCAAGCAGGCAATCTGTGTCAGCGTGTGAAGGAAACGAGTATGACAGTTCACAAAACGTTGCTTCCAGGAATAAGAGCTCTCGGTCTCCTAATAAGCTAATGGCCGACTTACAGAGGACACTATGAATCCCTCTCTCCCTCCAAATTTCCTCTGGGTTGCAGCTGGAGAGCAGACTCTGCAACTGTGCAGCCTGAGACTATTAGGAGAGAGATCAGTCCACCTGAGGGCGAGGCTTGGACCTCCTTTTTGTTACCACGTTTCAACATCTGTCTGAACTGCCTTGGATGGGATTCAAAAGAGCTCGGGCATTTCACCCGTGTGCAAACGAGATCCTGCAAAAAAAACCTTCCCCGGTTTTATTGTCTGCAAGACTATTTCCACAATAATTCTCTACTTGTAACACACTTCTGCAAAATGAAGCCAGAGATGTACAAGACCTGTCCTGCCTGCTTCCATTAGAGATGGGGAGCATGCCTATCTGTTTGGAAGTAGGTCAAGGCCTTTTCACGTTCATTCCGTTTTCAGGTTTCACTTTTATACCTGCGCGCGCACACATATTATAGTGGGGCTGATAGCACTGTCTGCTGTTAAGGTTGGATGACACTTCCCCTTATAAATGACTCTTTCGTCTTCTTATGACTTTGCCAAACTCAAAACGGACGTTTTCTGTCATTGCATCTTCCAAGTGCTGGAAGAGGGGCCTTGGAGAGAAGAACACAAATTGGTTTTCCCTGAGTATCTCCAGGTCTGAGCGACACAGAAAAGGAAACAACTTTGCTTAACAAGGAGAGAAGAGGACGTGAGGAAGACTGTGAGGAAGGAAGGGCATGCGATAAAAGGTCAAGCAAAACTGAAATATGGGATGGGAAAGATGGTTTACAGCTGGTCTTGCTGGGTGGACAGACTGCAGTGAGGAGCTAGCACTAAATAATGAGTGGAAGAGTAAGACTGGTGGGCAAGGCATGAAATAAAACACTTGTACGAATATAAAAAAAAAAAAAAAAAGAGCGACGCTGTGCCTAGGCAAGAAAGGAGACTGGGAATCAGCTGGTGGAAACAGTGGAGCTGGACGAGGACACGATGGTGGAGCAGATGGGTGAGGAAGCAGGAATGGGATCTGATGAAGCATTTCTGCAGAAGGTCACTGAATCACACCAGCTGGTGTGTGTCAATGGGAAATATCAAAGATGTCCCACAGTAAAGGAAGAACTTGAAAACTTCTCAACCTATCCTGGAAAAATGAAAGTATTAAAAAACCAAATTCAACAGACATGGAGTCTCCTTTGCTTAGAAATGGGCACGATTTGTGCTCATCAGCATTTACAGCGATAGAAGTGGAAGAAGTCTCACAAGGTCTTCCAGCCACCTTATCCCAAAACTGCATCAACTTCTGCCATTGCTGCCAGCATAAACACCGAGTATGGAAAAAATACTTTTCATACAACTATCATTAAGTTTAAAAAAATTCGTACAGTGATAATTATTCAAAACTGAGAAAACGCATTGGCATCTAGATATTAGATAATTTTCTTACCCACAATCATATTGTTGGCCTATGCTACAAGAACCAAGAGTCTACGTTGTCAAAGACCATCTGATGAGCAGAGGAAAGAGCTACCAAAGGAAGCCAGACTTATCGACAAATAGTCATGGGCAACCGCTCACCTTGAATGTCCGGGTGCCCCTAGAAAGACAGATGAGAACTGAGCTGTCCCAAACCCACAGTCAGCTCTGTAAATGCTATTTAAAGCTTCCCTTTTGTATCACTGTATTTCTAAATATAACTCTTAGGAACTATGTGGATAGCCTGGGATTTACAAAAAGAAAAAGGAAAAAAAAAAAAAAAAAAAAAAAAAAAAAAAAAAAAAAAAGAAAAATAAAATAAAGTGAGATCATTAGGCGAAATTAGACTGGGTGCAAATGGGAGAAGGTTAAAACTAGTCTTTTGCCTTCATGCTTGGAGCTGGGAGCCGCAAGAGCATCTCATGGTAGGAACGCACCACTGTGGAGATAATTTGTGTCAAATTGAAGCTCTGCATTGACAGATAGCTAAGTACAATAACAATTATAATAATAAAAGCCAGGCCCTAGTACACGCTGAGTGTACGGACATCTCTTGCCCTTGAAAATAGCAAGGGAATGGTAGAGCTGTGCGTAACTATCACTTAGTAAGCTAAAAAATGTGTAAGCTAAAAATGCATATGTGTTTCCAGATGAATTAAAGAGAGGAGTTTGCTGATGCAAAGTCTTAAATACAGGAACACTGTAATGCTTTGGAAGATGCCACTGCAGTTTTGCAAAAGGAACAAAATGGAAGGTATTATTTAGAATGATTCGTACGTTATAGGGAAGTGGACATCACTTAAACATTTTTCTTAACGAAGGGGCATTTAATGTTCCAGTTTTAAGGCGTCTGCTTGTGCTGTTGGTGACGGATTGCTAATAACTGTTTTAGACCACACTCTTGCCCCAGAGCTTGACGCGGACCCCAGGGATACTGACTCATCACATTCCTCTGACGCTTTGGGTAATGGAAATGGTGAAAGGGTGAAACCTAAAACCAAAGCCACTGCCACAAAATAAATAAAAACTAAGGTTTGGAAAGGATACAAAAATTATTCTTGAGGGTTTAAAACAACCTCTGACTACTTGTGGCTTAGGCGAAGCCTTCCTGTGGACAAGCTGTTCCACATCTATATACTAATTTCTTGCATCTTCCTTTGGTTCACCCGATGTGGACTAAATTCATTGCTCATCTGATGCAGCGTGGCAAACCGTACATAATACCATGCTGAAAAGCTATGCTGTTCCTTCAGCTGTAAGTTGTTCCCCAAAGGGCAGCAGATGAAAGTTGCACCTTCTGTCCCAGTGGTAGGCGTCTGCACTGGGAATCTACAGCTCCTGGGCTGAAACTCAGATTGTGGTTGGAGGTGAGCCTGGACATAAAGCATTGACTTTCCATAAGGCATTGATTTTTCTTGCAGAAAAAAACAAGACTGAATACAAAAGGAGAAATAATTTTTTAGAAAGTTGATTTAAGTCAAATTCTTAAAATTTAGGAAATGCCAAACTGAAAGTTGCCTGGTCAACTTTAATTTAGGCTCCTTCCTTGTACAATGGAATTTTGATTCAGTCTTTAATTACACGATCACTTAATGTTTGTTTCACAAGATCATTTCCTCATTCAGTGCAAAGCAGTTGCCCAGGCAACCTTCATCTTTGCATTTTCAAATTTTGAGTGCTCAATTCAACAGTCTTTAAGAAAGAAAAAAAAAAAAGAGGAAACATATGTAAGGAGTAACTGCGGACCTGGTCTAGGTGGTTTCCTTGGGGACGTACAGTGCTTCTCTGAGAAGAATGAAGTTCTCTGGGAAAGTGCCCGTTTTTCCACCATCGCTGCAATAATTGTTCGGGCAGCCCATTGCTCCTCCCCTTCCCCAGCCAAAACAACGCTGGGGATGACAAGCACTGCTGAGCCACGCTGCACAGCATCAGTCTCCCAAGGTCCACTCCAACAGAGAGCACTTGCAAACGCTCAAAACATGCTCAAGCCCATCTCCAAATGCATGAGACCGGCCTCCAACCAAAATAATGAAATTGTGGTTTAAGCTACCGCTTAACCGGGCGGGCAGGACAACGGATGCAACCGGCATAGTGAGATATGCTTTTGGCTATCACAGCGCTACGTTAGTTACTGTTCCACCCTGGCCCCCAATTAACTCTCTGCTCCAGCCTCAAATCAATTAGGTTTATGCCCCTGCCCAGTTCTCAGTGTGCTCCAGTCTCACATCAATTCTGCCTGCAGTGATTTAGCAGTGATTTAGCCCCTGTCTCAAACGTACCACTTACCCCCCATGACATTGCAATCGTTCTACATTTATTTTCTCCTCTTTTTCATGCTTCTCTCCGCCCCTCCTCAGTATGGGAAATTTGTCAAAGCACACCCTTTGCCTGGAGTTGTTTTGCTTTCACAAATTAGCACTTCCCAATAACAAAATGGTTCACTTAAAAAGAAAAAAAGGAAAAAAAAATAATAGTCTCCACGCAGGCTCTGGTGAGAGCTCTGTGGCCTCAGTTCTCCCTCAACTGATGGTTTCCCTCTTCAGCAACCTTTTGCTGCAACTCCTGTCCCTGCCACCACTCTTGGACTTCTTCTAGGGGCTTCAGTACCAACCAAAGCCCCTGCCTCTTTTTATGATGCTCATTCAATTTTTTTTAGTTTGGGGAACAGGAGAAGTTTAAAATCTGAGCTGATTGCATGCAATTATACCTAAACTGCCACAGACAGAGCTCCTAGCTAAGTCAGCCTTGCCTTGGGTTTCCACCACGAGTACCGGTTTCAGAGCAGATGACAGCAGCTGGATGGAGTCAGGGGTCCAGGAGTTGAAGAAGTGTTCGAGTGGCAGCAGAAAACTAAGGAAAATAAAGAAAACTTAAGAGCACAGGACCAACTCCAGCTTTCATAGCTACAGACTCTGGGTTTCAGGAGGAAAAGCCTGTAGGTGCGGTGCTCTCAGGTACTTGAGGTTTACCCTGAGCTAATCACGGCTGAAATGGTACAAGGTCACAAGGGATTTCCATGTCTGCTCTTGGTTTTATCATTATTTGGGTTCCCTTGTGGCTCTGGGACAAAGAGTTGGGCAGCAGGTTAAAGGCTGACCCAGCTCCACCTTTGCTGGGCTTCCATCTTCCAAATTTGCTCTTCTATGCTGCCTGAGCGGATTGCGCCGGCCACAAACTCAAGTCTGAATGACTGTGGCCATAAATGGCTCATTTTCAGCTCACCAGGACAAGGTGAGATGTGGCTCCAGCCTTGCTGGAGGGAACTGTGCTGGGACTGTGCCCCATGGGGCATGTCGGTGTTTCTGGAAGGTGGAGGCATCAGTGTCAGGGTTTAGGGATGCATTTTACAGCTTAAAATGGGAACTTGCTCCCATTCCTGGCACACACAAAAAAGAGGAGGGAAAATCTTTCATATTCTAAGCCCTGTTTCAGCACACTAATGTTTCCAGCCTCCCCATGCCTGGTAGAGAAGGCAAGCAAGTATTATTATTATTCTCTTTCACAGCCAAAGAACCCGAGACACTGGACAGTCAAATGCTGCAGCCCGTCCCCACCGCTCCTCGCTGTGCAGGAGGGGTTGATCCTGCTCTGCTCAACTCTAAGGGAGTTCTCCCATGGACTTTAACGGGAGCCAGCTCAGACAAAAAAGAAACTGCTTCTCAGCAGTTTGGGGCATCCAAACTTGTCCCTCACTGAGGGTTGGATCTCGCAGCTCGAGGTGCTGCCTAGCTGGGCTGGTGCCGTGATGGACAGGTGTCAGCCCGGCGTCGCCGACAGCGAGCACTGCTCCGACTGCGGCACAACTCATTCACAGTTGCACAGATTTAGTGTAAGCTCAGGCTCCTCTGGTCCTACCAGCCCGCCTGCTTCCGGAAACTTAATATATTATATTGCAGGGTGCTAAAACATTTGTATATCCCTGCCTTATAAAACATGCAAAAATGCCATCTGCAGTTAGCATGACTAACTCCAAGCACGCAGTCCTACTACAGATCCCCTTTGCAGCTCTCTTCGTTTCATTGCTGAACACTTTTCAAGAAAGAAAGAAAAATCCATTTTTAGTGCTAATGCCACCTGCAGGTCGAAGAAAAACAGTTGCAAGATCCCTGAAAACTGAACAAACATGCCTTTCCCCCCCCACCCCCCTGCCCTATCTAACCACAAGGAAAGTGATTGTGCAACGGCACCTTTTGCTGGATGGAAATGACTTTGACTGCTGGAAAAGTGACCTTTTCTCACTGCACGGCTCCCATTATCTGCTTGTGGAAACTTCCACCTTACTGGTAGCTAGAGCTTTATGGGAAGGCTAAAATAAAACATCCATCAGCACTTTTCTCTGATGGTTGCCCTGCCCCAGCGGGATATAGGGATCTCAGTCACCGACTAGCCATCCCCAGGAAGATGTCTAATTCAGATGGATGCTCAAACTTGCACTTATCCACCGGTGCTTTCACTGCCAAGACACTGGAGATGCTTAATGCCATGTTTGAACACTGGGTGCAAACACTGCTGGTGGAAACACAGATCGGCGTGGCTGGATGTTCCAAACACGAAACAGGCATCTGTAGGTTCCTTATTTTGACACTGATGTCTTCACCACGGTGCTTTTGAGCTCCACCTCAGTTCCCACTTCTTTAAAGTGCAACTACTGACCCAGAGCCAGATCCCTACCAGGAAGAACCACCCTGCTCTGAATTAAAAAATAACCCTAAATACGCTTAGCCAGCCTCCTACTCCTTATTTAGCACCGCGTAAGTACCAGCATCAGGACCACCAGTAGCTGCTACCTGCAGGGACCAGTCGTGTTACATGTTTTTCCCTCTGCACAGACCCATTCACGTGCTTCCCTCCCAGATCCAGGCAGCGCAGCTTTCAAACCAGCTCTACTGCTCCAAATATCGCTGCTGGGAACCTTGTCGCTATCACCGGTTCATCGTTTTCGTTAGTAGTACGTTTTCAATTACGCCGTGGCCCCTGCTCTCAGTGATCACGGTCATTTTTCCCGCTGCGTGGATTATATCTGGGAAAGAGCGAGCAGAGCTGGAACAGTCAAGTGTATTTGACTTTTCCCCCCACCAAAAAGGGCATCCCGGACCTACATTTTGTAACCATTGGGCTTAAGTACACGAGACTGTGCAACCTCTGACATGATGTGACGCTGGATACGATGACATAATGTTATAAGAACAGACAGAAATAATGTGGAAAAGCCCTTTCTGGCTCTAATAGGCAGCTGGTGACACAGGTGAAACACCTACTGTACCACTTAATAAAATTATTTTAATTTAGAATGGGAATGAAGAAATGGAGCCAATTACCTTAGTGGATCTGACAGGCAACCCTAAATGGATCCTCAGCATCCTCGGTTTGGGCCATTTTTATCCCTATGAATAATGATAAAATGACTCAGAAGAGATGCCTGAGGAAACACTGCTCGCTCCCAGCCCAGATAATATTAATAAGGCAGGCTCCCAGCTGCAGAGAAAGAAACCCGAACAAATGATCGTGTTTGCGCTTGTGCCCCCTTTTCTTTGATCGAATTAGAGGAGAGGAGGGTGGGGAGGGAAGGGGAGAGGATGGGGAGGGGGGAACCGTCTGCCCTTCTGCACCTGAGTGACGTCCCTGCCGCTGGATGCAAATGTCCGGGGTGAGCATCACCGCCAGCAGACACGCTCCAAAAAGAGTTTGCGGCATTTTCTGTGGGTAGAAATAATATTCGTGGCTGCACTTAGCTGGGTTAAAAAAAAAAAAAGTTTCAGGGGAAAGAAATCCTGATGCCGTAGGGTGTAAAGTGACTGTCAGTCAGGAGCAAGGAGAAATCCTGCCCTCCCTCCACCCTGTGATAAATAATGCATTGCAGAGGGTGCAAGTGCAGGGGGAGGCGTTTCCTACCCCCGTGCACGGGTCCAGGCCAGCGCAGCGCGCTGGACGGGTGGACAAATGGTCTGTTCCAGTATGGCAACTCCTATTTTCCTGTGAAAATACAGATTTCATGGTGCAAGATCAGTTCTGTCAGATTAAATCAAAATGCAATAATCACTGCGCAATTGCCATCTGATATCTAAATACCCCCACCAGCCTTATCCTACTACTAATTTTAAAACAGACACCTCTGAGAAGGAGGATTTTTTTTTTTTTTCCCAGGGAGAAGAATAAAAATCCTCTGAAGCGATAAAAATTAATCTCAATTCATGTTAGTTTCAGTGACAGCGATTGTACCAGGCGCACAGGCTGTCCAGCAGTATTTTTGGGATGAATTCTGCATCTTAAAATAAGACAGAGGAGCCTGAAAGATACCTTGTAGGAATATTTTTTTTTTTCCTCCTCCCTCTCCAAAAAGTGTCTCCTGCTACAACTTCTGGGGGAGAGTGACCACGGGAACTGCTGCGTCTTTAAGACCAGATGTAACTTGCAGATCAAAAGGGCACAGTGTTCACCCATGTTGTTGTCCCCTCAAAGATCAAAACCTAATTATGTACTTGGTGCAGTATCTGTTCTTTTAAGGTACTTTACATATTTCTCCTTTTTTTTTTTTTTAAATTTTATTTTTCTTACAGTCCGCACTTCTCCTTTTCTCCATCTATTCTTACCACTTTCGAATTACAGAGATCTATTTTCAGATGAATGCGCGGAACAAAACCTTCATCTGTTTTTTTTTCCCCCCCCCTCTCTCTCTCTTTTTTCTTTTTTTTTCTTTCCTTTTTTTTTTTTTTTTCTTATTTCCCAACATGGCGGTACGTGCTTATGCCCGCTATCTGCATAAGTCTTTTGTGTATTGCTAATGGAGTGCTGGAATTGTGGCAGCTCTGAGCAGGGAATACATGTGAGCAACAATATGCTGACAGACCCCTCGGTGGAATCTAATCTGTTCCAGCTCATGCACTCCTCAGAAACTATTTAACTTTCATTAAACTGTGTTTGATATCAGCTAAATAGAATGCATACGGCACCAATATAGCTCATATGGTCTCATTCATTCGATCACAGCAGTGCTTTTTTCTTATATTTTCCCCCCACTTGTGTCAGTACCCGGTATAGCTGGGTAAATAGGAGACCTTTGAAGATATAGTTAGTACTCAGATTTCTTTCTTCTTTTGTGCTGGTTTCTTAGTGTTGAAACAGTGATTCATGTATGTCTCAGACAGCCTCCATTAATTTCATGTAATGTAGCTTTTATCTCGTAGCTGGGACGACTATCTCCAGCGCTGTCTCCCTATAGCATCTCTCGCACAGCAACCCACCGCCTTCCCACCCCCCCAGCGCCCCTTCTTCTCCCGCCTGCAGCTGCTTTCTGGAGAATTTACTTTTGGTTTGTTATGTTTGGGGTGGAGGGGGGTGCGGGAAATAAATAAAGAGGCTAAGACTGCAGAGGAGAAGTAAGGTAAAGATCTTTCCATCCGCGTGGATGTCTTTATGTCTCACGTAGGGAGGAAAAAAGGCAGGGGGGAGCGGAGAAGGGAGGGCTTTGTGGGGAGTGGGCTAAAATATCTTTCGTGGCAGCGGCTGGATAACAGTTTTTTTAACCTATTCACAGCGCACTAATTTGATTATGAATGCGGCGCAGTAGGAGCACGCGGTTTCTGGGGAGCGGGAGGAGGGGGCGACGGGCACTGGATTTACAAGCTGGGGTTGTTCAAAAGTTTGAATGGTCAAATGCAGCTAAAAAAAAAAAACATAATAAATTATCAAGACCAAAAACCCAACCAAAACAGTCATTAACTAGAAAAATAATAATAATAATAAAAAAATCCTCTATGCCAACCAGTCAGCCCTGCAAACCAAAGGGAGTTTCGAGTGGGTGCACTGGCACCACAAACAAAAATTGCGATTCCATTTGTAAATAAAAAGAAAAAAAAGCTGGTTCACTCTTTTTTCTTTTTTTTTTTTCTTTTTTTTTTCCTCTTGAATGATCCAAATGCATTAAAGACTTCTTCACCTTACCAGGAGGATGGAAGAGAGAAAGCCACATCAACTTGATTGGGAAAAGTGAAAGCGATTACCTTACACTTTCTTTAAAGATTTTTTTTTCCAATTAGTTTTATTAAGTCCAAAGGAATAATCACAAATTTTCTTTATATTGCTTAAGAGAAACAACACGAGGTCCTTTGGTAGAGGGAACCCAATTATTTGGGATATTATTTTGCAAAACCTTTTCATTTTATTAGTAGACCAGAGGGTTTTCACATTTGCGAGGCTAAATCCTGACTATTATTACTTTTTTGGAAGAAACGTCTCACCGGGGCAATTAATTTTATACATTAACGCTAGTTGCTGCTGCGTCGCACGTTTTAAAAAAGAGAAGGAAAGCAAACTTCTCACACGATTTATCATTTGGTTCATAACGGGGTCACCGACGTCAGCCCAGGTAACACAAAATGAGATTTTTGGAGAGAAGATTTTGCTGTGCAGCAACTTTGGAAAGTCCTGGGCTGCACCAAGTTTACCGGTGCTTGGAGCACAAGCCCTGGGTCTATAGGCAGCGTTATAGCGGCGGCTGCTGAAGGGAGAGCAGAAACGTGTCCTATCTTTGGAAACCAAATCCTACCACGGTAACTTTGCTCCTGAGCCCAGCGAGGCTGCGCAGGGAAGGGCTTGCTGCTACCACCTGAAAGGCTGATCCAAAAATTCTTGAGATAAAGCTTATTGACATTTTTACTATATGTTATTAATCTTATTAATAGCATTAACAAAGGCTAATTGAAAAATGCGTCATCTATAATCACGTTAGTCTTCATTTGAGGGCGTTTTTGTCAAAGCAAACCAGAGAGCAGTAAGGAAGGCTCTGCTGGTATCTACCCCCGGCCTGGGGAGGCACGTGCTCACGCGGCAGCAGGAAGGACAGCCCGATTTCACTGAGCGCCATGCAGCCCAAACTCAGAGCAGTGAAATTAACGGCTGCGGTTTCCGGTACCATGAGCCTAAAGATAAAACTGATTTTAATAGTGAAGTACGAGTGTGCACGGGACTGGGGGTAGGAGAAGTGATGCTCGCCTGGTTTTTGTTGCATCCAGCACAGGATCCCTGGTCCTGTCACCTCGCTGTTTGCTACAGGTGGGCAGTGACAGCCACAGCCTGCCCTGATGCTCTTCTGTTTTAAAACCATGCCACGAAAAAACTTCTGGTAGGACAAGGGATAAGCATGCACGTCAAAAAGGCAACGGCTGGGGAGCAAAGATGCTGCAGTCCCCGAAAAGCAGGAAAGAGCCAGGAGCAAAACCCAAAGGGTGGCCCTACTCCTTTGCATCACTTGGCACAGCGCAAGGCAATGGTGAAGCCTCTCCCGAGGAGACGGTGCCAGCACGACCCCCCAGCCACATGAAGAGCAAAGGGCCATCGCAGAGACCCCACTGCAAAAGCCCAGCCAGAGCCCCCTCGGCTCACCGGGAGAGGCGGCACCGGTGGCATTGCGCTGCTCGCCTGGGAGACGCGCCATGCGAGATGCACGTGGTCGGGGCACTCAGACCTGCACTGCCATTTCTCTTCTGTGCACTCCATTTCATTTCATTTCTCTCCGCTTTGGGGCAGTTTGGGAAACGCCATCGAATCCCCCGGCACAAAACGACAACGTTCACTCTAAACTTTCCTATCGCAGAAATTCAAGAGCTTTGCAAAACCCACAAGCAGATCACGCCTCCCCAGACCGCTGCCTGGCTCCCCACCGCAGGTGGGTTTTGGGTGCAGCCCTTCACGACTTTAGAAAGAGTTCACGCCTCAAAGCCAAAAAGAAGCCTACAGATATGCACAACTCCCTCCCCTTTTTTTTAAAAATCTATTTTTAATTTAAGTTTCCTGCGACTTTCGCTTTTCGCCACTGCTACCGACAGACAGAGCGCTGCGTGATAACTAATGCCAGAGGGGTGGGGGACCAGGGCAGCACCGAGGGCATTTGCTCCAAAGCTTTGCAGCCAGGTAGAGCTGAGAGAGGCATCTCTGATTCATAATCTCCG
Organism: Tauraco erythrolophus; assembly: GCF_009769465.1. Classification (NCBI taxonomy): domain Eukaryota; kingdom Metazoa; phylum Chordata; class Aves; order Musophagiformes; family Musophagidae; genus Tauraco; species Tauraco erythrolophus. Next base: position 129,620,628 of record NC_141466.1, on the reverse strand, counting down.
CTCAGCGCTTCTCTTGTGCTCTCATGAAAATCGTGGCATATTGGTCGCTCTCGCTGCCAAGTGATATGGCCGTGCCCTCTCCCCAGCATCCAGCTACAAACATGCTTGATGGGCACTCTCCGGGGGGACCGCCTGCGCTGGTTTTACATTGCTAACATATGTAGGTACACCTGAAAGCTACAGCCTGCCACTTCTCGTGGACCTCGCTGGGGTACCTTTGCTCTTTTGCCACCAAGGGTTAATTTTCTAATGGCTGCTTTGCTGCTGAAGCTGGCCAAGTTTTTCATCGCCTGCAGAGCACAAGCTGTGATTTGGAGCCAGAAAACACCATTAATTTTCTAAATAGGAAGGATCACATATGTAAACTGTCTGGGTCTATAACCAGTTGGGCAGGTAGAAGGCAAAGAGAAGGAAAGTGGGTTGTTGTTTTTTTTTTTTTTCCAGGCACCAAAGGAAAATAAACCTGAGGCCACCAGCTGCACTGAAGTTTCTCGGTGAAGCTGGGCTCCCCCTTGCCTTCCCCCCGCACCCCCAACACATAGACACACTTGGCATCACCCGTAGCAGTGCTCGCTTTTACTGGAAAAGGTCAGGTTGATGATTTATTGAACAGTTATTGAAGTTTTTTTACATGAAGCTATATGGAAAAGTTGCTGGAAAATTCAAGGAAAGACTGAATAAAAGAAACGGCTCACGGTTCCTATCAGACCCGGGCTGATACAGCCTTTCACATGCCAGTACGACCTAATCCTGCTCCACATGTGTCAAGGCAAATGTCCAGTTTGTGCCAACAGAGGGTGGTGGGTGGCCTTGGACCTCGATTTCGGCAGAGAGCTGCAAGAGGGGGACTGGAGAGCTTGCTAACCACAGCGTCCTCCTTCAAAACACCCAGTGCCAGCCAATGCCACAGAGCTGCCTGACTTTTTCCAGCACGAGAACAACGTTTTGGTGGTGCAGAGGGAAGAGATCCAGCCCCATGGGCTCCTCTGTCCCGGGAACAGCTGCCTGCACCGCCTCCCGCTGCCAGTCGTGCCTCGGTTTCTCTATTTATGAGCTGGTGTGCAGATACCAACCACAGAGGGGTGCTCTGGGTCTTAATTAATTAATTAACGCCTTATGCAAGGCACTTGGAAGGCCTTTGGTGGAGGGGACTATCAAAGTTCATATTCTTAAATGGTTTTAAGAAAAAAATAAATCTATTTACTTTTTGTGATTTTTTTCCCCAAGTCTTTTACACAACACTTGGCACCGTGTGGTTCAGCTTTCCACCTTTTTACCTCTCCACAAACACTTAGGAGCTGCCTTTTCCGCCCTTCGCCAGCAGAAGGGGGAAGAGCTGAGGGCAGAACCAAGGGCTCCCTCGACTGGCAACCATCGTGCTCGACCCAGCACCACCCAAATCGCAGGGGGACACCTCGGCTCCCCAGGGCAGAACAAACCCTCAGCCAAGGACCAGGGCAGAAGAATTAAATTCTTTCCAAGTTACTTAATACATTAAAGACATAAAGGTGCATGTTTTTTTGCTCTCAGGTGCCAGTAGCAATCGTAGGCTGATCACGGCTGCGACCGCACCGTTACCTTCGAGGGCCTGATCCTGCACTCGTTCACCGCTGCAGCAGTCATCCCAATCAGATGCAACAACCACTGCAGGATCGGGTCCTTAATTAGTTCAATATTCCCCCCACCCCCTGCCTTTTACCACCTTCCCTCCCAAGGAAGGGTATTATTCATTAAGGGCTCAGCGGAGCCCACCAGAGCTCATTTTAGCTGCCATCTCCCTATGATCTTCCCAAGCCTTTAGCAGGGAACGAGCCTTGGACTCCCTTTCATGGGCTGCGTTGTGACCTGGCTTCAAAGTGTGCAAAGAGGTTCCACGGCTCCCTTTGTGCAGCACAGTCTCTTAATTGCACTTTTAAACACAGTGTAATTTTTGTAATTAACATTATGGTTTCAGAGGGCAGAGAAGCCTGCACTATGCTAATTACAAACTGGAGTAGTTGGAGTAGAAATTCAAGGCTCCGGTTGCTGGGGCCGAATGCAGTTTTTATGAAGGATTTCAAAGCTCCTCCGTGGGCTCTGTGTTCTGAGTTATCATTAGCATTTGATAACATAAAGAATTTTTATAACATGTGACAGATTTCGATGTGAAGATTTTACCTGATAACTGGAAAATTTACATAAAGACCTTCATTAGCTCTCTGCTCACATTACTGCGAGCGGAAGAACTACAGCGCGCTGTCTCCCTGTAAGATGGGGCTTGGGAGCCAAAGAATTTGTGCTTTATAATAAAATTTATAGTATGTTACAAAGGGAGGTTATAATAATCCTCGGCGATGTTAGGAATCGGAGCAATTCAAAGAGTGAAAGAGAGCGCGAGAGGTGACGGGAAAGGATATTTCAGTATTGCCACGCAGCGGAGGACCGCGGGCTGCAGCGAAGGCGCCGCGAGCAGGAACATAAAACATCCCGGAGCAGATGCTCAAACTGCCACCGCAACGCCGGCGTCGGGTCCAGCTCCCGAGCACGGGCCGGGACCCATCCGGGCTCACCTCCGCTGCCATCACAGCGGTTTGGGGCAGCTTTCCGGATGGGGTAAATGGAAATTTATCACTACTCCTGCTGCCACCTTGCTTGGCTGGGTGCAGGCAGCAGCATCTCTGCGGGATGCATTGTCCTTCACGAGGGATATGTCTTCTTTGCAATGACTGATATAATGCATAGCTGTGTAACCACATCATCACAGAACTCAAACTAACCAGAAACCATTCGTAAAAGTTTTTTTATGGTATCTTTTTTACAGCTGTAACATCCTATGGCTTCTCCTGGGACAACATGGTGTTTCCCAGATGTCTGCATGGCTCCAAGACCTTTCCATTGCCTGTTGAATGCTGCCTGGCTGCATTCTGTGGACATTTTATTTTCTGAATATTTCATATTTACTATAATCTCCAGTAAATAACTGAAATTGCTCACCAGCCTAGTGCCACACTGATTGCAAACTTGCATGAGAAAAAAACAAAATAACAGCTGACGTGCATGGAGCTGCTCCGTGGCACACTCCTGCCATGCCAAACCGACCAGGGATGTCTCAGACGGGCACCTGAGCAAGCCCGGACACGGCCAGCCCTTAAAGAACTCACCACGCTAACCTCAATTTGACAGGCTTCTTCAGAGTCTTTTGATGCTCCCAGTACCAGTTTCAGAATCTCTTCCCAGGCTAAAAAGCCTCCCCAGCACCCTCAAATTTACATAAAATAAACCACTTAGCTCTTCCTTGAGGAAAGCCAAGCGATTTCTCCAGCTGATACATCAGCTTCATTCCTCAAGTCTCCAATCGGACTGTTAAAACCACACGGCATCTTTCACAAGCCTCGTTAGTCCTGTTGCATGGGGAACAGCCACCCTGGCTTTTCAGAGTTGCTTTTGCAAAGGAATCTCCCTTTCCTCTAGTTTTGCAAGCCCAGTGCTTGGAGAAACCAAAAAGCAACCTTAGATCAATGATCAAACTTTCGTAGTAGATGGCTTTTATTTTTACAAAATATTTGCTTCCAGCAGAGTGTATCTTAATTTACGAATGCAGAAATCTGTCATTAAGCTTTGACCCAGCTTCATGGCATTGTCAAATGCAATAATGTATCTTTTAATAGTTTTATATCAAGTAAGGATATAACATATCATTAGTTTAAATGTATTTGCAAGCAATTACCCCCACCAGGATATTTGTGAATGCTCATGCAAAATTGATGAAATTCTGACATGCTTAAACATTGTTCATTTAGCTCTATTCCTTATGTATAGAAAAAATAGAATAAATAATTCTGCTGCCACTTGCAAACTACTGTTCGGCATTTTCATTCTGTTCATGGTTCCTGTCCTGCCTTTAAACTATAGCCCTCGGTGATCATTTGGAAAAAACAGTTTCATATATGTTTAATTTTAAATAGATGTACTAGATTCATTCCTCTTATTATTGTTCAATGCAGTAATTTAAACATGAACTAGATTTACTGCGTGTCAGCAGCCTTTCTTTTACAAAATGGGATAAATTATTAAATGAGTAGAGGTTGTTTGACAACGGGTTTTCCAGTACTTCACAAAAGAAAGACCTTTGACATTCAGCTGTCTTTTGAAAAGAATAAAGAGTAAATCAATTAAGTCTCTATGCTGTGGTTCAAAAACACCTGTTATGGCACATTCTTGCTTACCTCAAAGTTGACTTGGGAAGACTCAACCCATTGCAGTTGCACCACAAGGTAAATTATTGATTTAATTGTCAGGTTGCCTTGCAAGCAGCACCCTCTGGCCCAACCACCTTAAATATAGCCATTTCTACAACTCCTCCGCTCATTCCCTGAGCTACACAAAATCATTGATATCAACCTCTGGTAACATTTGCCACCGACTTGGAAGACCTTTTTACAAGTATTTATTTTTGGCTGCATCTAGTAGAGGCTCAGACTTTCTAAGAAGAAACGTCTTCATTGATGATATTGAGGAACCTTTGTGTTTATGAGCTTCTATGTGAGATTTTCAAGAAAGTGGAGGAGATGTCAGGTGTGAGATGCTCAAAGCACAGATAAAGCTTGGATACTGGGATATTCCCTGCCAGGGAAAACCCCAAGTTCATGGGAAACGGGACTGGCAGACCCAATAAACAGTGCTCATCTTTTCTTTCTGGTTTGTGTGGCCTCTACTAATTGCAGTATTTACTGAAAGCGCCTGGAGCACTTTGAAACAAAGAGAAACCGATTGGTTTAAGACATCATGCCAGCAAACGGACCCTTTAACCCAACAAAGAATTTGGGTGGTGAGAATTTACCGATATAGCTATTTTTCTTAATTCTTTTGGCTCTGCAGAAAGCAAAGGTTAATGTGGGTTTTTTTCTCTGCCAGAATTAAGATTTCCTGAATTTCACTAAACACTCCTGAAACTCTCTCATCTTTTTTATCGTGTTTTTCCACTCCCAAGTGGCACAAACACTTTATATGCTAAGGGCTAATCCAGGACACGAACAGAAATCACTGAAACTACATATGGAAACAGACTACTCGGCTTTGGAGTCTCCCAGGTCCCTTCCTCACCCGTGAAGGATGCTCGCCCGCTATCTTTAGGTTGGAACTTCATTTGCTCAAGTTTTTACCATCCCAAGTGACGGGATTTGCATCAGCTCCCCTGGGGGACTGCTCCTGCCAGGAAGCTTTCTGTACTATTGAGCTCTAGCTTTCTATTTCTCGATTTTCCCTCCAGGAGAAGAGCTTTTTGAGCAGTGTGACAGCTCATAGCAGGTCTTTGGGCCTGAGGACCCCAAGGCCACCTGCACAGAGGTGTGTCAGGGCTTGGGCTGCCACCATGGAAGAGGGAGATGCAGGAATTTTGAACCAGAATTTAAAAGGAAAAATAAAGCAAATAAATAAAAAAAAGTTATGTCTTCTGATAAATCTTTACCAGGCTACAATATTTTGCCTTGTGGCAAAAAAAAAAAAAAAAAGGCAGCAGATGAGGGGTTTGCATCTGCATTTTGTCTTGGGGGGAACTTGTGTACATCCCGCTTAGAAAACGGCTCACCAGGATTTTGCAAACTCCTGCAATCCCACTTTAAAGCATCACTTCCTGAGAAAAGGTTAAACGAGGTTTAAGTGCAACGTAATAAACCTTTAGTGTTCATAAAGTTCTGTGATAAATGCAGTTGTGGTTACTCTGGATAAAAGCATCGAAGTCAGAGGGAAAAACTGGGAGGCGACAGCTCCATGGAGCCAGATCTTAGCACAGGGCAGCCCCTCCATCAGTGGGCTGAGATGCTCCAGCTCGCCTCCAGCCCATTCCTGAGATACTTCGTGCTGGGATAACTCCTCGCCCACCACAGAGGCACTGCTTGCACAAAATAAGAAACTTCTGACATTTGCTATTTGCTTGCGACTTCCAACACAAATTGCCTGGCTGCTGCCTTACCCCCGCACGCTCCAGGTTTGCCGATGTGCCTCTCGTGTGCTTGGGCTTGATGGGGAAGCGAAGCCACCGCAGTTTCTGGGCTCATTTGCAAAAAGGGACTCGCTGAGACTCCAAAGCGAAAGATGACTGCACCGAGGTCAGACTCCTCTTCTCCTGCTCGGGCTGGAAAGCACCTCAAAGCATGATGGGCCCCGTGGAAGGAAATGGAGCACGGCACCGCTGATTGCGGTTCAGGTGGGCTGAATGGCGCTTCAACTATTACTGTTGTTTTAAAGTGAAACACTGATTGCTAGGGGCATCCCAATTTTATCGAGCTCGTTTTATTTTCCCAATGTTTATTTGAATAATATGTCCTTTGCTTGCAATAAAAAAATGACATATATCCATCATCACTAGTAGCAGTTTATATAACATAGCATTGTCCTGATGAGTTCAGATATGAAACTGTTTTTTTATACAATTCCTCCAGAATTTGTAATATTTAGGATCTAGAAAATGAACCAAGAGAGAAGCAACCTGTATGGCAAGGAGCTGTTGTGCCTGCAGATTTGATTCACAAGGTACAGATGCAGTTGCAGAATAATCATCTTGTGGAAGAAAAACAATAACAGTAGTAGTAAAAAAGCATAAGCTTTCAGTGTATTCTCCTCCATTTGGGCACGGGGTGATGGCAATTTGAGCCCCGAGGGGGCTAAAATTCAGTGCCAAGGTGGTCAAAACCCCTCTCTGCCAGTATTGCAAGAGTGGTAAGCTGCTTCCGTGTGTGACTGCCAAAGTCAGGAATCATCCTCTGTAGCGCAGGGATACTGGAGGGACTGTGTTGGCCTGAGGATGTAGTAAAGTCTCATGAAGAACGGAGAAAATAGGAGAAAGATTTCATTCCTCAGTTATGCCAAGCCCAGATACTCCAGCTGGTGAGAAGGAAAAGGGATTTCCCCGTGGGACATCTAACAATAAGGACTTTACATCAGCAGCACATCAAGAGACAATATTACTTTAAGTACCCAAAAAAAAAAAAAAGAATGAGAGTCCTTGTTAAAAGGTTTCTTCATGGGTTGTATCCTTCAAAGCCGACATACTGAGACCACGCACATCGCTGGGGTGTACATCAACAACGGAACGTCGTTGTGCAGAAGATCAGCTGTCTTCAAGGGGGCACTTCTTTCCCCACCACGCTGCAGGACGCCTGTGGCAGACGAGCCATAAACCGAAGGCTTTCTATGACGGCTGGCAAGCGCTCAGTTGCAAACGGAGGCGTTCCACCAGCGAGGCACTTGTTAGCGTAAGGGCCCATCCATAAATTGTGTTTTTACAATAATTTGCTTCAAATTGGATTGTCATCATGATCAGAGAGCCATTTACTGCAAGCAATTGCTAATTGCACACATGTCCCCTGTAGGGAGGATGTACAGCGAAATGAGCATTTTGGAGGGAATTTCTTGCGTTTCGTACCTCCCACAATTTCACCCATGGACAATTTCCAACAGGTCAGGCTCAAAAGTTTTCCATCTGACTTCAGCAAGAGTTTTGGCTCAGCACAGTCCTGCCAGACTCTGCTGTATATGTTTTGGTCAATTAGAAAACAAAACATGAAAACAAATACTCCTCGAATCACTCTCAAAATCCCGTAGGGCACCTTGTCCATCCTGCCGACAACTGAAGTATTTACTTTCAGTTTATTCCCACTACGGTTTCCAGTAGCCAGTGTGGCATGGCTTTCCTAGATCTCTTGGGAGAACAGTCCACAGATCACTAGACCGTATGTTTTTTCCATGGCATTGCTTTAAATTTTCCTTAGCTCAGTTTCATCCCTTTACTCTTTCCACTTCAAATATCCCAAATAATTCCTCTTGTGCATACAATGGTACCTTTCTGGTCTATCCAAACTCCTTACTGGAAACATCTTTAATTCTTCTGCTTATAAAGAAGGTAACAAGCCATCTGCTAAGGATGGATTTCACCATTTAGCTGCATAGCTGTCTGAAGAGGTGTATTTACTCCTCATTTTGCCTCCTTTACATTTATGGCTGCTGCACAACCCCCTTGCATTGCCACAGAGCCTTTCTGGAAGCCTGACTTTGGGTGGAAGCTCACCCTGAACCCAAAGCGTTCCAGTTCCTCTCCCCAACACCTTTATGACTGGCATTTCTGGGTTACATACCTAAAGAAAACGACTATTTCCTCCTTCACATATGACAAAATAAAACAAATCACCCTGATAATTACAGCAACATGCTTCAGGACCTGCAGGAGCTGTCTGCGAGAATGATAAATCATTTGGCCACGTGGTTACCTTGCGATACCTAAAGAAGCCCCACCTGGATGAAAACAGAGGGGTCAAATTTATTCCTGGAGCAATTCCACTCTGGAGTTACTCCAGAGATTAATTTGAACTGGTATCTGCAGTGCAGAGCAGTTGTGTTAGATTTCCTGGCTGCAATTAAGAACTACATAAAGTATCCTGGGCTCCAGAGTACGGCATTTTTCCTCTTCAGCTGCATGGGATTCTTTCAATAAAGGTATAATGGGGGAAGAGTAACGAAAATCGTTATTTTGATTAGAGATTAGGGACTTAGGCAAGAGCTGGTCAAAGCAGCTGGGGTGCTTGCTCCACTTGCTCCATTAGGAGAACCATCTCCATCGTTTTGGCAGAGAGGAACTTGGTGGACCCGAGGAGCCAGCATGTTTTGATAGAATTTCATACAGAACAAAAAAAAAAAAAAAAAAAAAAAATCAAACCACGGTGTTTTCGTGAGAATAAACTCTAAAATTAAATTTCATTGGAACAGAGTGAGTCAATTATTCATTGCAAAAGTTGTTCTGAACTGTTACTTTACATTATATTCCTAATTATAAAAGAAAAGAAATGCATAATTGGAATGAAACCTTTTGATTTATTGAACTAGAACATTTTGACTAATTCAGAATAGCATGTCCTAGAAATGTGTTTTTCACAGGCAATTTCAACTTTGTGCTTTTGTTCCAATTCAGAACAAATCTCTACATTCGGAAATCACAAATTTCCCAGTTAAATGGAAAAATGATGTATGAGAAAACCAAGCAGCTTACACAAACAAGTGGCGATATTACATGTAATTCCCTTTTCCAGTGACTTCTGAGCAGCTTTAGGGACATCTGAATAGACAGAACAGGGCACTGAGCAGCACAGGAAGAAACAGAAAAATACTAGAGATGCAGAAGTCAGATAGGAAGCACAGTGCTGTTCTTCACGAGAGATATTATCAGATGTGTGCGAGTAAGGATGCGTAACTCTCAAGGAAACTGGGTGGGACTCAAAGCTCATAATTCAGTGGTCAAAACAAACCCTGGGCATCCCTAAATGACCCCATCATTAGATTTATGCGTGGCTCTGCTATAAGGAGGTTAGTTTACAGTATACTGACTTCATTTCCTTCATTATGTGCTAGACAGCTTACAGGTTTTCTTTCTCCCACTCTTAATCACAGCTCCAAGGTCATAAGAGGCTGCAAGATCTTGAGTGTAGCTTTTGGCCCTATGTGCCAGAGAGCTGCGGGGACAGGACGGTGCCTCCAAAACCACTGTTAGTCCCAGGAAAGGCGTCACTACTTCTGCCACTGCTCACCGATGCCCAGTACAGCTGCCCAATGTCCTACCCCTCTGGAGAGCAGGTCAGAGATGCCTCAAGGAATCTTGAGCTGGAGGAAATCTGAAGGAAACTTCTGCCCTTCAAATAAACGGCAGCTCCAGTGTGGAGGAGTTATCCCAGGGGTCTCTGAGCTGGTCCACATGCTTCCAGACCTCACTCCCCACCCGGCACAGCCAGAGCTGGGAAGTAACACATCTCCATCCCTGTAATTGTTTGTAGTGGGAAGGAGAAGCAGTGACCAGGCTATTGAGTACTTAACCACACAACTGCTACCTAATGATCCTAATTTGCATGATTTTAATAGTAATGAGTAAAACCAAACTGTTAAGTTGCACTTTCTACCTCAGCAAAACTGAGCTATAATTGTGTAGAGAATAATTTTATGGGTGAAGTGTGCCCTATATTATAAGGGATTAGAATAAAGTGCTCTAATATTCAATGTCTTAGCAGGTGCAGGCACTTACCTGGGCAATTAAAATCTTTTTAATATACAAATCACAGCCAATGAGACTATTGGCATGACAAACTGGATCTTTCAGGACATATTGTGTTTGTCTAAAATAGATTTTGTTTGCTAGCAATAATTTCTCTAACTTTTGTTTAAAAGAGAAAATGACTAAACGCAGATTAATTTGCAGAAGATTCTTAAAACATTTGTATCATTTCTGGGAAGGCATCTGACATGTCTCTATCTTTGTGTAACACATGCATTAATGTCTCCCACTTAATACCTCTTTTTAAAAATATACCACACATAGCAATTGAAATATTTCAATATTATATGGGCTAGGGACTACTGAGCTGAGTTGAGTAGAATTTGGCCTTGAAATTACAAGCAGATCATGGAAAGCATTATGAAATTTTCTTTAATTGATAGATTCATTGAGTCTATTAAATGCCTGCCTTTGTGCCTGGAGTATTCTATAGATACCAACAGGTAAAATAGGTGCAACGTTTCCTGTGAAATTTGCAGAAAAGCATTTTCCAGCTACTCCTGAGCAATTTTGCAGCTTCAAAAAACGAAGAAAACTCGACTCTGCCAACACCCAGCTCTGCACATAAAACCACACTAGATTCATAGTGTCGGATCCTTGCTACCTTTCAGAAAAACATGATGTTGCATCCAAATACCAACCAAAAGCGCAACAGAAATGACACTTAGTAATTTGAAAGAGTGAAGTGAAGGCAGAGAAGTGAGGCTTGTCACTCAGGTCCACCACTTCTCTCACCAACATGCTTAGCCAAGCCCAGAGGTAAGATTCTTTTCTCCAGGAGAAGGGCAAGAGGTGCTGGATCACCCATAAACCCACTTCCCAGATTGTTAATGACCCAAAAATGCAATTTAGGTGAGGACGGCAAATTGGAGTTTGCAAAATAACTCTCCCTTTCTCCTTATTGCCTGGTGGAAAACAATCCCAGTGGTTTCCCATCAAGGAAGCAAAGCCTGGTGGCTTCCTCACTCAATTCACACCTCTGCCTGCGCAAAGAGGTGCAAATTGCACCTCCAGGAGCTGCCTCCTCAGGGGGATTTATCTTGATGGAGGGCAAGCATTAGTTTGCACAACTATACCCTTTGAGCAACTCCTCTCCTGGAAGGCAGCTTTCATCCAGAGACAGTCCTCAACTCCAGCTCTGCAGCAGGACGAGCTGGACCAGTTGGGTCGAAGAGAGATTGCCACAGCTCCAGTATCTGCAGTGATGGGGACATGCAAAGCCCATTTTGGCTGCACCAGGAGGGATCGCAGCCTTTCCCACCTTGGAAACAGGCTGGGAAGAGAGGTGCTGAGCACCTGCAAGGAGCTGCAGACTGACAGCTGCATAAAAGCCAACAAGGGTATACTAGAACAACACATGCAACCACAGAGCAAATCAAACACATAGTGTGCAAGATCACCTCGTTGGGAAGTCTTCTAATGTCCCACAGTGGCAACAGGCTGACAACAGTTTACATACACAACCAGAGTGCACTCAGCAGCAAACACCACAGAGATGAGTATTTGGCTGGAAATTGTGGGCGCTTCAAACATTTGGCAGGTAACCCTATCAGTCCCAACTGAGGTTTTCTCTTTCTTGGAGGAGGTTTGTGGTTTCCACACAGCTTCATTTCAGCAAACAGGTGGAAAATACTCAGAACATGGCTATTTAAGACAGAAAATCATTTAGCAACATACAGATCAACACAGGCTCTTCCATCTTGAGGGAGGTTTCATGATGCTTTACACTACACACCTTAAAAAAAACAAAAGTCATGTTTCCAAACTAGGCTTCCCTTTCCAGTCTACAGAGAGAGACAGGCACCTGCAAAACAACTTGCATAGCCTACGCTGGATGCTAACTCAACAGCACGGTTGCTCCTCAGAAGATGTCTCTATATATCGCAAATAGGAAGACTCTGGACACTGTCTTGGACATACGATTCTTAAGATATCTAAATTTGAGTGAGATGTTTAACTTTATGTTAGCAACAATATTTTCACTAACAATAACACAGTAACTTTTTTCATCATCTTACAACTCCATCTCTGCAACAAACAGTTCCACCACTGCCCTTCTCCATGCTCCAGGTCTCCGACAGGTCTTCCTATACAACTGGAAATGGGCAGCTTGTGCCCCCGCTCCATATCTGGGTGATTTTAAGTTGTCATCACGGGGATTACAGTAATGTCCTAGGATCTTCTTCTGGGCTTTCATGGCAAGGAGCAGTCCTTGCCCGGGAGCACACAGGGAAGATAAGTTGGAGAATGCAGAGGCCACCCTCTTTGCTGGGGGAATCGTTTGGCTGGCCCAAGATCCCAAAAGAGGTTTGTGAGTCCAGATCTCCCGCATCCTTCTCTTTTAATGCTTATGTCATTGACCACAGCACACTTGGCTCTCTTGTTTTTAAGCCATAAACATAGGAAAATCCCTGAAGTTACTAGTGCCTTAGAAAAAGTAAATAATGCAAGCTCTGAGCCTCTCTGCTGCTGCGGAAACAATTTAAACCCAAGCTTTGGTACATACCCAAGCTACTCTTGAAAGAAGCTTAAAGCACTTTAATGTTCAGACGTACTCACATGACCAGTATCAACATTTCGCCTCACGGTCTCTTCCAAGTCAGTTGAAAAATACACATCTGCAGCTGCTTTACATACTTTTTGCATTTTCATTTCCTAGGCCAAAAGTCTTCCACTATCAAGCCACAAATTAATCTAATTACTTAGATATTTAGGCCATTTAGGCTCAAGTCAGCAGACAGTTGGGCATGTGTCTAACATTGCCTCTGCAGTATGGCTGCTGGGGGACTATTTAAAGACAAGCGCACGCCTAAACGCTGCGCTGAATTAAGTCTCAGTAATGGTATCTTCAGAAGCTGGCTTTAAACAAACTGGTTTTAGGCAAATAAAGAATTGCCTTGGAATAAAAAAAAAAAAAAACAAAAAACCACAAAAAAAAAATCCAGAGGATGGGAAGGTGTTTACCAGGTGTCACAAACACCCTATAAAGGAATAGAGTGTTTTTAAGAAAAATAACATACGGCTGAGATATCTGGAATAATTATGAGAATGGAACAACAAACAAGATATATTTTTGTAACTCATCATATGGTGACTTTGACAAGTTTGAGAAGATGTATTTCACCTTTAGCATCACCTTTTCAAAGACTGGTCAGTGATAAATCAGCAGCTTTTTTCCAGAGCACAAACATGAAGGTGTCAGGTTCTGCAAGGGGCAAACATTAGGCCAGCCTTGCCTTGACCCTCCACTTGGCCTGGCCTAAAGAAAAGTGATTTGCAGAAAGGATCTGTGACCAAAAATAAAACAGCACAAGGCACACAATACTGTAAATAGTTAAATGAAGCGAAATAAGAGTGAAAGCAAACTTGAAAGTGTAAGAATATCAAGTTTCCAACTGTAATGTGGGCATTTATATGCAATACTTCAAAATGTTTAAAGAAGCTAAATTATCGAGCCCCATTATCCTGATGTTCAAATTCCACATGTGACTTTGCTCAGAGGGAGCAGCAGAAATGTGACACGCCTTTGGGGACCATCCTAGGACAGCCACTGGAGGGGACACCCCAGCAGCACGCTAGGGACAGGCACACCAGGAGCAGCTCTGGGACACCGGGGATGGAACATCACTTCTCCTGGGGAAGAACCATTCAAGAGGGAAATTATGAGGCCCTTCTGCAACGTGTTTCCTAAATCACCAGCAGGGTCCCATCTACCACCCCAGTAACGCACGAGGTGGGTCGCTGCCTTTTCGTGCCGGGGACTCCTGCACCACCTCGCTGCGGCTCCAGCCGCCGCCACCCACTCGCTGCGTGACCCCGCCAGCGCTCATGATACATCGTCCCGTCACCCTCACCGTTTACAGCAAAAAAGCTATTTAGCCAGTGCCTGCAACCCTTCAGCCCGCAATGCCTTGACAGCAGAGGTTATAGGAAAAAAAAAAAAAAAAGGGGGGGGGGGGGGAAAGAGGGAGAGAAAGAAAGAACAATGTGCAATCGGCACTGCATTAGAGATGGAAAAAGTACTTAAAGCCTGCAACATTCATCAAGGCTGAATACATAAATGCCACATTTTGAATAAGCCAAGCAAAAGACAATGACAAAGGAAAGGCGCGTTGCTTCAGGAATCTCTATCATTTTCATTTGCTGCTGTCAGGAACCTGTTTTTTGCCTCTCACTCTATCAGCCATTATAGCATTAATGAAGTAACCTCACATAGTTATTGACTGGCTTGTCAGAGTCCCTGCCTGATCCCTTAATAGAAACCATTGGTCTTCAGTTAAAAATGGGGTGAGCTGGGAGGTGCTGTGGGCATGTACTGAATTTCAAGTGCACTCCTGAGGTTATCAAAAGCCATGAAATGCAAATATTATATTTTTTAAACACACAGATTTCATGCAACTGAGCATATAAAATTGACTAATACTGTACTTTATGCATTCTTAATAATGTTTCCAAATATGCTCTGCATATGATCTTTCCCCAGAAAGTTGTGGGTGGTATTTGAATAAGCAGAAACGGGCCTAGTTTTATTTTGTGGATAAAGTAGTTTCCTGGATGTTGCAAGTCTCTGTTCCTTCTAATATAAGGTAATGTTTATGCACTGTCTGTTCAAACAACATGGGTAATCCTTTGTCTGAATTTCTGTCTCAGATCAAAATCACCTTCATCATTTTTTTTTTTCCTCCTTTCATAAAGCATCCTCAGTCCCAGAACTAGTATATTCTCATTTACTAGAATCGAGGGTTGGCAGAGGGTCTAGAAATAACTTCTTCTCCAGAAGGTAATAAATCCAGGGAGTAATCTAAAACACCGAGTTGTTAATTCCAGTACCACCACACCACTGCCCGCGATACGGGTACGTTACTGAATCAGCCCTGGCTGACAAGTAATCAGTACCTGCACGGTGCCTGTGCAGAGCGGGATGCGGGCGCATCCTCCGCACGCATCGCTTGCTGAGGGTAAGGCATCCACAAAGAGTTTGCCAGCCGGGTATTTGGTCCAGCGCACGAGCAGGGAAGAGCTACGGGATGACCTTTTGTAAGCTCCTCCAGGGAGGAGCTGGGGCCCACGGTCTGATGGTTTTCGTGATGGCTCTTAACGTAACGCCCAGAAGATGTGCGCTTTGCACGTCTGCAATCAGCTAAATCACAGCCCGAGCATCGCCAAGTCCTCTCGGCTCGGAACGCTCCCAAACCCTGCAGCCCTGGCCCGTGCAAAACCTAGTTCTGCAAATTCAGTCAGTTTTCTGGAGTTGAGCTTTACTTGCAGGTAAGATTTTTAAAGCCTTTTGTCAACACAGATAGCCCTAATAAACACACTTTTCCCTTCTTTCTATTCAGGAGAGTCTCAGAGGTTAAACACGCCGCTGATTTTGAAAACAGTAACAAGAAACCTCACGTCTCACTTGGCAAAGACAGCAGTGAGAGGAATAGTTGTTCAGCCAGACCTGATTTGAGATTGTTCAGACCTCTTGGGTCTGCAAAACTGGGTTGGCGTTCTCAGAAGATCAGGCTCCCATAATAATTGTGGTTCTTCATTCTGTGGGCTAAAATCTCTGAGAACAACTCTCACGGCACTTCCACATCCTAGTCTGAAATTAAGCACATTTTCCTAATGAATACTGTTTGTTGATTTGGTGACACTTTTTCTGAGTCTGAAACATTATGAAATTCTGCAATTCCCCCCCCAACCCCACACTTTCCCCAACTAATTATTCGCAGACTGTTTCCTTCCATAAAAGACATTCCTTACGTAAAAACAGTCGGTAGGTAGCACATCAGGAATGTCTTTCATTTAACCTATTTCCAAAATATTCCCTTAGCCCCATGTGCAGTGCCAGCAGCACGCTCGCTCATCCCCTCACCCAGTCCTGGGAGAGCCATAGGGCATGGTGAAGCCTCGGCCACACTGAAACCAGGGGAAGGGGGGTTGCAAGGGTCTTCAAAGGGACCACAGCATCACCCCAGAGTATGGACACCCTCCATCCCAAGGTTGGTTCCCAACAGTTTGGTCAACTCCCCGCCGTTGGTACACGTTAGCACATATTTCCAAGGCTGTCTTTGCAAGGGAGTAAGAGTTGGCTAAAACGATTGAGATTAGTCTGAACCGTGCAGCTCTCCCAGCTGGGCTGGGAGACCACAGAATCACAGAGCCATCTTCTATGAAAAGTATTTATTGGGGGCTTAAACCCACAGCTCCTCCACAAAGCTTAGCATCCCAAGTGCTCTTGGATGAGAGCTAAATCCCAGTTGTCATCATCGTGCAGGACGAGCTTATTCTGGCTGAAAATAAACAAGTTTTCTCTTTGTAGATGGGGGAAAAAAACCCAACACGACACCACTTTCTAGTTGATTCAAGGTCTATGAGAGAATGAACGGGGCCACAACCCCTGTGCTCTCCACCAAAGCTGAGGAAAATTTTAAGTTGTTGGTTTTCAGTCCAGTGCAAAGTCCAAATAGGCAACAACCAGCCTTTAGTTTTGCTGTCGGATCTGTGTTCGAGTGAGCTTGCACGTTAACAATTCAGAAACGGGCAGAGCAGGGGAGTCAGGGGCTAACACTTGTTTAGATTCTCGCTTCCCAGAGTGATTTGTCCAGTCCTTTATAAGCTGTGTTATCTGTGGGTTTTGTTGTGGGGTTTTTTTTCTGTCTTTTTTTTTTTTTCCCCCTTCAGGATACACTGATGCTGTGTTTGCATCACGAACTCCACAAAACCCCACTGCTGCCCATAGCTCCTGGCTCTGTGGCGGTGGGGCAACGAGTGGCCCATATATAGAACGGCACTGCCAGGAGCTCATCAGTTCTGATCTTCTAATTGTGCTTAATGATTGCTGAAAGGAACCAAACAATCACGAGTGAACTTCGGCTTCCCTGGTAATTAATATTGTTATTACAGAATTGTTAATAATTACTGGACTCCGGCAATCTAGGAAGCATCAAAGATTTTGAGCATCTCCAGGAAGATGCACAGCCTGCCTTTACAGCTTTGTCCTTATTTTGAACGTGCCTCTGACTAATTCCCACCCCGGTACGAGCCCAGAAAAGCCTCCTAATTGCTTGCGAGAAACTCTGCTGATTTCAGACATACACAGATTCCGTCTTGAGACAATCTTTGTTTTGGGGACACGCTCCGCAGTCCTAGGAGAAACCCGCCCAGCTTTTGTGCGTCGCAGCTGCTGCAGGCGATGCCCGAGCAAGCACCGCTCAGCATCGCGGCGAATTGGCACACGAGCGGTGCAAACCCGAAATTATTCTTAAAGGTTGCCGAACGGCAAATTTGCAGTGGTGTTCGCTGTATGCAAACAGGCCCGCTGTTTTGTGTGTTTTGCTGAGCGCCATAGTTGGCATGCAAAAGCTGTGTCTTCAGGGATTTCTTTTTTTTTTAAATAAGTAGTCTGGACGTATTGTAAGAGACAAAGTAATTAGCATTCACTCAGCCCAGCAGGGCAGCAATTTAAACTTTTACAAGGAGTCAAAGTTCAGGATGCTGCCCTGCCATCAACTTTCTACATACAGAAGGGATACAGACTGGAATATCCAAATTTCGAGCTACTCTGGGTTATTCGAAGCTCCGACAGACACATTACTATGGGGAAATTGCTTAATCTGCTCCAGGATTTATTGCTATTGTATGTTCAGTATGGAGGTCTTGGAGGGTCAGGAAGGGCTGAGCTCAGTGCAAGTATTTCATACCATATTAAAAAGTTTCTGACCATACCTTTAATCCTCAAAATCATTACATCCCATTTTTATGCAGACACGCATATAAAAACACTCCACAAAATGAAGCTGCGTTTACACCCTGCTCACAATAATCCCACAGCGTGGGGAAAGGAGGGAGGTGAAGCACTCTGCTGCTCGCTTCGGTCTGGGAAAGGCAAGTTTGTTGTCATATAAAGCAAATAAACAGAAAAGTCAGAAGGAAAAAAAAAAAAGCCCTACTGCGTTGGATTGATTTAAGAGTAAGCGCATGCTGCCAGAGAAATAGATTTTTTCACCGTTAGGCAGTCATCATTACAAATGTACGATGTGAGTACTGATTAGAGCTTGCGGAGAAAAGAGCATTTTTTTTTAATTTTTTTTTTTTTATTCATCCTACCCTTTGCTCCTCATGGCATGACCTCACTCTGCCAGGCAGCATCCCCCCCCCCATCTGCTCGGGGTCACTGGCAGGGAGAACGGGAACCCCAGCCCCTGCACACTACTGGGAGGAAAATCCGGTGCCCCGAGGCTCGTGGGGAGATGGCACGGCGGGGTTTGGGAGGGGATGGGGGGAACTGCAGCTGGTCACACGACAGAGAAATACTTTGCTCCACTTGGCATAATTACTTGGGCGTTTTCAGTAAAAACTAGTAGCAAATTTTTTTTTTTTCTTGTTCCTCCACCTTAGACTTTTGCTTGTAAGAGCAGGAAAAGCTAACTAGAAAGAGGAGGTGAGAAGGAAACGTGTAACACCACATTCATTTTGTAGACGATTCACACTCAGTGAAGGCAAAACAACTTCATCAGGAAGGAAATCTGGGTACCGCAGAGCGAAATATAACAAAGAACCTGGGCGAAAAACAGTCTCGTCTAATTGCCCTCAAAAGTGTTGCCTTTATTCTGCCAGCTTTACTTGGCAAATAATGTTGAAAAAATTCATTGTGAGTTTGAGTGGCATCTTTGCACCTCAAATAATTTTGAAAGCAAAAGCACAAGGAATTGGCACATCAAGATTTTAGGCCTCTTGCAGGAACAAGCATCAATTTTTGTACATCCCCCACCTTTACGAGAGTTTCAAATTAAACAGAAACACCAACACTTTGTTTGTAAATAAAGGTACGATGTTTCAAGTTCTCACTACTATTACTTGCCAAAGAAAACAAACTTTGAACACAAACATTCCAGCTCTTTCCGTCTCCAGAAGATCTCGCAAAGGGTATTGCCTCACAGCAAAGATGCTACATATAAAAACGGGGAGAAACGACCCTCTGCCTCCCCACTTCACTTCACTGGCAAAGGGAATTTTTTTTGCCTTCCCATTTTACGTAAAACGGCACAAGACATGAAGTCTTGACATGAATTTCTGAGTCAGTAATTGAGGCTGCCCCGTGACCGTGGGAGGAGACGGGGATGGCCGAGCGGGTGCTTCGCTTCGTTAACGTACCCCACAACGCTTCCTCCTAAAATGAGACTGACTTGTGTCTGACCCCCCCCAGCCAAGCCCAATGCAAATTTGTACTTGCTGAAGTCTTTAGGAGGTCCAAAGAGTTTCTTTCTTTTTCTCCTTTATTTTAAGCCTACCAGATTTCTTCTTGCGGGCAAAATACTACAGGCAGAGTGTGATAAGAAAATAGGTTTCCCACATATTTATGGATTAGCCCAAACTAAGCAGAGAGAAAATAATAATAAAAATTACTAATCATATGAGATTCCCAGATTTCTTGCCTCCAAGAGGCTTGAAGAGTTTGGATACGTGTCTGACCACCGATCTCTAGCACTTTTGGAAACCATGAGATCAACAGGATCCTGGCCAGCAAGATGCACGTCAGCAGCTCCGTTAGCAGCCATGGTTGGGGTGTGGGGACCCATCACCCCACCGTCCCTCCAGAGAGCCTCTAATCCCAGAGTCCAGCTCTGTTAAAAACCAAAACCAAACCTTCACCTTCAGTAAGGCCCATTCCCATCACGTGTTTAGACAAAATTTTACTCCTAAATTTTCTTTTCTCTGCCACAAGTGCATGTTCTAATTGAAAAGAGAGGTAACTTGTTTTAGTGTTGCAGGCTTTAATTAAGCACAGTTTGTCTAGAATAGCTTCAGGGTTTATTTATTATTTATTAAAGAAAGGTTAGTTATTTATTGGGGCGGGGGGGAGACACATCTGTAGCTGCAACTTCACAGAATAAATCACACAGCCCATCACTCAACGTGCTTTAGGACATTCGTGCATTACTATCTGGGTCAGGAAAAACATTTCTTTTACTGATAAAGTGTTACATAATAAGGATATTTTTGATAGTTTCAAGTCTCCCTTAAAGCCGTGGCTGTTTCTGGGCACGATTCAAGGACAAGACATTGGCTTTGTCTAAGAGGGGGAAAAAAGGAACCGTGGGTCTTTCTTTGCACCTTACATGCAAGAGTGCTCCAACATCACCGTGGTGAGCACCATAAACGGTGCTGGGGGCACAGCAGAAGACAGGCTGCTGAAGGCCCTGCCACAGACATTTTTCATTCCCTCCAGCAGAGGGAAAGACCCACCACCAGGATAAGTCCTGGTGCAAAGGGACTGGCACGCAGGGAGCCGTCCCCCTCCAAGAGGTCGGATGTGCCACAGACCAGCTCCTGCTGCAGAGAGAAGCTCCCTGCAAACAGGGGACAATTAAACAGCCGTTCGAGGACAGGGGCCTATAAAGCCAAGGAGGGGCCCATAAAGCCATGCTAAGTCATATTTTTGCTTTTTTTTAATTAAAAAAAGCTTTAACTTTCCCCTCGTCACTTCTGGGCTGAATTGGTTTGATCCAGAGAGGTAGTTATGCATAAGAGCAACCACTTTATATTGAATTAGGGGATTTCTCATGCAACACATCTCACCAATTACAAGGCAGGGATGCAATTCTATGATTTATAATACATTATACTGTTAAGTAATATAACATTATAGATACAATTTGTACCTATCTCTCCATGGATTAGAGAGGTGGCACATGAAGAGTGGATCATTAAACAGCAGTGCAAGGCCAGGGGCCAAGCACTTCTGTTTAACAAGCTGCCAAGTACCACCTCTTTAATCCATGGAGAGAAAGAATAAATTGTTCCTGTATCTTGTTATAAATCACGTTCTTTGGGGTTTTCTTTTTTATTATTATTTTTTTGAAAAAAATACTGATTTCTGTTTAGGGCCATCTCTTCTGGGGCTGAGCTAGTTTAAGCTGAAGGCACTTCTGTTCCAGAAAGGGTCTGTAGCCAGACAGTATAATTTACAAGCTGGCCAAATTTGGGGGTGGTACAGGGGGGCAAGCAGGCTGCACCATCCCTCTGGGCGAGGGAAACTACTCTCCTGGACTGGCCAGGCCACTCGGTGGCTGAAGCACCCACATCTTCCCAGTTGCAGTGGCATGGCTGGAGCTCAGGCAGCCAGAGAGGACAACCAGCTCTAAGCTGCCCCAAGTGAACAGGCTGTAAATGTCAAGTATAGTCTAAGAGGTATGAGTTTCAGCTGTGTCCTTGCTTCATCAGGAAGGAGTATCCTGGGAGCCCTCAGCAGCCCATCAGCACCCAGTTTGCACGGCACGCGCCTAACAAACCCCACCAGCAAGGGTCTGGGTGAAACCAATGCCTTCATGGGTGGTGACATCATGTTTGCAACACTGATGTTCCCCAAGGTTAAATAATCCTGTCACCATTCCCATGCGAACATTAAAAAGCAACTGTGGCCAACTAAGTCGAGGTCTTTGGGAGGACAGAGTTGACACGGTGGTATTTCAATGCAGAGTGTGCAAACCTGCTCCGCTCGATGGACACCCGTAGCAGCTGAAGGTGAGCTCTTTGACCTCCATCTCTTCTGTTTATATTACCTCTCTAGGGTCAATAAATGCAGATACAAATACCAGGCTCTACAGACAATACATCGCTTTATAACATTGGCGCCGATATTAGGGTTCCATGCCTCAGCTTCCAGGTTTATTAAACTCCATTATAATCCCTTAACGATGACAACACCTTTCTATAACAGTACAGTTGCTTGGCTCCTGAGAAGGGTAGCACAATGAAGGAGGCTGAAGATATAAGGACACTGTTAGGCTGCCTTATAGACCCTAACTCATCATGTGACAAGTCATTGATTTCTATTGACAATTTCATTGTAATGTCAGAACGTAACCTGAATTCATCTTTCATCCACTTCAAAAGTAAACAACAGCCCTTGAAAAAGAAAAAAAAAGATAGCGCTAAAAAAATAACAAAAATAATAAAAGAATCCAGCTTTTCCTCAAAAAACTAATAGAGAACCAAGACTGCTCCTCAGTAGCTACACAGAGCAGAGCAAACTATTAATAGAGAACACATTATTTGACAAATTCTATCACTGCTTCCATTTGCAAATTATTCACAAATCTACTGTCATTCATTCAATTCTTTTCAATTTATGAAACTATATTAAATTAGCATTATTCCACAGGAACTATTTTCAGCCTAAGAAAAATCTCGGAGTGGTATTTACAGTGTTTGCTGACAAGACATCATCACCTCAGCCATCATAAGGTGCCATTGCTGTCCCCTAGCTTAACAAGCAGCTCTTAAATAAGTAGGGATTGGGAGAGACTACGATCAGTCCGTCGATGCTGTCTCTGTTTGAAAGAGAAGATAAAAAGGAAAGGCTGGCAGGACTTGGCATTGGCACTACATTACATTTCTATTAATAAAGAATGGCAATCGGCTCTAAAATTAATGTGGATCTGTTATCTCTTCACGCACACAAAGAATCCGTGTCTAACGTGTTCGCATGGTCTACAATGCAAATGATGGGGCCAAGTCATTCGTTTTTCTGTTTGATTACCCCTGCTCCAGTCTGGTTCTGTATTTTTCTACAGCAAAGCACATGCAGTCATGTAGGATAAAGATCTAACTGTCAGCTTGGTCCCCCTTTGGTTTCTAGAGGCTGGACAGAAACATATACATCCACAAAATGCAAACTGAAATTTGCTAATTTCTAGTTGTTGGCCACCTGCTTCTCTTCACCACTATTATTTAATAGAGTTTGCACATGGTGCAGGTTAGAAGTTTTACTGGACTTAGGGCTACGACACTTCCAAAGTCCTCCACAAACATCAGACATGCTGGCAGACGGGAATGCTGAAGGAGAGATTTCCACGCCATGACGAGAAAAAGAGAGACCCTGGAGCCTTAAAAAATAAAATAATGAAAATACACCTCTTCATTTCAGTTTCACGGGATTCAAATGATTTACAAAAATTCCCTAAGCAATTTCCTGCAGCACAGCTCCCTAATGAGGCTGGGGAACCAGCTTCTCTCCACACGACCACAATTAGCTAGTCAGGGCTGAACAAAATCTTCTCGGCTGGTACGGGTCTGCGACAAGCATGAAAGGTAAACTCAAAGTGGGAATCATCCTGCTGATGCCAAGCTGCTGGCCAGAGCTTACCCATCAGCCAACTACCTTTTCTAGTGATAGACCTTCCCATGACATACTCTTAATTTTGAGACATTTGTTTGGGGGACGCTAATATAGGCTATTTTTTCAACAACAGTTACTCGGGATATTGTTTCAAGTCGTTATCTTCAAGCAGTCTCAAATTGAAGAAACAGTAAGGAAAACATCCCAAATTACCACTTGCCCTATAAAGTTTTGGCGTAAATAGGATCTCAAGATATTTCATGATATTGTCCTGGACAATCAGGAAAGCACAAGACAGAAACACTTCACCAGTCTATAGAAAAAAGAAGATAAAAGAAAAAAAATAACTATTACAAAAAGGAGGAAACAAACCAAACGAAAAACCTGATGAGGCATTTGCTGATAGAGAATTTTATTCCTTTTAAAACATTATCTTATGCATTGTCCATTTTGTCTGTTCAAGTGACATCTTCTCTCCAGATACGGCCCATCCAGCTACTCACAAGTAAAAGACAGAGAGCCATCCTTGGATCTTGTCACATCATCTCACAGGGAGAAGAAACCTGACAGTGCCTGAATGCCTTGGCAAGAAGAAGCAACAAAGAGCAGCCAGGAAGAGAAGCTGGGAAGAGACACAGGGAAGAGCTGCATCTCTCATCAGGGAAGAGATGCATCTTGATAGACTCCCCCTCTATTCTTCTCCAACCTCCAGGCCCAGCCAGACTCAATGTCCCAACTGCTTCCCCATTAGGACAGGGGACGTGGGAAGCACGCGGCTGGCAATACACCCGACAGCCTCGAAGGGAACTGAGAACACCCTCAGGTTCACAAGCACCCAGAGTTTGCCAAATCATTTCAGCTCATCTCTAATTGTCAGCGATCTCCATTAGCTCAGTAGTGTGGCTTTGACATAAGGATGAACAGAAGGGTTGTTACTGGCTAGTGATAGGAGAGGAGCTTCTGGTCCAAGGAAGAAAAGCATCTTCCATGGCAGAAGGAGAATCTTTTTTTTCTCCTTCCTTCATAGGCTATACTATATGAAGGCTAAATGACAGAAGACAAGGGACTACACATAGTGGATGTCCATCAGCTTAAACTTTTCCTATATAACATTTAAAAAAAAAAAAGGCTTTATTTTAGAGCTTCACGTTATAAGCAATAAAAGATCTGTTTTATAATCGTCTCCAAGAGGAAAAAGAAAAAAAAAGGGGGGGGAAGGGAATAGCACCATGCACAACTATCAAAGTACAGTACAATTGCATTTGAACCTCAGCTTCAGGAGATGGCTTGTTGATGGCAGCAGCTCCTTCGCCAGAGCACTTCCCTCTTGGATGGCTGACCCTCTGACACCCAGCACCATGGTGCAACTTTCCACATGCCAACTCAAGCTAAATTTATGCAGGTGGAAAGAAAAGGGAGAAGGAAAAGAAGAGTCTCCACTAAAGGCTAAAACCACTCTGAGACCACGTTTTCCTCAGATTATGCCAAAATTCTGAACGTGCCACATTATTTCCGTGAACAACAGCCTGAGTTAATAGGACCTAAAAATACACCAAACACATTTTTGGTTTTGCAAACGGTTTCATTCATGCACGTCTGCCTGGTGACGCATCGTTACAATCGTAACGCGATAGCTGCCAGCCCTGGAAGGGTATATTGCTCAGCGTACCTGGAACGCCAAAGAGAGACCGAAGCCGTTATACGAGATTAAAATGAGTTTCACTCCATAGAAATGAGAGAGAGATTAAGTCAGGCCTGGAGCTAGAAGCTACTTGAGCTTCCCAAACAGTACAGGGCCTCTACCACCCCTGCTTTAGAATACAAATTTTTGACCAATATGTCAACGAGCAAAAGCATCCCTTAGATCCCAGGAGTGACCTCCGTTACACGTTAGATCCTGGGATGGGGTCAGGCATTCAGGTGGCAACTGCACCCACTCACAGAGGCAGGGGGCTTTGCTGCTTGAGACGAGATATACCACAAACAGGGAAAAATAAACCAACCCTAGATTAAAGCGCTTCCAACATAACGCAATTACACTACATAATGTTTACTTATCTTATATACACTCAGAGAGAAAGATAAATGTCTAGTAAAACCACAATCCACTATTAAACAGCTATAAATACTTTTGCTGTCTTCTCATTTCAAAAGCTCCCATAGTATAAATAGTGGTCAAAGTTCAGTGAACTGTCTTGTAGTCTGGTGCTCCATTCAAACCCTGCTATTTCCAGAGAGTCTCCTGACACCGTATCTAATTTCCAAATGAATATGCTTTAATTTTCCTTCTTCATGCATTGTGCTTTTTCCTCATTTAAAACAGCAACAGCCCTGGCAGTAAAGGACCCTCACATTTCTGTGTGAGATGAAGCTTTTTTTTCCCCCTATATGCAGGAGAATGGCATGGGTCAAGGGAGAAAAATGTATGCAAAAACATCACACCCCACTGACCCCAGTATATTTTACATTACAATTTTGCCATTTCCAATATAGGTTCATTTTGCAGTGGACCATATCAGCCATATTCAGGAGTTACAAAAAATAAAAAATAAAATAAAATTCAGTACCTGGCGCATTGTCTGCATACAGTGTGTCCTAATGCAATACAGGGATTGTCTTATTAATGTGTGGTGTAGCTTGCCGAGAACAGAGGGGCACGCAGGGAATACTTACGCATGCCGGGGAGGCGGCACAGGTGTGCCTAGCGCGGATTTTGTATGTACATCCAATTGCATCCGCAGATAACACGCCAGTGCATTTTTAGGTCTTAAATCCAGACTGCTACACGCTGCAGGTGAAACCCCTGAAATCAGGGGATTTTCAGTGGGGAGGGGGTTTTGCCATATAAGCCTTCCTCCTCTGAGCCATTAAAGTCCCCATAATGGCGCACCTTGCACAGGTTCAGATGTTTTTAAGCTGGGTTGCCGCGCTTTCAGGGGGCAAGAAAAGTAGCTTTATCTCCTGGCATACATGAAAAGGCCTTCTTCCCTCTTAGCACAGGCAGAGGTAATCAGAGCCTGATTCAAAAGGCACAGAAGGTTTCTGGTCGGCTTCTCCATGCTTTGCAGCATCCTTTACCCTTAAGTGTTTTAATGAAGTTAAGCTGTGACCACAAGCTCACAAATTAATTGAGCTGGGACACCTGAAGCCTGTGTTAATACCTCCAGGTTCTCTGAAACTGTGGCAGTGGAGGAAAAGATGCCCTTTTGTTCTCCCAACCCTTCTCCACGACCCTACACACCAGGAAAAGGATGAAGTAGAACTTGGGGCAATCCCTGTTTTAACCAGAGGTAAAAGCCACACACTCAACAGGAGCATCGCCGAGTAAGACCATAAACAGTTTTGACTTCAGGTACTGCAAAGACCAACAGTGCTCACAGAAAATGGCACATTGACATGACAAACAAAATCATCATCCACTATTTGACAGAAAATCAAAGAAGTCTGATTTCCTTAAGATAGTACCAATTCCTATAAAATCTTGCTGCTATCTACGGATGATCAGCTAGGTGACAGCTCACAAGAGAGGCAATACATGCATACAGGTGTCTAAAGGTTAACATGCCAAACAAAGCTGAATTCTGTAATGGGGAGGTAAAATATAGGTGAGTAGAGGGACTAAAAAGTACAAAACAAACATACATATATATGTTCTCACCACACAGACAAAATCATCATCTTCATACCAACCAGCTACTCCACCTTGCAATTACCACAGAAAGGAGCAACTTCAGGTCCCACAACCATCAAACCTTCTCTGCTCATGCACTTGTAGCACTCTCATGCTACCAAGGTTTAAGACTTTAGAAATAACACAAAGACTTACCTGAAGTTTCAAGGTAGCCCAAGCCAAGGAGATCCACATAGTTGGATGGAGACATTTCAGAGGGAAGGTGAAGCAGCATGCAGTAAAGCTGCACGCATCAGGAGCAAACAGAAGCTCAAACCTTGATGGAAACAGCTCCACAGGTGCTTGGGATACACTGCCTCCCTTTAGCTCCTTGGTGTGATTACTCTCACTCATACCTGCCAGCTCAGCTCACCAAGCCCTGACTCAACAGTCTCTAAATCCTGGTGTGATCTCCTTCTGGGGTAGATAAGGCAGCTTTGGGTTATTTCAAAGTCCTGGCCAGGGAATGGGAGAGGAGGCTGGCCAGGGTGCTAAAAGGGTTTCCTTTAATAGGAGACAGCTGGGAGCCTCGAGAACTTGGGGATGGGAGGTTGGGACAGTCTGCTGAAAATGAACCTGAATGCAATTTCAAGAGCAGCAGGTTTTTTGTTATTTTAAGTAGAAAAGGTAAAAGATGCAATATTTTCTTCAGCTGTTAGCTCTCTTAAATGTCACAGAGAAGCATCCTGTTGCCTGGGCCGTTGTGGACTTGGGGCTCAACAGGTTTGCTTGCTTATTGTCAGCATTTATCTGAACTGGTTTTTAATAAAAGCCTTTGAAGAAGAAAATCCCCTGCCTGAGACGAGGCACTGGGGACCTGAGTGGAGGCCCTGGAGAGTTGCGGAGCTACTTAGTGGCAGTCGATGCATCCCTGATACATCCCATACCTTCACTGCAAATCCCCTCTGCGATGCTGTGCACGGGACCCGCTTTTCTGTAAGCGGTCACTGATGGGAACCTGGCAGTGGGGTTTGCCTCTACGGTCTCAGGAACACCAGTATCCCTCTGGCAAACGTTGCTGTGTTTCAAGTGGCCAATTCGAGCAAAGTAGATGTGGTTTGAGGGTAGAACTTGGTTCTTTCTATATTCATCTAGGGCTTTGACTCATCAAAATGAACCTTGATTTACAATAATAATAATAATAATAATAATAATAATAATAATAATAATAATAATAATAATAATGTTCCCTTTGGCTTCAGAGCACCAGTTCCATCAAAGTACTGACTATTGAAAGTTCAACTGCTAATAGCAAGCTATTTTGAAAAGGGAAAAGTCTGGAGGCAATTATGAGGGAAAGAATAGATATTAATCATTTTTAAAGTCATTCTGTTCTCAGGCATTATTTTCCTTTTCTTTCATTATTCCATGATGAGTTTTTGCTCAAGGCCAAGTGAATTCATAGGGCCTGACCCATCCAAACACAACCATCACTGACTGAACAATGCAGCCCAGCTGAGTCTACAGATAAAAAAGTGTCCAAAGGGAAAGGAAAAAAAAAAAGAAGGATAATTTTAAACAGTGGATCTAAACACACACACACGGACACTGTAATTCTCCTTCTGATCAGTTCCTCTCCCAGTACTCAGTGCACTATATTCCATCCCATCCATCCTGGTGGGGGAATCTGCGGTATGGGAGTCCCAACAAGAAACTCATTTCGTTTGCTGTTTCTCTGACCCTACCTCTCCGGGTCCCTAAAGCCAGCTTGGTGGTGTGAAGCCTCTTTTGGTCAAAGGAAGGTCTCTTACCTTTCCTTTTTCAGCTTAATTCCAGAGCTAATGGAACTCAGTAGCTTCACTCAGAACTTGGGTAACCTGCATGGCCTTTTGCTGCTGCAGGGCATGAGCAGGCACCACAAAGAAGTTAGCCTGGAGTCATTTGCAGTGTGCTCTGCTGAGAAATTGAAGGGCTTGGAAGAAAAATCTCAATCTGGGTGAGGTTTTTTTCCCAAAAAAACTCCCTTGGGAGACATTTTCTCCATTTTGGGTATGGAGAGCACCAGGATTGCTGCAGGTAGACTCACGCATTAGGACACAGATGGACACTGTGTCTGTGGCAACTTGCTCTGCCAGCGAACAAGGGGGCCCAGAGAGAAGCTTTCAGAACAGAACCAATGACAATTCATGAACCTATTTTCTCCTCCTCTGGTATTCTCAGCATCCCCAAGTAGCCCCATCTTTGTATGCTGCCAAAGAAAAATGGCAACTCAGAGTTCCCTTGCTCAGGGGAAAAAAAAAACAACCACGTACTTTGGTTATGTTATATTCGTACCCGTGCTTCCTGGAAGACAGGAAACTGTTATGGAATATATTTGGCAACCTTGAAGGTAAATGGTGTACTTTGCCCACTCTGAAATAAACTCAGCAACATGTATCCTCACTCAGACTCCGCAGATGCATGCATCTGCAGAACACGCTGTAATAAGTAATATAACGGTTATAAACCCTTAGGTATATAAATACACAGACAGATCTTCACATTTTGCCTGCTTCTCTGTAAACAATACCCAAACGGAAACAAATTTAACAAGATACATTATACAAATCTGCAGACAGACGTTGTATCAAAATTTTAACTATCTTCAGCAAGAAAGCGCTTCTATTTCCAGTAACGCTGGCAGCATATACTGTAGCTAGGCAGCCGCATTTATTTTCAATTATCATTTTTGCCTTTTTATTACAGCATAATGAAATGCCTGGTAAATTATACCTTTTGTAAAACACAAACTTGTCTTTTATTTTGCAGCTCAAGTCTTGCAGTATCGTTTGTCTGCATTAGTTCTAGCTCTTTATGAGAGGCCAATTACTTTCTTAGCTTGTAACATGCAGGAGTGTGATATCTTACTCGCCAGCCCTCGCTGAGACGCAGCCTGGTGCAAGGTTAGACCACGTCTAAGGCTCAGACCTTCCGAGGAAAGGGTGAAGGGTCCCAGCACCCTGTTTGCCCTAACACCACCCACATCCATTTGCTCCATCTTTAATACCTAAGATTTTCAACCACCCCCCTGCTAAACAAAAGCAGATTTTTTTTTTTTTTTTTTTTTAAAAAATGTGATAGCTGCTCCTCCCAGTCTCCCTTCAGAAAGATGCTCTCACGGCAGAGGATCTCAATATGCCGTCTCCCAAATCTTAAGCAACTCTGAGAATATAAAGTTCACTTATACCAATGGGCCATATATATCTACATCTCTCGATTCCCTGTCTCTTTAACTGGCACTTTGAACTAGTGAACACCTCTTTAATCTTGCCCCCATTATCATCCTAATAGTACCTCCCGATATTCATAAATGTCTAGCAAGACTTTCAGCTATTTGGTAGGAAGAAGAAATATCCAGCAAATTGAGAAGATTACCACATCACCACATAAATCAGTGACAGGCTGCGTGTTATTACAGTTGATTTTTGTTGACAGTGGCTGTAGGCAGTTGTGTTTCAAATGCCTTTTTTCACTGGGAAATTAAACAAAATTCCATGCAAAATGCAGCCCTCCAGTTCCAAAAACTGTAAATCCAAAATTAGCATTTCATACTTTAAAAGGTAGCACAGCACAATTTTCCATTGAAAGGTCTGTACAGGTTGTCACAAATGGGTGCTTCACACATGACACTAATGCTACTGATGCCTTTTAAGAAAGCCACCTTTCTCTGATATATTTTCTTCTCCTAATAATCTGCATACACTATAGTTCATCCCTATAGAAAAGAAGGAGAGCTCACTTACTTATCTCTCATAGGGAGCATTATGCTTTCAGCAATTCAGCACAGATAGGCCGGATGGGAGGGGGGTGTGGCGTTGACGAATCCTCCGTGATAAGAGGGAACGAAATGTGGCCAGCGAAAGGTTAATCTTCCCTCTCCGAGTCCTCCTTCCAGTCTCAGCATAACCCTGGAGAGCAAGAAAACATGAGACTTAGGAAGTGAAAAGACACACCGGCACAAAACACTGTTCCTACTGGGTCGTTGTAACAACATTATACCACGGCCGCGCGTGACCCTCATTAACAAAAGCCGTTGCTAAAGCCAGGAAAGCAGCTTGGGTGATACCAGAGGGACCAGAACTTGCGAAGGAGTTCTGCTTCCAGCAGCTGTGATCTGCCATTTTTGGCTCCGATATTGCCCGGGCTAAGCCAATTTTTTTAGGGACTCTGGTGTCAGCAAGTCACCC
Source organism: Tauraco erythrolophus (assembly GCF_009769465.1). Classification (NCBI taxonomy): domain Eukaryota; kingdom Metazoa; phylum Chordata; class Aves; order Musophagiformes; family Musophagidae; genus Tauraco; species Tauraco erythrolophus. The sequence goes on along the minus strand of NC_141466.1, from coordinate 129,589,609 downwards.
AAGCAGCAAGTAGTGAGATGGAGTGCTTCCACGTCTCTCGACAGGTCTCTGACATCGCCTCCATCTTGGATGCTAGCTTGGAGACACACACCACAAGAAGTTTACAATTTTGGCTACACAGAACGCCAGTGTATTGAGGCAAAGAACTGCGATCTCTTACTCCTGGGCACGGAGACAGACGTGTAACGTGGTTTGTCAGCCAGAAGATGTTATGTGAATCTTCACACAAATACTTTGCTGGCAGCTAACTGGCTTTCTGGCCACAGAGAGTCAAACGTCCTCTGGTCAGAACTACTGGCCTGAAAACCATAATGCCAGCCAATATCTGTTCATTTTTCTCCCGTGTTCCAGGGCAGAGGTGTAAGGCCATGGGGACGATGGCTCATGTGAATGATCGCCCTTTCTCCCAGTTCTGTCCTCAGAGGGGAGCTAAGGATGGAGAGAGAGTCCACCTGGTGATCTCTGAGCTGGGTAATCCCACTGCTAGTAAGCGAGAGGAAATGTATTCCTAGTAGCCAGTGATGATAAAACGAAGTATTTCAGTCAGTATTGAAACGGCTTCATCTGACTTTATCACCAGGCATTTTAAAAAGCTGCCTCTCTCTCATTTGCTCATGGCTGGGTCAAGGTTTAGCTTTTACAGCATGTGCCAAACATTTTCCTGGTGTAACTTTGCTGACAGAACCAGACAAGATGTCCATGAGAGCCTGGCCCAAACCATCCATGATGGGGCAAGGTATGTCACCCATACAAAAAGCTCTTGACGTTCCACTAATGGTTAGATTTGTACCTGATTACAGGCAAAAATTAAATGAATTGAGTCAAATAATCTAAGTGAGGTACAGGTTGCTTACAGTTGCCCTCCTGGGGAGAAAGGACCTCGCCAAGAGGGTGGAAAATGGCAGCACGAGAGAAAACAGTGAATATGATGGAGCAATCCTGTGTTGTCTGTTGAGGAGAGGTTGGAAACAGGCCTAAGTTTTGCTGTTGAGTAAGCTGCAGCCTATTTGGAGTGACTGAATGATTTAAGGTAGCACTCGCTCAACACTGGAAATATTATGCTCAAGATTCATACAGATTATATAAAAAGCATTATACCAGGAATACATCTTCTTCTAACTCTATGTGCACATTTAATATCTTAATATCTGATTCCCAATGAATATTTTCTGCTAATTTTCCAAAACACATGAGAGATGACCTCCCATTTCTGCTTGGCACCAGCTCCTTGGGGAAAACCACGCAGTGAGACACAGACCAAACTGGCAGTGTGAAAGAGTATGGTCCGCAGGGAAACACCAATTTCCCAACAAAAAAAATGCCCAACACAAACATAAAGCAGCAGAAACAAAAGCAGGTTTTAAGTATAAAGCTGCCTGTTCTGATGAAGATGGGAAACCAAAGCGCATGAGCACTGGCGTGAAAGGGCTGAGATGCGGAACACATTATTGCCCGGAATAACACTTGAAATGCTGCACAAAGATGTCTGATGAGGACTGCAATTGCAGGCAGAAAGGTGGCTCAGTTTGTAGACACAGACAGGTATTTTTTGTCACATGAAAGCCTGAGAAGCGTGGCATCTACCTGTGCCTTCAAAGACAAGACAGGTTGCTCAGTCCATGCTACAGGACTCCTCCAGGTCCACGCTCATGCAGGGAGGACCAGAAAGGCTGACTGACAGGAGGGAGAGTTTGGGGCACCTGTGCACCCTCACCCTGAACTACAGAAAGGCATCGCAAGTTCCACGGGCTTACGAAGGAGATGCGAGGGCTCTGCTTGAGGAGGAGCCCAGCAGCAAAGCCCAGCCACAGCAAAGCTGCTGTTGTGCCAAGGCATCCCGCTGCATCAAACGGCCTCGCAAAACAATGTCAGCGAACTCACACAACAAACATGTCCACAGCCGAAATGATTTTTAAACAGAGAGGATGAGACAATCGGTGTGGTGGCAGTGGGAGCATGTGAAGGAAAGAAGAGCGGGAAGCCTGGCCAGTGGTCGTGGCAGAGCAGGTCGCTCCAAAGAGCCTGTGCGGCTTTGGAAACAGAAAGTCTTCTCCTACTGTTTCCTGACATACAATTCTTAAATCTTTTGTTTCTCCAAAACTTCTGGTTTTGGCATCCCTGCAGACATTGTGTAAAGGGGAGAGTCACTGGATGTGTTCTTTCAGGAATGCAAAGGGTGCAAGCAGCCCCTCTGTTCGTCTGGTGTCATCTTCTGCACAGCCCAGGTGAGAAATTACTCAACAGTAACTTCTGTACCGAACCCAAAGAAGACGCGATGAAATCACAGTGCTATTTCACAGAGACATCTGGCTTTGACTGAAGGATCGCACTCAGCATTGGATCATAAGCCCGGGAATGTCATAAGAACAAGTCAATTATTCCACAAATGAAGGGAAATACTTTACAAATTTTAGCCGAACTAAGTAAAGAAGAGAAATAAATCTGTAAACCATCAAATGATGTGTCTGTTATCATTATTATCATGCAAGAAATATAATGTTAGTTGAGCAACATAATTCTTTTTGTGTTTTGGGATTTCCTACTTTGCATCTTTTTGCCTACAGATCTAGATCTCCAGAGCAGATAATTTTTTTTTCCCTGGTGCATGTATAATGCTTTTTTGACAGGATATTTTTCCTTTCAAACTATTGTTCATGTGGTTGTATTTAGGAAAGCGCAGTTCAAATACTGTTCTTCACTTGTTCTTACAAGTTGGGAGTAATACCGGAATCGTTCACATGGCAAGAGCCGTGCTCATGACAGGAGTCTTGAAACAACGTCAGCTGGCCATTGCTCACAAGGTTCAAGCGCTGCAGTCTATCCTGACTCCAGGCTCATTGGTATTAGCACGGAAAGCTGGATTTAAGTGCTGGCCATATCACAGAGGTATGCAGGCTTAATGCACTGTCTTGAGTCCAGGTGCCCAGAAAACTCTTCAGGAAAAAAAAAATTTATAAAATATTGTAAGGGATATGAGAATGGGAGCTGAAATTTAGTATTTTCCAACTGCTCTCACCCTTCCTCCTGGGACTGCCATTGATCTTTGATCACTTTGCTCATTTACAAATGCTGTCATCTCACCATTCTCCTCCTGCTCCATATCATTAATACAAATCTGGAAACAATGCTTTCTCACTGTTAAAACATTGCAACATCCCACTATTTGTTTCCTCTTCTAAAATGGCTCATTCATTATAACCCATATCCCCCAAAGAATTTTATCACTTGAAACCTGTTTGCAGTGAATCTAAAGTAGCTGGAAAATCATCTTCTCAGAAATTCCTGCGTACACTGGAGCTGACTTCTCCTGGAAGCCCAATAAAGTGCCGAGTCCCTCTGCAGGCAATATCCATTTTTTCTTCTTTCTGATACAGTCTCCAGCAGGTAACCCCCACAGCTGTGCACAATCCATTTTTTTTTTTTTGCTGCTGACATTCACTGCTCAGCTACGTTAGCTCTTGTACCCACTTCATCCCGGAGAGTTGCTATAATTGCCTCCTTGCTTTGTCGTTCCCACCACCTCCGTGCTTATCGCAGAGGTCAGCTTTTTTTTTTCCTCTCTCCTATAAGCAACTCGTTATTTGCTGCTTTCTCCTGCAAGGGCCAGGCTGCTGCTCCCGTGCCCCGTTGCAGTTTTCATGGTGTTTGTGCAGCTCATTGGAGTATTTCCTCCAAAAAGGACATCTCTACCTCTCAGCATCTGAATGTAGTATCTTACTTTGTTTCCCAGGGTCCCCAGCAGCAGAGAGTTTGGATGAACGCTGGCCTGTGACACGGAATATCACCAAATACATTTACCTGCAGTTTGAGAGCGGCGTGAGCAGGGATTTTCCCAAAAGAACTGGGCAGCCATTAGAGCTGTGAGGTTTTTGTAATAAACTAAATAGACGTAACACGCTCACTGCTTTTTACTTCAGGAAGGTTATGCAATCTCGTAGTGTTAAAACACAGTAAAGGTGAGGCTCGGGACCCAAATCGCCTAACCGCTGCTGGAGAAGAAGAAATGCTGAATATAAAACAAAACACCACGGAAAATATCCTATGGCTGCTAACGGGGAAGGTAGCTATGGATATGCAATATTTACCATCGGGGAAGCTCGGACCAGGTCTTCCCTTTGAATTATTCACAGTCAAGAAGAAACCCCAATGTCAGTAGACGCACAGGTGAAAATTCAAAGCACAGGAAAGGGCAACCACCCTCACTGTTTTACAAGTCACAGAATTATCTAAATACCATTGGAGATGGCTTTTTTTAAACGCAGATGATCAAACTCTGGGCTAACCTACAGAATTGAGGAAGACTTATTCTTGGGCTGTATCATATTTTGAAATAACAGCAGATTCTGGACTACTGAGACATGGGTAACCAGGGCTGGAAAGTGCAGGCAGAATCGAGCTTACGGAAATCAGCCTCGAAGCGTTTGCTCACAAATCGTCACCAAAGCACTGCGAGAGGAGTGCAGACAGGGCAACTTTTGCAGAGATACTAATGACACTCTTACTTCCAGGGGCTTTCAGTGGATATTATGGACCTGTTTCCCCATTTGAAAACGTGCCTCTTCATGTAAAACAAGAGATCTTCGCGTTTCTAAATAACACATCCACTCGTGAAATATCTCCTTTGCTTAGGTAAACTAGCCAGGGGTGATGCTCTCTGGAAGTATAGGGGTTTTCTGGAAATACAGGGGTTTCCAAGCTTTTCAACCTATGTCAGTGCAATGGAGTTGAGCTTCCTAATCAATTATAATTCATTATAACATTAACAACAACACTGACCATGCACTATCATACATGAAAACCCAATTCTTTGCTGTTGCTCGATGCTAGTGGGAAGCTCACACAGGCTGAGTGGTCGCACACCCAGCGCACCAGGACAAAGCAGTTTGGCTTCATCCTGAGGCCACCAGTCCAGCAGGAGATGTAGGGTCTATGTCCCACGTCTGCTGCCAGCCAGCCCATCAAACCTGAGTCAATTTTTTTTTCCCCTCCCACAGTCATCTATTTAAATCTGAATTTCTGTGAGACAGCAAATGTTTTTTTTCAGCGAAGTGTGCACAGTTTCTGCCACAATGGGACTCATGTCTCAGCTGGGATCTTAAGGTACTGCAGTAAGAAATCAAGCAGAAATAGCTGCCAGGTGAGAAGAAGGATCTCTTCGCTTCAGCAGAAATCTTCTGATTTCATAGGTAGCTTTTTCTAATTCAAGAGACCAAAATATGTTTGGCTACCATCTAAGTCTGAGCATTTCCCTTGCAATCTTCCTTTCTTAAATGAGTGAAAAGGCAGCCTGCACTGTCATGATGGGGAATCTGGGTTTTGCAAAAGACACTATTTCTTTGCCCAAGAGAGTAAGTTGGGGGCCATCTTTTCATAAAGGTCCATGAGCATGCCAGCTGCCTCTCACTTCTCATTTTGCTTTTAAAAAACAAACCGTAGACCATGCAATGCCACACAACATGAATGCGCAGTGTCCTGAGCCCAGCGGGACCTCAACCACTGCCATTTGAGTAGCAGATAGACACCAAAAAAACCCTGAAGATCTACCGGGGCGTGTGGTGGACGCTCCGCATCTGACACCTGCAATATGGGGCCCAGGGGAAAGCCCCGTGGCCAGCTTGAAAGCACGGCCAGCAGCCCCAGCAGCACGTCTGCTGCTGCTTTGTGTTCCCGCTCATCTCCAGCATGGAGGGGACGTTCAGGGCCAGCTCTCAGGGCCAAAACACTCCGAGCATAAAACATCTCCTTGCATGGGTCCCATAGGGCAACTTGTACCAACGCAGCGTGGGCTGCCCCAGAGCCGGTGGCAGCAGGGATGTGACAGGGGATGCAGCTCGTTGCTTCTTGCAGGCCAAGCCACCAGCCGCAGGCCCAGGGCGAGGAGCGCAGCTCACCGAGCTGCTGCCTGTGCCTGGGGACAGCTGAGCCCCAGCCTGGCCATGATGCTTCCACTGGAGCTCCTTCCTCCTGTGCTCACATCGCCCGCATTCGGGGGTTCCACCACTGCACTTAGCACATTTGCAAGGCTCCATCATGGCTAAATTACTGTTTTACATTTCACATGAGTGGACAGGAGGAAGCTCCACTTCTCCCCCATGTGCTTATTACTTTATACCTGTTTCTGCCTGTGAAACGTGTTGGTATTGCTTAACGTGCTGTCCCCTGCGGATGTGAGCAGGGTGTGTGTTCAACTTCTCATCTGAAATATTTGCATGAGCTGGCTGGTTTCCTCTCTGCCCCGCTGGGAGAGGAGTATCTTTCTCTCACTTCTCTATTTTGTTGTGATCTATAGAAGTAAGTTCAAAAGGGCAGAAACGAGGGTCTGACATCCTGACGCTTTGACTCACCCTCGTGAAAAGTTATTGGTGTCAGTACAGCTACAGTTGCTCACTTCCCCTCCAGCCTCTTTAATTTCTGTTCCTTTGCCACGCTCGACGATAAACAGTAATGAGCTCACAGTCACAGGAAAACACATACACACCCATACATAGATACACAACACACAGAGGCAATTTATCGGTCAACTTCTGGAACAAAATTTGATATCTGCTCTGAAGATATGTGTAGGCTATGGCCTTCAGCCTTACTGGCTTCTGAAAAACTAGCCGTGATAGATATCGCAATAGCTTTTACCAGATTAACATAAAACTTTGGTGCTGAAGAGCTTTTTCTTCCTCTTTTTGTGCCAAGGACCGTGGTTTGCACTCTACATTTGTCAGCCCAATAAAAGTTGTGTTATGCGTGGTACCTTAAATTCCCCGTTCTCTGGCGCAGAGCAATCTGTCTCTGTGTATCGCACTCCCAGTCGTCACGTCTGAGTACCTATAAAGAGATTGCCAAGTAAAATGTTGTGAACGCTGCTCGCCGTTCTCACTCACTAAAACTTTGTTGGATTTGCCTAGTTTTACACCTATTATAGCTCAAAGCCTGTTTTCCTCTCCCCTGCAGGGTTGTGGAAGCAGCAAAAGTAGCGGAGAAGGAAAATCTTTAGACCAGCTCACTACTTCCTCCCTTTAAGCTGCTGAACAGAACTATTAAGGTCTCAAAGTTTTACTTTTCTGTTGTTTTTGTGTTTTTTTTTTATCACTGGCTACTGGCTACTCAAAACGCCTCATCTGTATCAGCAGCTTTAGTCACACCGATAAAGCAGATTTTTTTTTTTTAGTCACACTGATAAAGCAGATTTCCAGGCAAGATACTCGGCGTGAACCTACTGTATGGTTTTCTTCTAACACCACGAGTACAGAAAATTTTAATCTAACAATTGACTTCATTGTCTCGTTTGAGTTTTCTTTTTCCCCAATGGCAGGAGGGAAAAAAAAAAAGAGAGAAAAGAAAAAAGAAACACAATTTTTATTGCATGGAAAACGCCTGAGGGGAATGAACTAAATTCAGCACTAACTTGCAAAGGCAGATTTTAAAGTTGCAAAATCAGAATATAATTTGGCCCCGTATTTTGTTGCAGTGTTTGGCTCAGTGAAAAAAACGGGACATGTTTTTTCCTGCCTGAGAATTATTGTTAAAATGAAAAATGAGTTTTCACAGACAGAAAAGTATCATTGCTGCAAGCAAGCATGAACAATGCTAAATCTCGGTCATGCGTAAAACCCAAGAAGTGGCCAAAAAGCACTTTTCTGAGAAGGCTGGCGATCCCCGTTTGGAAAGTTGTGTGATACCCCACGCCAGCTCACTTTACCAGCGCCGCCTGTGGAAATTGCTCTCCTTGAAATAACATCTACCTAATTTGTAGCGGTTAATAACTAACGGCGTATAATTTTAAATCCCAGCAACACTTTGCTAGCTCCTGCTTTTAATTAAACCTGGCTCGTAACGATGTGGGAAGCAGTGATTTGACAGGCGCAAGGCTGGAGCCGCAGCCCGTGATGAGCGGGGGCCGGCAGCGGCGGCGTTATCCCGTGTGTGCTGGCACGGGCGCGCCTGGCAGGACCCCCATCCTCTTCTCCTAAGTACGCATATTAATTCAGAGTCCTGTCAATCAGGGCTCATTACTATGGTAATGGTGGGCCTAAACTAATCAAGAGCCGCTCACCCCTCTCTGCAAGTATGGGTGAAGAAGCCCGTGGTCAGAATCCAGCTGCGCAGCTGCTCTGGACCAAGGGAGCAGGAAAGGCATGTGATAGGAAGTTAACAAGGTATTAAAAATGCATGTTAATTAATGAGGTTTTTAAAATTACAGCTTTTTTTGCACCATAACAGGTACTCTAGCGGCAGGGGGGCTGGTAACAGGCGGTGGGCAGGTACCACCTCCTCACCACCTGGCATGACCATTACTTTGGCCTTTGCAATCCCTACACATCCTCCATCAAGGCTGGGAAATTAAAAGTCCCACAGGTTACAACACATCCTGAATATATCGTGTATCTGCAGCTTGGACGCCAATCAGGCAAAAAAGCAGAGATTTTCACGGGCCTAAAGGAGACCTGGGCACCTTACTACCATTTGAGCCTCCGCGTAGGAATATCTAGAGCAGTTTTGACCGAAGGTCTGTGGCCATCGAACCTCCGTCTCGCAGGAGGCGGCTGAGTTTCGGCGTGCACAGTCTCGAGGCTATTCTCTATCTGCTTCTGGATTTGTTTCGCAGTTGCAGTATGTCTCTCTCCATGTGCCATTAAGAGCTCAATTCTTTTATTCGTGCCCCCCCTCGCCTTTTTAAAACATCATGTTTATGCAAGTGGACAGGAAGCTCTCATATCTGGGTCACACGTTTGCTGGAGGTCATTGAAAGGCTACAAAATGGAGCATGCCTAATTCTGCTATTTCAGAAGTTTTCTCGCACGTACTCAAGACAATTATGCCTATTAAATGAGTTCATTAAATTGCAGAAATCCTTTGAAATTCTGATATACCAAAAAATATGCTGAACTCCTTCTATTTCTTCTAACACCTCCTACAAATGCTCTAATCCGAGGAGGTGCTGGGCACTGGAGCTTGGCTGCCTGTGACAGTGGCCAACGTACTACGCGTGTCCTGTCTCCGTTGCAAGCTGAATAAACTAAGTAAATAAAACAGAGCACCGAGGTCCGTTAAGTGACCTTTTGCAGTGTCACTGTCATTGGCCCAAGTGCCACTGTACTGAGAATAATGTAGAGACACAGGATAAATGTCACCACTGCTATTTAAGAGCTGTGGGGTTTGCAACAGGATGGGACACGGGAGACATTTCCAGGACTGAGATTTGGCTCAGTGCTGAGCTGTGAACTTCAGGGACACAGGAGGAAAGCAAAGACAGGCTCTGTGTGCCCTCGTCCTCTGCGCTGCTCTGGGGCTGCTGGGTGGGACATCCTGGTCTCTGCCCTCCTGAAGGAGCGTAACGGCTGTAGAAGGACATTTCTTAGGCTAAGTCACAGAAAGAGAAAGAGGGCACAACTGAGCCATGGAGCACAGGTGGAACCATCCTATTGAGAATTGGCTTTTCCCACAAAGAAATGTCCTGATGTTCAAAGGTGCTGAGCATCAGTAACTGCCTCGTAAGTAAACAGGAGCTGCAGGTGCCCAGTCGTTGCAGTTACATCTCACAAATGCTTAGGTGCCTCACACCAACCACGTATGAACACTTCCTTGTAAGGAGTACTACAATACATGCAAAACAAAGTTAATAGTTTATTGTTGCAATGGTGATATTGGGCAAAGATGATGTCATGGGATTGATTTGGCATCAAAAAGTTCTGGGAATCTACAAAAACCTCTAACGTATTGCTTAGGTAGCTGTCCTGGTTTCGGCTGGGATGGAGCTAATTTTCTTCTTGGTAGCTGGTATAGCGCTATGTTTTATGTTTTAGGATTTAGTGTGAGAACAATACTGATGCTACGCTGATGTTTATAGTTGTTGCTAAGCAGTCAAGGACTTTCAGCTTCCCATGCTCTGCCAGGTGCACAAGAAGATGGGAGGGAGCACAGCCAGGAGAGCTGACCCAAACTGACCAAAGGGATAGTCCACATGTTATATATTCCACACAACATCATGCTCAGTATATAAACTGGGGGGGTTGGCCAGTGGCAGCATGATCGCTGCTCAGGAACAGGCTGGGTATCGGTCAGTGGATGGTGAACAGTTGTACAGTACATCACTTGTTTTGTATATTCTTTCATTATCATTGTTATTATTATTATCCTCCTCTTTTTTTTTCCCCTGTCCTATTAAACTGCCTTTATCTCAACCTACGAGGTTGTTTTTTCCCAATTCTCCTCCCCATCCCACCACGGGGATGAGCGAGTGAGCAGCTGCGTGGTGCTTAGCTTCGGCTGGGGTTAAACCATGACAGCAGCACGTCTCCGAGCCGCACAGTCACTTCTGGAGAACTCTGTATATCCAGTGTAGCAATTTGGAAATTAAAACGTACACAAGATGATAGCTCATTAAGAAGTGTTTCTTTTCAGTGGATAAGAGAGCATTTATCATAGTTGGCCCACACCAACAATCAGCTTTGGACAGAAGCCACCTTTACTAATGAATGGGAGGGAACAGTTTTTAATCTCTCCAAGATCTCTTATCAAGTGATTTTGGATGATGTACGGTAGGTTTTATTCTCCAAGAATTACGATACTCCTCAAGTGCCAGCCGAGACCCAATATGGTTTTTTGTATGGCTTTGTCTCCTGACACTAAGTCATTTCGTCTTGACACCGTAGCAGTTTCCCTGCAGACTCACTGCTATTGTCTCACATTATCCTTGTCTCCTGGGACTTGCATTGTCCTGCCTTCCCTGTGAGCACACTAACTCAAATTTAAACAAACAGGAGGCGGAGGGAAGGAGTAAACCAGCCGATACCTTTGATTAATTTTAGCCACAATATATTAAACGAGATGGTTTGCAACTCTGCACGGCTGATATCGTGAGAATTAACTCACCTAAGTTGATTATATTTACCCTGCGCTCACCCCAGCGTCACGTAAAGCCCTTGAACGCTACCTGCGTACGATGGCAGCCAGAAGGCATTATACTGGCATGGAAGAGAGACAGCCTTTGATCAGGTCCTCGGGAAATACTTCCTCCATCTTCCTGAAGTGTAACTTTAGACCAGGCTCTACCAAGGCCACTTCACTCTTTTGTGCATCCCCTTGAGCTCACTGGTGAATGAGCTGAAATCTGCTCTGTTTCCTTTGCTAGGTGGCACGTGTCAAGGATCCCTACGATCACTTTTATTACTTGCTTTATCTAAAGAGCTCCTTGCAGGAGCCCGGGGTGTCAGTGGTCATGAAAAGAGTGTAGCTGGAATATAACAGTATTTTACACCCTCTGGGTCAATTAACTGCAGCCCATTAGCGGCTCTGTCTTGAGCCTCAGACCTGGATCCTGAGCCATAGCAAAGAGGCATCAGTTCTCCCTTGGAAAGGGGAAAGGCCAGTTTCCTCGTGGGTCTCACCTATGCGCTGGAGAAAGGCAGGAGAAAAGTTGAATAAAGCAATAGGCTTTGCTGCGTCTACTACTCTTTTGAGACTCACTCTTCATGGAAAGCTGCTGGTCTGGTAGCTCTGCCCCACTGTTGTGCCACATGTTTTAAATGACAGCAGTGGCTATTTTAAAGGGCCTGAGCAGTTAGAAGCCAGTAGCAGGTCTCCTACATTCCCTCAAAGAGCTCACATAGCTCCATCAAGGTTCAGTCCAGCTCCTTAAGAAGTCAAGAGAAGTGTCAGGATTGGTGCCACTGGGCCGATCCTTAGTCCTTGGACCCACTCTGCCAGCTTTCTCAGGACCTATTCCTGGTGCTGTTCAGCCACTGAGGATTTGGTCCCAGGCGAAAGCGGAGAACAAGTGGAGAGCAGAAAAATGGAGCATAAAAGAGAAATCAAACCCTTTCTTTCGGTCAGCTGCTATGGATTCGGGATCTGAGCCTGGTATGGAAGGAAGAACCCTACTGATTCTTCAGAAGAAAAATCCCTTCGACTCCTTCACATGGAGCAGAGCGCGTGCTCCGATACATGGATTTCCACATCTTCTCATTATAATTAACTCTAGGAGAATAATGTCACATACAGATGTCAAAAACAAGAAGCAACATGTTAGAAGAGTGCCACTTGGAAATAAAGCCCTGCTTTTATTGGATAGCTGATCTGCTAAAAGCAGTTATTTGAAATATCTGCAGATCGTTGGGATCCGTGAATAATTGCTATCTACACATCTCAAATTCTTTACAGTTTTGCTGTTAGACATAGCTGTGCATGTCTATAAATAGTAGAGCAATGTCGCTCACTGCATAATACAGTCTCTGTGTTTTTACAACTCATCATGAACTTCTATGTAATTTATTTTTTATTGAAGAATTCCAATTAATGGCTTCCTGGTGATTTTAAAGCCTCAAATTATCAGTCTCTGAAAACAAAGCAGAGAACATAATTATCATAAACTGAGAATTTTTCATTTTGAAGCTTATCTGTTTGTGCTAAGTATCTTGTCTGTAAGTAATTAGTGCCTTTATTTTTTTTTCAGTAAAAATAATGACCATTCTATGCTGCACATCCAAATTTTGTTAACTGCTAGATGTACTGTATACATTATATTTGAAAATGCACCACCTTGGACCAGCTTTAAAGTATTTCATCAAATGATAATGGCAACGACAAAATACATCTGTTTGTCAGAATAAATTATGTGACATATTAAAAAAAAGCTATTATATCTTTTTCTCTTCTAAGAGTAAAAGCCTTTCAAAAATATGCCCTTCTTAGTTATTACTATGGCGGCATAGGACGATGGTTAGCTGCTTTTCAGCTATTTATAATTCCCAACTGCTGATCAGAACCAATCAGCCACTCGTCTATACTCACAGAGCACCCTTTACGTGGATATCTCAGGCTTTACTGAGACATCTTTGTATCGTGCTTAGCACGGGCAGGAGCTCAAAGCCAGAAGCAAACCAAACCAAGACTGGAAGCAGCCGAGGTAGGTAACAGGAGAAACCTGCAGCACCCTCCCACAGGCATTCCTTGTAAGGGAGGAATTTAAACCTGATACGCAATACGGTGAAACCCTGCTGCTGGCTGGGACCTGGAGAAGCGGGATGGAAGAGGAGCATGTGTATTTACACTCACTCTAGTGCCGAGAGCAGGAGATTTGGGCTGCTACTACTTCAATGGTGAACAGACTTTTGCACGAGCTTCCCGCACAGTCTCCCTCAGTTGCTCAGTATCCGGCTGTTTTTGCAGGTGGGATGACTTTTCCCAAATCCAGGCAAATCAGTTTATAACCCAGAGTGTGAGGCCTTGTCCCACCTACCATCGTTTCATACCTCCTGCATTAGACTTGCACAATTTCTGCACTGTACAGCCCCCCCAGATACATCAGGAGTCCCCTACAGGAAAAGGCTACAAGTATGGAGGGACATCTCAGTGCAGGTCTCTGGTCCCACATGTGCTCCACACATCCAGAGCATCCTCTAAGCCACAGAGGAGGGTGGGGACCAAGCCCTCAATGTGAACAAGTATGCCATGTACCAGCCATACTCAGTATTACCGCAAGTCTAACGCACACAACCCTGCTTTATTTCCCTGTCTTGTACAGTAAAGCCTTTTCTATTGTGGCTCACAGCAAGAAAAAAAAATCACATAGTCAATAATCCAACATGCATTGCTGCTGGATTAAGCAAGGAGGAATGAATTAGGAAGGCAATGAGGACACTTCCCTACAAGAATATGTTCCTGGTGATCTGTGGACTCTCCTCAAGCGCAAGCTCATTTCCAGGTTGCCCCAGACTGTTAATCAAATAACGCTACCAGCCTAAGATAGGCTGGTCTCTACCAGACACTGTACTCTTCAATGCCTGCAAACTGGTATGAAGAGACTCCCTGCTTTTACTTTTATGAGGGATCCTGCTGATTGCAGTAGAAACTTCCTAAAGAGAGTGAATTTTAACATGAACCTAAGGTAAAATACTAACTCCATAATTTTATACCATAAATAAACATGCCTTAAAAATCTTAAGCTAAATTAGAGTAACATCTCTCATCTGCTCCCCTCCCATCTCACTGGCCAGTTCTTTGCTCTGTGACTCCCGTGCACCATCTCCACTTCTTACATCAGTTGAATGGTGAATGTCCCTTTGACATGTGAAGGGGGTTTAAGGTCCCTTCCCAGCCTGACCACGGCACAGATCAGAGCTGGTGATTGTCCAGCCCCAGCTCACATCTCCTGCATCCTTGAACCAAGATCCCCGGCTTCACTTCTGAGTTCCCTCTCATTTTGGCAGACATCCAGGCCAGCTGTTAAATAATTTTTTTTTTTTTCTCCCTTGTGAGCCCTGATGTTCCCCGACTGGCAAAAGGTAGCAATAATGGTGGTGTTTCTTGGCTTTTATCCTAACTGTGCGATCCACCACGAGCCACCACGCCCCACGTCTCCTAACCACATACGCAGGCTGCAGGATGAAGGAGGGAAGCGCCACAGCTTGTCGTCTGCCTCGCAGTTTCTTTGCTTCCAGGCACTAAGTAAATGTCAGCTTTTTTTACTGCGTTACATACATTGTTAATTTTAAAAAGAAATCCAATATGATTGTTTTTCATGCTAGCTGAGGTGATTCTGAAATTTAATAAAAAGAGGGGAATTTTTCATTAATGGCAACCAGGGTTTAAGCTAACACTAACTTTCTATAGCGGCAAGACAGGAGAACAGATAAAAGGAGGTCATCCTCATCTTGTTACGTTACAACTGTCTTCAGTCACAACTTCAATGGCAAAGAATACAAACGCATCACTACTGCTTTACTGAATTAATGTAAAAAACCTGGCACAACACATTGTATCCAAAGCATCTACAAACGCTTCAGGGACACGGACTCCCCAAGTACCTAAAAACATGAGGCCTGATAATATTTTCTCTAAGACAAAAATGCAAGGGCAAGGAAATCATGTGAAATACTTTTTCCTGGTCAGCTGTTTTCATTGCTCCAGATCTGGCACGAAGGGACAAAACAGGAGTTATTAGGGTAGGAACATGGTCAAAGCATCCTACAGACTCAACCCTGCTTTGGTGGCAGCCCATCCTAAAGGCAATCTCTTCTCCAGTGGGTACCCAACTGTGTTAGAGCAGAGCAGGGAGGTGCATCACTCGTGGAGAAATTACTATACTGTAATCTGTAGCATCTCTATATCTAAAGAGTGGATACCAGTATGGACTTTGCTTTCCCTGACTACAGCTCTGTGGTCTGCCACCACCACATTAAGGATGAAAACTAAGGGGAAGAATGTGAAAAAAATATTTTGCTTCCAAAGTGTATTTTCTTTATGGCTGTTATTGGGAAAAAAAAATCTACATTAAAACTACGCTGTGCGGTATTTGCTCTTTCGACTTTGTTGCTGTAGAAGGGCTCCCCAGGTCTCACCCATATCCGAGGCCAAAGTAAGTAAAGTCCTTCCTCTCCCCAAACTCTTCCATTACTAAATCAGCAGTTTATCATCCCTTCTCCCAAGGCCACCATTCAGTGGCCACCTTACAGCATGTTTCCAGTCAGCAGAAAAATCAGGAAAGTCAGCCAGTGGCCACCCGTGCAGCACGTGGGACTCGAAGGAGTCCCAGTAAGATGTTCATCCGTCTCCCAGCCAGGTCGTCTAGTGATCAAACAAATGCTTTTCCTGTGCCTATTTGTTGGTACATAACCAAATCTGTGCAAAAAGCAAGAACAGTATCGGCTCACTCTGTAATGACGTTACCCCATCAGCACTTGTAGTTCCTTTTACATGTACAGATACATGTAACTGCTCCTGAGGTTGTACAGGGGAGCTGATAGGAAAAGCAGAGAGCAGACAACCCTACAACGTGAACCGCTGAAGAGCCTGCCCAACTCCTACTTCACACATGCTTTTATTTTGGCACCTGCATCTGCCCATCAGCAAGACCTTAGTTTAACTAGAAAAATATGCCTTCTCCCCGCCTTTTGCTTCTGAGCCTGGCCTCTTGACATTCAAAAGCCGAAGAGATCCCAGAATCCACTTCCTCTGAGTAAGAATACAGACTGAAGTTTAGCCTCAGGTTTTGCCTCTGCCAACACCGCACTCTGATATCAGGAAATATCAGAGATTACAGAGAAACTGAGAGCAGCGCTTCTGCCCGAAGAGTGAAAAATATGAATGACTCTTTGCAGACTGGCCCCTTCTTTCTGCAGGCTTGCATTTCTAAGGTAAATTTGTCACATATTTTTCCAACTTGTCACTGCAAGCGAGGAACTTACTGCAGCAGGAAATTCACTGGGTTTTCCCAAATATTCCCTGAACACTCATTGCTTCTCCCCCCAAGCATCATCAGCGCGGTTCAGGGCAGAGCTTCCAGGCTGGCAGACGGTGCTTTGTGCTGGATTGCCCCAGCCGCAGCAGCAGAAATCACTGGAAACTTCCGAGTTGGAAATGGAAATTTGCAGTAATATGTGATAATGAGGAAGACGGCTCTTGTCTCCGCTGCAGAAGCCTGACCTTTTAACAGAGCAAATGTCAGGGAGAGATACACAAATGTGTTTAGACCAATATCAGTTGCTTCTCTACAGGGGGTGCTCATGCAGGCACAGGTACAGCAAGGGATTTGCAGCCGCTGTACGTGTAGAAGGGTCACAGCGTTGCAGGTCACTGTTGGAGAAAGTAGCCCTGGAAATCATACTGCTAGGTGTAAGGGGACAGATCCCTACAACAGAACGCAGACCATGCCTATCCCGGTTTCAGCGTACCTGTGGTGGCATCTCACAACACTGGTTCACACAGAGCAGATAGAGCACTGTCTTTCCACTGGTCTAGTCTTCCTGCTCCATCTGCTTCACCAAAACACTTCAGGTTTCCGGAGGTCTGAAAAAGGATTGAGCTTGCAAACGGGTCTGAGGGAGATGAGTCAAGTTACCGACCTGAGTCAAAAGCCAGAAGGACAGACAGCTTGGGTACAGATGTCAATCTGTTGCTTGGGATTCAAGGCATAGCTTGTGGCCCTTCACCTGCACATCTGGAATATCTGGGTGTCTGCACATACTCTTCTCAAATGTTACTTCAGTTGTTCTTTCAATTAAGGAAGAGCTATCACTATTCGGGGGGGGGGGGGGGGGGGGGGGGGGCGAAATCTGCTTCTTACTCTTCCCACACTAAGAAGGGGACATCTGTCACAGAGCAGACCTATGTGAGTCCAGGTACCACATCCACCTCTCCTCCTCAGTCCAGGGAAGTCTAACAGGACATATTTCTAAAAATTCACGTATTGCACCTAAGAGAGCCCTTAAATTAAATCAGGCTAAATGCCTCCACCTCCTTTTCTTAAGGGGAGCTGCACCTACGTAAAGACCAACACAACTGGTCCCTTAGCACAGAGTCTGTCAGGCCAGTACATTCAAACAATACTATCAATAACTTGCTATCACAGACCAGAGGTCACCTTTTGGCACTAACTTTGCTTAATTTCTCACGTACAATTAAAAGGTAGGTGAGTCTGTCTGCTTTAAACTAAATAGGAGGGCGCTCATGGAGTCAGCACCCTTCAGTCCCTTTTGAGCAACGCAAGAACATCGGTGCCCGAACACGAACATTGCAAAAGGTGGGACCCCCAGTACCCCAACACCTGCATGCCTACACCAGAGCTCCTGCAACTGCATTTCCTGCGCCAGGGAGGAGAGCCAATATAGCAGAGAGGTGCATAATTAGCCATTAGCTCTTTGCTTCAGCCTCGCAGCAGAGATGCTCTCCCTGGCAAGAGGCACATGAGAAATCTGCAGAGAGTGCCCCAGACACGGTGTTGGCAAGCGCAGTGGGTAGTGGCGACGGCGCACGGATTACTGGGCAAGAGGCTCAGCTGGTTCATCGGGGCCACGAGGAGCAGCACCTTATGGCTGCACAGGAAAAGTCCAAGAAGTCAGCAAAGTATAATTACAAATTGTTGTGTTTCACAATTTAGTAATGCTGTTGGGGGGATAGCAGAAGGTAATAAGCGGAATTTTCTAGGAAGCACGTCGAAAATAAAGTACTAAGAAAAGTCACTGAAAATGTCAGGCAAGCCAACAGGGAAAGGTCCAAGGAGCGAGCAAAAGCACAGCATATACTTTTTCATCTATTCAATCTGACCCTGGGCCCGGTGCCACAATCTTTTTAAGGTTAGTGGTGGGAAAGCTGCCTTTTGAATGTTTGCAGAGGCCTATTAACATCCTGCGCTGAGGAACCTTAAACCCCAGGTAGTATTTCAGAGGAAATGGACAGCACAAAACACAGACTGAAAATTAACCACAGCAGACCCCAGGCCTAAATAAGTTCCACTAGCTCTTTCTGAAATCACTTAAAGGCTTTCCTTCCAGTTGGACTCCTGCCCAACCACTTTAATAGGTGCAGCAGGCAGGGGGAAAACAGGGAGCACGGCGGGGAGAACGGAGAGAAAAATAAAAGGGAGAAAGAAACCTATGTGGCTGTGTAATTTAAACATTCTACGCAAAATAATAATAAAATAAAAAACCAACAGTTTAACAAATATTGCAACTGCAGCAGGATCGGGAGGGTAACTTGATGTAATACTCTGCGGATGGCTGCAAACCTCTAATGGAAAGTTGTATAAGTGGCTGAGGCCAAAGTAGGCATTAATTACAATGAAAAATCAGTTTAGTGCAGGCCACAACTAAATTGGAAGCTGGTCCTCTAGGTAAAACAAAGAGAGTGAACAGAAGCTTTAGATTTGATTACATGGCAATACAAGAAAAATGTGCTGTATGTTGTCTATTATTAAAGCTGCTTTTGGGCCTTCTGTGTGCGCCTAAGGGATTTTAATAAAAAATTAGTAATAGCCCTGCTGCCCTGGCTCGCCGCGGCTTTTGGCGCGTTTGCGGGTACGAGGCGAGTTCTGCAGTACAAATTAAGCCACTTTAGACAAGCAACCTTGAAAGCATTATGGGATAGCTAAGTTCAAGCGGCACATTTCTACTTTAAGAGGACACAGGCCCTTGCTGGAGGCCAGCTCTGGGTTTCGAAGCAGCAATACAATTTCATCAGGAAAGAGACTCTGCAACTGGTATTTGTCTTTGATTATTCTTGGCAACACTAGAAATACATATCCAGGTTCATAAACACTATAGAAGTGTATAAAATACTGCAAAAGAGCGAGTTAATGGCAAAAAGTCATCATTAACATGGGAATTTATTTATTTTTTTAACAAATGCTAACTCTATAACTTTCTTTACACTGATGTAATGATATTAATGATGCTGTCTTTCTTGCTAACATCAGCACTAGATCCTTGGCGTGGCTTGATGCAACTAAACCAGGAAAGTTCACCTGGATTAATTTAAAAATACAAAAAACCCAACACCCCCCGCCAAGTTTATAAAGCTAACTTCTTCAATGCCTTTACTAGAGGTATTTAGTTTGAAGTAAAATCAATTATGTTCTTTATACTCCAGGATCCAATTCTGCCATGAAGTCCCTGGCTACAACTTCCTGTAAACTAAAGACAAAATTTGGTGTATGCAGGATTTTCTAAAATCCATGGGAATAAGGGTGAAAGGAAAAAAAATCTCTTAGGGCTAAAGAGACAAGGAAACATCTAGGAGGAGATCACAAACAGCTTTGTCTCTCCTTGGTGGTGGGCTGCTGCCATCAGCTGCTCCAGGGGGTCCCCATCCCTCCAGCACTTCATGTTGGGCTTGTGGGGTTGTAGAGCTCCTGGAAGGGTGAATATTCCAAGGTTTTTAGGTCACACACATTGGTCATGTCCTAGAAACACTGCCCAGCCTCAAAACCCTGCCTGGGTAGGGGTGCACAGTTCATCTGTACTCCTGTGTTGCCAATGTTTGCTACTTTACTACGAGTTGCATCGGGTTTCTGTGATCTGCACTAAAGAGTCTCCTCCCGGGTTACTCTGCTGTCCCCCCTGTCCAAGCCCATGTTCGCTGCTCTTTTTCCTTGCAAAGCACAGTATGGAGAAAGCATCCAATTTCCTTTAGAAAGGTACCAAGCAAGGGCAGGAATTGGGCTTCAAAAATCCTTTCATCCCAGTCACATGCGGCTGCATGCACGGATTCATGTCACCATGTGCCATGCAGTCCCTGCTTGTACCGACACCGTTCTTTCTAGCTGTGCATCACGTGTTTTGCAGTGACAGCCTTGCCTGACACAAGAACAGACTATCCCAATTTACTGTTTCAATGACCAGCAGAGTTATTTTATAGTACGTAACTCATGCAGACCCTGATTACTTCTTAAAAAAAAAAAAGCTGTGACATGAACACCAAGCTCAGAGTAGGGTGTTTTCATAAAAAAATAGGCATAACAAAAAAAAACCCACAAAGCTTTGAAAACCTGTAAGTTCCTCCAGAGCAGAGGAGCACTGGGGGGTAGGTGGTTTGTTCTCATTGTGCACAGACTGTCCCTGTTGTAGCCCGTGCCTCATCTTAGTGAGAGGATGAGGAGGAGCAGGAGGAATTTCCCCAGGAAAACCCACCGGGACTCAGTGCAGCCCAGTTGGCCTCACACACCCCAGTGCTGAGGCTGCACACCAGCAAGCAAAAAAGAAACCCAAAAAACCAAAGTGCCATGTCTAACATTTCCCAGCAGCTTTCCTGAGCCGACTGCGAAGCCTTTTAATCCAGTACAAGCAACAGGCTCACTCCGTGACGGTTTGCAATGGCAGCAGCCAGCACCAGACACCAGCCTACCAGATAAACTCCGTGGCTGGCAAGAGAGGAACTGGGGCACCTCTGCCAGCGGGCATTGGTGGCGAATAGCCCCATGTAGCTGGAGCACTAAAAAAAAATAATCCTAAAACCAAACAGTCCTCGTTACACATAACATATATGCTTATGTATACACACACACATTTTGCAACATATCTGAGTTTGAAACGTGTTAGTACGCCAATGCTTGCAGAATCCCTGGAAGGTTCATACATGTCCCTTCTCTTTCTTTCCAAACCTGTTTACATTTCCTAATGAAAAGGCACAGCCTTCGAGGCCGCCTGGCACCACATCTGCTCAACGAGTGCAGAAGTGGTCTCCAGAATCAAGTCTCTTTCTCCGGTATCTCTTATGCTGAGATCTGTGGAAAAAAAACAATGTGGGGGGAAAAAAAAAAAATAGAATAAGGAAAAAAAACCCCAAAAACTTTTGTCTGTGGATTCAAAAGAGCCCTCTTTATGCCAGATTCATCTACATTAAATTGGTCGTGACCTTCCAGGTGTCTTTAAGGTTGAAGTGTTTGCTGGACCATTTAAAGCTCCTCTCGCGGGCTCCTGCGACCCTCCTGACACGGAGAGCCGGGCTTTTAAGAGTGTAGCCACCTTGTCAATGCTCAGAGGTCACTAATAGCCTGCCTTGGGCCTTCCAGCGGGTCGTGTTCAGCTTGCTAGCCCGACACAAAGGAAAAGGAGAGGAAAGACGGGGAGGGGGGATAATTATCATTCTTCCTCTTCCCCCCCCCCGCCCCTCCAGGCTGAGAGTTATGCTCCATGTCACTGTGTTAATGCGCTTGCATCCAGGGAGACACATAATGCTCCTCTCAGCCCTGTTTATTAGTGAGATCCATTTGCGAAAGGCCCTTCTTTTGTACCACAATATGAATGTGCTTTGATGGCAAATAATTACGCTAGTCCTTTTGACATGAGGATCCACAGGCTGCCCTAGTTAAGCCAGTAATTAGCCTGTCCTCCTTTTTTTTTTTTATTATTATTGAGAAACTACAAATTATCCTCATATGAGCACTGGCCATTCCTTTTTCTCTTTTCTATTCTGTCTCTCTCCCTCTCCCTTGTATCTCTCAGCACTTTGGATAAGGGGAATGCAGCTGCACTAGAGCAAGATAAAGCTCCGCCATCAAGATGATGAACAATTTGGATGAAGAGGCTTCGAGATGAACACAAAAGCTGAAGAAGTGCGGCTGATGCAGCCCCGGACAGCTGAAGAATGCTGCAGTCTGCAGATGAATAGCCCTCATTTGTGAATATACAGATTTTCCATGATGAATAAAAACTGAGTGTAGGTCACAATAAATAAAGTTTTTTTTTTCCCCTTCTTCTTAAATAATAATTCAGGTTCCCGGCACCAAACAGCTGTAAATTGAAGGTTGTGCTTAGTTTTCTCAACTCTCAAAGGGGATAATTAAGCTAAGCTCATATTGTTTGATATATTAGTGTAATGATGAGCTACTATATTCTGGCTTGTTTCGAGTTATTTTAGGGTTTTTTTTTCCATTATCTTTTTTCTTAAATTACATTTCAAATACATTTTAAATGTAGAAACAGCATTTCTGAAACACAGTTGCCCTGTGTTTGGGTCTATCTGAAATGTATTCATATAACATTTAATTAAAGATGCAACATCCCCTTTTCCGGAAAAAAATGTAGAGGTAAAAAATATCGACATTATTCAACTAGTCCTGACATAATCTCACTCAACTGCCAAACCTTCATCTTATTGGTGCAAGATAATTAGACGGTGCTGTATTGTTGCTCAATACAGAGAGTCATTAACCTTCTGAAACTTCAGGACTGGTATTTCTTGGCAACTATAAAACCCCTTCAGCCCCCATGATTTCTTTCATAATTTCTTTTGAAGATTAACAGAAGGCAAATATGATTTCTGAATTTCTGATTTTACCTGTAAACCAGGGTTTATACTGATAGACTGGCAGATGCCATTTCTTTTGGGATAGCCAAGCAGATTCTAGGGTCTCCAAGAAGTTTAAAATATCTACAAGTCAAAGAGCCACCTTGGGAAGCAAGGTAAAAGCAAAGGCAGCCCATGAAGCTCAGCGCAGGTGGAAAGCAATGGTCCCAAACATGCTCATAAAAGTAGGATACACTATTTTGACAGTGCATCTCCTGAAGTGGATGAAACATGGTCTTGTCTGTTTTCCAAATGCCTCAGACTGACACTGATTAATTAATTAGGCTATGAGGAGAGCTTTAACCTCAAGATACTGGAGAAGGAGTGAGAAGGCCTCTCAGCACGTGGGGCACTGCTACCTACATCCCTCAGGTGCACTCCACTGACCAACTGGTCAATATAGTCCCAAAGCACTAAGAGGGAGAGAAGCCAGCACAGTCCTCACAAGTGTGTTTACAATCCTGAGAACAAAAAGGCAGAATAAAAGCACATTTTTATTTTTCTTATTGATAAGGTTTCAACCTGAAACTGTCATCTGCAGTAGGACTACTCATTAAATTAGTCATTTATTATTTCGTCACTTCCCAGGCAAGAACCACACATGAAGCCTTTTTTTCTCCCTACTCGCAACCCAAAAAGTCAAAATTACCTCCCCTCTAAAGATCCTAAATTTAAACTCTGCAGTAACGAGTATATTAGAGAAGATGAAAATCAGGAGGTAATGCAGTGATTTGACTTTGAATTTTAGTATCGAACAAACCTAAGTCAAATAGACTTCCTTTTCCCCACATTTTGAGACTAAATCCCACAGCATACACTGTTTATTTTCTAAGGCTATGGCACAGCTTCATTACATGGTGAGAAGAGACAGTTCAAATATTTCAGAAAAAAAAAAAAAGATTATCCTACATCTTGGCCTGTTTCTGGAACAAATGTCAAGCCACATGTTTTTTATGCTTCAAAAATATGTGTGAATTGTTCCTTTCATCTCTAGTTTGGGATCAAAGGGAGAACAGCCCCTGTAATATTTACAGCATGACTAGAAAGAAACTCCAGAAATCTTCACCCAAAGTCTGTTCCTACAAGGTTTCCCAGTTGCTTTGCACAGCCAAGACACTCATGTGGTGTGGGTAAGCGTTTGGGTGCTGTATGGCTGGGCACCAATGCCGAGCTTTTTTAGCTCTCCCAGCCTCAGTGGAGATGCATCACCCCAATTTCCCAACAAGGACTCCACATCCTGCAGCCTGTTCTCACCCTGCAAGGAGGCAGCCCAAACAGAGAGGACTGCAGTGGGTTCAGGATCGTGTTCCCCATCTTCACTACAAGCTTGGTGTGCGCTGCTCTAAAGCTTTGCCCATAATCCATTGCCATCATGCTCATCCCATCAACAGCAATGAGATGTGACCACAGACAAGGTGGGCCTCAAGTTTCTCCTCCTAGGAACATCAGCAATACACTATTCACAACTGTGTCAGGAAGGCCAATTAATCAGAAATTGCAAGAAAGGAAGAAAAAAGAAAAAAGAAAATAGTTTTTTTTCCCACCTGGGAGAAATTTCCCAGTGGCGGTTCACTCCAAGAAAGTACCGTAGCAATCCTGATCCAAAGGCCATTAGAGACTGCGAGCCTTTCCGCTAGCTTGAAGGGAGTTTCAACCAGGTCATTACCAAACTCAGTGAAAAATAAAATCCAGGGCTTTCCAATGCCATACATCAGAGAAAAGCAGGGAACTGCGCGCCATCCCCAAGGATCACAGCTCCCAGGGCCCTGCGGCTTCCTTCACGGTGGCACTGCTCATGGTCAAACAGGCTTGGATTATCGTCTAGAGCCCATCCAGCACTTAACCCAATGATGGATTTCCATTCATGCTTGTGGTAACGGCTGAACATTTATTAACTCTTTTCTCGCTCATTATCTCCCCCCTTAAAAGGGTGCTCACAGCAAACCCAGGATCGACAGCAAGGAAAACAGATTCTTCATTTGACAACTGTGTGAAAACCACACCTTTAATTTGTATATAACCCTGTATAGACACTGTTTACCAATTAAAGATACTTTATTTTTATTTTTTAACAGCCATGAAATTATGATTCATATTGTTGTCAGGACCCCAAATTCCTCATCAGAGCTGTGCTGTGCTGGGGCCTCGACATGCCTGTCATAAGACAGAGGGAAAAGGCAGCTCCTGCTCTAAAGAGGCTGCAATTTTACCACACTATAAGAGACAAAGAAGCACAGACAAACCATCCGGGAGGCAGGAAGGGTTGAGGACAAGATAAAGGTGAGGGAAAACTCCCTGTCCTGAATATAATAAGTTCAGCCTCAGTTTATGCTATTACAGGATTTCAATATTTTTCAGATTATGTAATCTGATTTAATAATCAGTGTTCAATACAACTATTGTTCTTCCTCGTCTCTCCCCGAAGAGTTGATGGAGGTAGAAGGCACTCGTGCCCTGGTGGGAAGCGCTGCTCTCACATTCAAAAGTTAAGATTCACCCAAGGGATCATCAATCAGTAACTCACTCTAAAATTCTCTTTAAAATGTTTTACTAGCTCACTTTACTTGGCATTTTTATCACTATTTATATCTCTAAAGCAGTGATATAATTAGTAAAGCTATTAATGTTTCTTATGTTTAGCCTTACAAAAGCTACGAATATCTATAAATCTGGCTTATGGCAAAATAAATAATGACAATAATTCTGTCAAGCATCAATATAATTTGCTGGACAGCATTGTGTAAACCAAGCAAATATCTGAACCATTAATGAACTTAATCTGTGCCATTTAACTGCCCCTTCAGTAAATTGTTCTGCAGGCCAGAGAGGAGCGGTCAGGTTAGTTACTTTGCAAACTTCCCTCCTCTGCCAGCACTTGCTTTCCCACAAAAGTGACCGGCCTAATTTTACCCAATTCTGCCTTGCAATCTCCTATGGCTTGAGTCAAAAACTCCTATCAAATGTGTGGGAAAGCTTTTGGTTTTTTTCCCACGACTGTGAAACTTCAGTATGTCAGAAATGCTGATGTTCTGCACAGATCCAGGCTCTTTAGGAGAAAAAAAGAAAAATGAAACAAAACAAAAAACCTACCACCAGAAAAAACTCTCCTCTCCCTTTTTCCCCTACCATAGTCACTTTTTCGTGGTGAGGGCGTTCACTTAGGACATGATAAAGTCAGTTATAAGTCTCTGCTCTGCATGGTTCAAACCAGTAACAGGAATCTGAGTCCCAGCATCTTCGCCTTAGGGTTAGGCTTTCTTGTTCAAGCCAAAACTTATACCTCAGGCAGGAGAAACTTTTCATCTCAAAAACATCAAACCAGGATGTTGCAGAGTCCTGCGCTTTGTTAAATTGTCTGTTCTGGATACAAGGATTTTTGTGAAAACTCCTGGACAGCTCAAGCCCTCAAGACTGAACCATGGCATGGGCCACCCTTTATTCTGCTAACACTTGATTTTCTTTAAAATTTAGTGGTTTTCCACATAAGTACAAAAAAAAAGCCAACAGAAAGCATAAACCGTGCCTTGGCAAAGTAATACAAGCTCCTGTTCTCCATCGCTTCTTGCTCCACGGAAAGATCTTCCCCTCTTCAACGAGGTACACAGGCACGACCCAAACTTCAAGAGATGAGCTGGGCCGACCTTCAGCAGCCCAGGGGAAAACCATGAACGCCAAGCTAAATACAAAACCACTACGCACAGCATTACCATTTTCAATAAGAAAATGAATGTCCACGCTCACGAGCCCTGAGTAATAGGCCTTTTAAGTAAAAGTATTAGAAGAATATATCAGCTATAAGATATAATACCGGCAACTACTACCACAGGATGGGCATTTTTAACTTTCACTCTAAAATGACTGGATGATAAGAGAGTACAATATATATTTTGAATTCAGGGTGAGAAGATCTTTTTAATATAAGTGTTTTATGATGTAGTCATACATCATTTCTAACTAAAATGCTAAACAAAACACAATCCTTTTCTGAAACACAGATAATGATGGATTTTTGTTATTCTATTTTATTCCACAAGATAATTTTTCAACCAACTTTTATTTTATTGATGGCATAAGAAGGTCCCAGTACATCTTCTTTCATATCTGAGACAGTTTCATGAAAACTGTGAGCTAAAAATCGAGTATCATTACAGAGAAAGAATTTTTGGATACGTGATCATTTATTGGGATAGTCCCACATGATGGGATTAAAGGAGATTAAAAGGACCAGGTATGTTTTGCTGATTGCTTTGGCACTTGAAAACCCCTCTGATCTCAGAGCAGGAGTTTTGTGGGTATTATAATAATAATAATGGGGATCTTGGAAGACGGGAGGAGGATAAGCAGAAGGAAACTAAATCCAATAATGTTTGTACTGTCACAAAGCCAGGAAGGTTTGGGATATGATTTAATCCTATGGAGCAGACCTACCCAACACTCCTAAGCAAGAGATAAACAAACAAACATACACAGTAAAATAGAAGCATATCTGTAAAGCTGAATCCCTCACCCTTCCCCAGGCAAAATATTTTTTCCCCTCAACTCCAAAACTCGCCAACAATTTGGCTGTGTGTGCTGAGCAAGAATCTCAAGAAATTGCTGCTTCCTCCCCTTCATAGCCCTGGCAAAACATGACATCCGAGGAACTGCCTGTGCTTTCTGTCTCTTTCCTTGTTTGCTTTCGTGTGTGTAACAAAGCTGACTGCCTCATTACCTATAAGGAACCAAAATATTTTAAGAACTGACTACTGCAAAAACATGAAACACCTCTTTTAGTGCTCGGTTCAAACAGATGGATAAAGGGGAAGGAAAACAGCATTTCCCACCACTCCAGTGTAAAGGATGGCTGTTTGCTACGTCATTGCCTTCCCAATACCTTACTGTATCTACTGCAAGACAATTCCTCCCATAGTCTCTTGTCCCAGAGAGTCCCAGGCTTGGCTTCCTACCCTATCATGACAACCCCATCCATTTTCTTTGATCCATTTACTCGCTTAGAGCCTCCACTTCTTGTCATCACCAGCGAGTTCTGTCAGTGTGTGGGCTAAGCCAGTCTCAGAGGTTACTGACCACCACGTCGCTGCCTGCAGGTTTGGGGAGTGGGGGGGCGACCATGCTCTACGCTACACCCTCTCTGCCCTCACACTTTGAGCTGCTGTACCACATGTTTGTTGACAAAGAGACGTTTTCTTACATTCACAAGTTCTGCCCACCATTTGACACACAATATAAAAAACAAAACAAGAAAATCCCCACAAAATAAAATAACTGAAACTTTTTTCTTAAAGAGTGTATTTTTAAAAAATCCCTTTCCTGGAACAGAAGATGTTAGAATAGAGGTGTGAAATTGTACAAATTCTATCATTTCTATGGGTTTCAAGAAAATTTGAAGTAAAACCTCAACTTGTAACACATGCTGTAATTCAGTCTTCTCATGAAGTCAATGGAGCAACACCGAGTTATTCCAACCAACGATCTGGTCCATGGCAGGAAAACCCAGAAGATGACATCATCTTGCCCCATTGCTCACTGGGTCTGCCTGCCTGACCCGAAGCCCCCAAGCTAAGCCACTCTGAACAACCACATCCACCCCACCTGCAGCCCTCCTGGGGCTGCCGTGGCCATCCCACCAAGGCTTTCCTACACAAACATAGTACTGACATTGCTCTGCTACAGTCATGCCCCAATCTGAGCATCAGAGATCTGTCATTCCCTGTTTTCCTCACATCACTCCAAATTATTGTCCACTTCATAATAATTTACGTAATACTTTGCTTTTACCATGTCAAACTGTTCTGCATGTATCGGGCGACACAAACCTTTGCAGTGAAACCTCTGGCAAACAGCACCTTGGCAATGTGCTGCCCCAAACGATGCCAGAAACCAAGGCTAAAGACCGATTAAAAGCAGGACAGTTTACATGGCCCAAAGATAAAGGTAAATTTCAATTTTCCTAAACTGCAATTTCAGCAAATTAATATTTTCAGAAGATGCAACTGAAGTTTGAGCAGCATGGAAAGGCCAAGGAGAAAACAACTTCTTCCCCTCTGCTCCACCTGCAGACCTACCACCAGTCTCAGCTGCCTTTTAAGCAACCCACTGCTACAATACGGATCTGTACGGGCATTATGTTCAACTGAAGCCTACCACGTTGCAGGCTTACACTTGAGAGACAGATATAAACCAAAGAAAGTTTATAAAGAGACTCAAGCAAGCTCCATCACTGCAGCCAAAGGCTCTCTCCACTGTTTAATAAGGTTAAAAATAGCTGGATAGGAAGCACTGGAGCAGGGGACTGTGACACATCTGCAGCAGAGACCCAGGGCCTGCTTTTATAGCAGTTTAATAAAAAAAAAACAGGCCTGTAGTTGTTCTTGTTTGGAGTTCCTACACTAACTACTTTGTCTATATACCTCCCAAAGCTTTTGGCTGTGGTGCATAATCAAAACAATAGCTCAGAAGCAGCCAGCAGTCCTGGTTACAATTAGTCAGGACTATTTTAACTACCTGTTGGGTTGTTACAGATTTAAGAAGGACTGGCTGGTGAGAAGAGGGTTCTGGTAAAAACATCTCTGTTGAGATAGGGAGACCTTCGGATTTTTTTGATTTTTTTTAATTAAAGTTCAGCATCACAGTTTGGAAAAGTTGCTTTAGAAAAACAAGGGATACTCTTCTCTCCGATTTGCACGCCTTTTAACGACTCTTAGTTCTCTAAGGCAGTCCATATTCCTTATTTACCCACAGTGGTCAGTACAGCAGCATTCTGTCCTCGGCTGGCCTTAGAGCTCAGGCAGAACAGAAATAAAAACCATCTGAACAACAAGTGAATCACAGACATCAGCATGAACTTCCTCAAAATCCTGGATGAAAAACCCCATGAAATCCACAAGCAAAAGTCTGAATGCATGAAAAACAACAACAACAAAAATAAAATAAAAAAAAAGCAGATATGTAAGAGAAGCACCATTTAAAATAAAAGGCAGCAGAGACCAAATTGTATGAGTCCAGGTTTTGAAAGAGCTTTCATTATTCATTGACCCAGGTTTCTTCTTTATGTTATGCAGAAAGCAAAAGATTAAACTGATGCCAACGGGAGCAGAGATCGGAAGGTGGGTGCTGTGGACAGGCTGGTCCCACAGAGGTGGGGAGAGGGGACTTTGCGCTCGGGAAGAGGCTGCGGCACACTCAGAACTTTGCAGCACAAGGGTGCAGCGACTCAGCTAATTGGGTAAGATAAAAGGCAGGTTTTTATGAGACAGACACCGTCATTATCAGAAATGAAGGATAAAAACTTGAGCAGCTACATCTCATTTTATTGCTGGGAAGTCTCAGAAGGAAAAAAGAATTATTGAAGTTTTTGATAGTTCCATTTAGCCACAAGAAAACTATGTTAATGTAACCTTAAAGGTTTGACTAAACCCTACGAAATCAAGGCAATTCAGAGTTCAGGCCTCAGCTTCTTCCCTAACCCACCTGTAGTGCCTGGACTGCGGGAGACAAATGCTGCCTGTTGGGGACAGTGTCGTTCATGCAGGCACACCACACTGCTGACTCTGGTAACCCCACCACGAACACCCAGTACAACACCCAGTACAGCCCCGTGCCTCTAGGAAAAAAAGTACCTCTTAGAGCTGCACATAAAATGGTCTTATGTTTTCTACACTTTTTGGTTTTTTTTTTTCCCTTGTTTCTTGTAATGAAAACATAAAAGAATAAGCAGTTTCACCATAAACCAATCCAACACAAAACTTCTCTCTCCAAAGTGCAGCCATGGCTGAGTGAAAGCAGCACTGCCAGAGCAGCCCAGACCAAATCTTTCTGAACTTCTCAATTCCTCAAATTAAAACAGAAGCTGGATTAATTCCTTAAAACAATTTTTTTTTAAAAAAAGTGCCTACAAGAACCCTCTGTCCCTGAAATCTGCCAGGCTACGCTGGAGCCTGCACAGCCAGTGAGAAGCAGACACTTTAATGGCCAAGTTTAAAAAGCCCTGAAAGTCTGGGTTTCTAATGAAAATACTGACAGACCCTTAACCGTACAGCAGCGTGAGCAGGCGCCACCATAATAACCATTTAAACCCTCTTTTCTCAGAAAGGCTCGGCCCAGCAGTACAGGAGGAGTAAACAGGGCTGGTAACTTAATGACCTTTGAGCATTAGCAGATGGCCTTTTTACGAGCACAGATTAGCAGAACATGGGAGTTTTTAATGGCCACTAACAGGTGCCAAGGCTGCTTTTCCCTCTGTACCTACCCACAGCCAGTAAAGCACCAAGCCACTTCAAATGGCATCTCTGCTCCCACCCCATCCTTTATTTCTGTTTACAGCCCAGCATCTTGATGACACGGCAACATATGCCCTGCACCAACCTGATAATGCTGTAGGTTACCAAAAACAAACAAGAGCACCTCACCTTTGGGTCATGGTGTCATCACGTGGGTCACCATCACAATATCACATCTGAGGTACAGTCAGTTCAAGGGTCATGATCAAAATGGTTTTCCCCTTCTTTCTGGTACCAGGAAGCCATAGGAAACCCCAGCAGTAGGCTTCAAAGCCATTTGAAAGCAGGACAGAGTCAAAGCAAAGCCAGGGCAAGGGTTTCCCCTCTTTATAACATTATTGTGCTCACTTGTGACAACCTTCCTGACCAATCCACCTCTCCCACCAGGTCCCTTTCTAACATGCCTTTCCCTGGCTCTGCCTTGTTAAAGACACACTGGTATCTTTACGAGCTGGGGCAGCTGTAAACGCTCAGACCACATCTCAGCAAATATTCCCTCACCCAGTACTTATCCTGACCCAGGAACAACTCAGAAGCACACCAGGACTCAGGGCAATTACCAAATTGGCTCCTCTGCATTTATCTCTGTGGGTGGGTAGAGAAAAGCCCTCGCAATTAATCTCAGATGCTGCCTGATTAAGCACAACTCTGGGTTTATGAGCCGCAAGGAGCAGAGCGAGCCTGCTCAAGGGCTGGAGCTGCAACGACTGGGCTGGGACAGACCCCGTCCCCACTCAGGTGGGGGGTGACACAGACATGTGTTTGCCAGCGGGCACTGAGTGGGGAACTGAATATTTAGACTCTCTCTGGGTCTCACGCTCAGTTGCCCTCCACTCTCTGGGACTCCCACGCACTGGGCCTCCACCATTTTGGCCTCACAGTCTCTCAGCCTCCTGCTCTTTCAGACTCCCACTCCCGGCCTCTGTTCTCTTGGCCTCTCACTATTGGTGCCCCAATCTCTCAGCCTCCACTCTTTTGGACTCCCACTCTTTGGGCCTCTACTCTCTTGGCCCCCCACTATCTCAGTCTCCACTCTGCGGGCTCCCACTCAGCCTCCACTCTCTCGAGAGATGCGATACGTCAATATCTTATTTTTCAACAGAAAAAAATAGCGTGGTACAGGCTGCAGATGAAACCATAAAAGAGCCTGTTAGTAACACGAGGCTGCAGTGCCAATCTTACCTTTTTCAAGTTTGAGTCCCTTATTAGAATGAACATATTATGGCTGGGATTTGGGGCAAAACACTAGGGAAAGAGATTGAAAAACTCAGGAAAAAAAAAAAGCCTTGATAAAACAATTAAAATTTCCCACACAAAGGAATTAATCGTGTCCAGAACAGAGTTCCTGGAAAGCAGCACAGAGAGACACTTGGTACAAAGTACTGCAGGAAAACAGCCCCGAGTCAGGAAGGCACGAAGCGGCGAAGGTTGGAGTCTGCAGAAAACGGTGCGTTAAACCGTCCGCTGCGTGGGAAACGATACAGGGGAGGGGACACGCAGCAGCGGAGCGTAGGGAAAGCAAAATGCCATCAGCAGCGGCGGTGGCTCCAGGGTCCTCCTGGCATCAACCGTTGCTGCTGCATCTGGGTGTGGGTGGACTCTCCTCTGGGAGAGGAAAAAGAGGGTTAGTGGCTGCGAGCCAGCCGAGCAATGGTGCACAAGTCAGCACGGGGCAAACACTAGTGGTATTAGGAAAAGAAAAGGCAGGAGCAATAAAGAAATTAAAAAGTTAAATCCCAAAAGATGGCAGCTATGGACTTCTAGGGAGTGTGTGCAGGACACTTGTCAGAAGGGTGCAGGAGCAAACCCCAAAGCAGCTGTGGGAAGATCCAAAACATAGGGAAGCTCTCAGCAAAGTAGGCATGAAGGAGCTGACGCAGCCTCTCATCCTGATGGATCAGCTTTTATGTAGAGGTGCAAAAAGCAATAATTTCCCATTACCTACAAAGAGATGCATCTGGAAGTTGTGCTAACGCCAAGTACGTGCCTGTGCTGGACGTGACCACAGGGTCCCTTTCACTCTCACTCCTGCAATACTTGTAATGTGTGGCATTTCATGGGAAAATATGATTTCTTGATATTGCAGAGGTCCAGGGTCTGCAAAGATGCTCATTGAATCTGAAGAAAAGAAGGATTAAAAGTATAATCGGAGCTTCAGGAAACTGTGAGAAGAGCCTGTTGCTGAGCAAACGCAGAATGAAACATGAATTTAAGGTAAGAGAAAGATGTGCAAAAAGGCCTGACAGCCTGGCAACGCCAAGCTTCAGAAGAAACAGGAGTAACTTAGATGCTGGACCTAGGTGTCTACAGACCCCCCCAAAGAGAGGATTAAGTCGCTCACTTGAAACTATATTGTAAAAATGGAGACCTGGGCTTCATGTGACAGATGCCGGGACTCAAACTCTGCAACCAACCAAACAAGCAAGAGCTCAGCTGGGTCAGGGTGCCCAGGAGGGGGGCACGGGGTGGCACCCTGCCAAGCTCCCCACATTCACGCATCCCCATGGAGGCAGCACCCTGGAGCTGGGGAGCACCCAGTGTTTCATCAGCTTCCAGCAGGAAGAGGGAGAAAGGCCTCAGAAGTGGGTGTTCTTCCTTGAAACACCGGGCCAGAGGAGGAGCGCAGTGAGGCAGCCGAGCCCGCGGACAAGACACAACCAGAACTCATTAACTAACCACTGTGGTGCTGGCGGTGCCTCCAGGGAGACCACACAGCAGCACAGAACACCCCAGAGACTAATTGAACACCGTTAATTATTAGGTGGTTTTAAGATATATTTGAATTTCTTTATTGTGCTTGTATTGTTTGTTGTAGTTATTTTTGGCTGGGGAAACAGTAACTTGCAGGAACTTTGCAAAGAGCCATTTGGAAGGGAGCCCTGTCACTCAGGGTTGGGGTGACATATGGCTAAGCCACCTCGGTCCCCCCCGAGCCCCTCTGCTTCCTACCAGCCTCAGATGGCAACCTGCCCCTGCTACACGCTCTCGCAAAAGGACATCACAAAATAAGTCGAG
Source organism: Tauraco erythrolophus (assembly GCF_009769465.1). NCBI lineage: Eukaryota > Metazoa > Chordata > Aves > Musophagiformes > Musophagidae > Tauraco > Tauraco erythrolophus. The sequence continues at coordinate 129,555,761 of NC_141466.1, read as the reverse complement.
ACCTGTGTCTCAGCCGATGTGAGATAGATTTCTGCTGGAATCTACAACACTTAAAAAATAATTTGTTTAGTTAATGAAAGCTGGCGGTAGGATCACAACTCTCCCAAATTCCAGATTCTAACTATGGACTTAGAAGTCTAGGTTTTAGCTGCCCTACGACTTTATGAGCTGGAAACCTGCTCAGAAACATCACCTTCATAAACGTGGATGGATTTATGTTTCTGTACCAGACCTGGTTAATGTTGTGGGTTAGCGTACATGAGCTGAAGAACAAGGTGCGATTTAGTATAATGGTATAACCAGTATAACCACATCAAAGGCACTAGAGAGACACTCATTTCCAGTGGAAGGTGCATTGATGAGACTGCTGCTTGCCTGAGATCGTGAGATTGTATGAACACCGAAATTTAAAGTGAAAGGGGTGTAAATAAAGCGGACTGAAGCAAAGGGAAATGCTTGCATGAGTCTTTACGAAGCCAACACACAGCAGTTTTGTTCCAAAGTATCTCCAATTTTTAAACCATTTCTCCTGAGCATTTTACCTATGTTTCAGCTTGCCTGGCTCAAGTTCTGAACACCAAGACCCATGAATCTTCTCTGCAGAGAGTTAATTCCTGACAGCCAAATTCATTTGCGGTGCAAGTCTCCAGACGTTAGGGGTGGTATCCCCAGGGACAAATTTGGCCACCGGCATCTGCGTTCAGCCCTGGATGAGCAGGAACAGCTTCCTTGACTTGCAGGGCTGATTTGTGCCAGCTCTGAATTTGGCCCTGTGTCTTTCTCTTTGTTCCATGTATAGTTAAATAGACGAGATGAAAAAGCCATGACTAATTAGACTGTTAAATTAAACTGCTTTAAATTTATTTTATGTGATGCATAAAGTTCATAAAAAGAGGTACCCAGAGTAGTATCAGTGACCTTTCTCCAGGAGCTGCAGTCCACCCGGATGCTTTTTTGAACCAATTGGCTGAAAACTCCTGGATTTCTTAACACCTTTTATTCCCTCTCTGCCACTTTCAAACCTGAAGGATTTATTTTTATCAGTCCCTCACCCACATAATGACTTTAAAATTCCTTAGGTTCATACCTTAAAATATAGCTGGGAATTAGAAGTAATGCCAATTAACAAGTCAAGGCTCAAAGGCACTGATGGAGTTAGCTTGCACTTCTCCCTGGAAAACTGTCATAAGTATATATAAGAATCTGCACACCTCAGGATTTGTTTGGAGTGCTCTGTCTGTTCGAAAGCACCTGGTTCTCCATGATATTTGCAGCCTCACCACCACCGCCATGGTGCCCACGGAGTAGACAGCCCTGAGCCAAAAGGGGTAGCGGGGAACCTGTGCTGCCCCAGAACTGCCTCCCTGGGCAGTTGCCTTCCTCCGAGCTCCGGACTAGCAGCAGATCCCAGCACCTCCATTTGGATGGGCTTGGCTGGCACGTCTGCAGCTGGACCTACGGGTCTGGCCTCACCACACCAAAAAGGCAGTTTATACGCTCCAGGCATCAGCTGATTCCTGGATCAGAAAACCCTGAATTTCAAGATGGACAAACCCCCCTTATTTGATATGCAGACGTTCCTTCCACTCCCATTTACCAGGCAGGCAGATAAAAGGCGATTTGGTTAGACCTCGTGAGCCTCTGCTACAGGATTTGGCACATTAAGGAGGCCAGAGTTTAGTTCCCAGGCTTTGGGCAAGTTATTTCACTTCCCCCAATTTGGTTTCCTCCTCAGCGGCAAAGCGGCACTTGCAATATAAAATAGTACGTTTTCCCTCCGGCCACTGAACGTTCTTCGTTTTTCTGGAAATGCTGCTTTTGTCCTTCAGGATCTGTCACGGGGTGGGATGGGGGTGGCTGCAGAGACACGGGTGGCACCCAGGCACTTGGGGAGAGGGGTTGCTTGGGAAATTCAGCAGGTGAACAAGTTTTCTCTGTTGTTACCAGAGTTTTCTCTGTTGTTTCCTCTTAGCACTACCACCAATTACACTGTTAAAACGACCATCCCTATTTCACACTTCGTTAGGAGTGATATTGGTTATTCACATCCCAGTTCCAGGCTCAGGCTTTCTTCTGGTACATTGTCACCAACCCCTGAGTGCCAGTGGCCAACCCAGTCCGGGTCAAATTCTATCTGCACGTATCTCCCGCAAGAGCTGCTGGTAGCAGAGTTTGGCCCCTTCTGACCCCAGCCCCGAAGGGAAACGGCCATGAAACCTCCTTGTACCCTCCGAGACCATGTGCTGGGTGTGTCCTTGTGGCACTGGGACGAGGCATTTTATCTTTCCCTGCCAGAGGAAGATAACTGGGGAGGGCAGATGGCTTTTTAGAAGTCAAAAACGGTATTTTGTGGCTGTGGCATCCCCTGCTCCTGCTGATGCTGTGCTTCCCTACTTTGTACTCCTTTATTTGGGAAGGATGAGTTTTCAGCAAAGGTGTGAATATCGCTCCCTTCGCAGCTAATCCTGACACGCCAGCGGCCCACAAGCACGCTGTATTGCTAAGCAACACTTGGCAAAATCCATGCCAGGTTGTGTCGGTCCCTTTTGATGTTTCACAGAAGCATTGTCATTTCCATCTCTGGCATTGTTTCCAGCATTTTGGGTGTCAGTGTTCCTGAAAACCATCACAGAAAGGATGTTTATTGAACTGTCAGAGGGTGAATGATTGACACTAGGCACAAGTACTTTTCATGTTCAGGTTTTGGCATGCCACAATTGGATTATTTCCTGATAAATGCCATCCAATTCTACCAGATGGACCACTGAGAGTTATGCCAACCTGTGTGAGAAATGGAGTAGATGCTCAGTGCCACTTATTGGTAGATGTGTGCTGCTCCAGTTTATCCTTTTGTGTAGCTGCAGGGTATTTTACTGAAGCAGTGACTTTTGTGATGCTCGTAATTAGAAGAGCAAGGCAGTTTTCATGGTGGAGAGGGTAGATTTCGATGCCCAAATTTGATTTTGCTCACCTTAGTGCCAAAGCGCGATACCGGTTCCTCTCCTCTTAGATTTAATGTGTTCTGTGTGACTTGAGCATTAAAGAGCCATGAATTTTGAAAGTCAGGTATTTCTCATGTATAAATAATTTCAGTAAACCAATCCTCTGCCTTCCCATTCATCTTTTCCTAATGGCTCGTTTACAGATCCAAAGGCAACACAAGAATTGTGGGGCAGGTAAAACGCCTAAGAGTGGATGCATTGTACGTGCCATCCGAAGTTTTTTAAACAGTTGAATCCATTTCATTGACACTCGGCTGGAGAGCGGGCGGTTATCTGCGGTCTCAGAGTGAAAGAGGGGCAAGTGGCAGCATGAGGGCAGGATGTGACCCAGGGACGGACACCAGCAGGCAGGATAGGTCAAGGCTGTCAAATTGCTCCTGGAGCTATTGAGGGTACGTGGGGAAGAGGGATTAGGTAGGAAGAGCTTTTTAATCGACACAGGTACCTATGCTGAGCAGAGGGAGGAAGACAGGAACCATTTCACACCCATGCCCAGGCACCGGACAAGAAATCGCCATGGAGCACGGGAGCTTTGCTTCAGTTTAGTTTGGCTTTCCTGCATGTCGAGGGGAAGAGAGTTGCCTTTTTCTGTTTGTTAGGGGTGACACAGGAGGAAATCCCTAATTCTGGAGGATGGAAAGTTGCATCTGTGGGAACAACATTTTTCTGTCTGAACCGACCCACCAGCAAGACAAAGGAAACATTGAGTTATCTATTCCTGTAGTCCTCAGCACTTTAATATATACATAAAAAGCAGGGCCTTTGTACTATACCTAATGAGCAGAAGTGAATAATGTGGTATAATTAGCTTCCCTTTCTCAGCCTGCTCTCTCAGATACCTCAACACACTTCTGACAACAGCGTGGTACAAGTGGTGACTGGTGCCTACATCTTGGATTTACCATCACTTCATTGTTCTGCGCTAGCACATTTTTCATCTTTGCCGTTATGAGGGTCTCTCTCCGCCGTACTTATTTCTGCGTTTTAGTCGTTGGCTTAGTCACTGCCAGCTAAAATGAAACATGGCTCAAGCAGAGGCTTCGGCGTGGAGAGGCTGTTATTGCACTATCCCCTCTCCAGAGACCTGCAGTCAAACCCTTGGGTGCACACACACACGTGTGCGCGCGCACACACACCCCACCCCTAAAAATGTGTCTGATTGACGGCTCGGCCCCGCGATCACCTAAAAATAACAAGTAGAAAAACGTGCAGTCCTTTTCGGATGGCCTTGATTAACTAAGGCCTTGATCTCGCACTGGTTTCTGCATCAGTCGATTTCTGTGTCTCACAAAGGCTCTGGGATCTCAGAGCTGCTGATTTCCAAAGTTCACGAAACACTGAGGAAAAAAAAAAGTCTACGAAATAATGTAGCTCTATGCATTCTCCTGCTATTCCAGAGGAAGACCCAGAACAATAGCCTTTTTTGTTTTGCTGTCCTTACAAAAGGGAGTTGAGAGGCAAACTGATTACGCAGGACTCTCAAAACCAGACAGATCAAAACACCTCACTCCCAAAAAACCACCCTGTAAAATGATGTTACTGGGGTTACTTCTAAGAAAGGAACTACAATTTCTATTGCAGATTTGTTAGTAAGCTTATAAATCAATTCAAAATCAACCCTGTTTAAAAACCCGTTATGCAGAGATGCAGTAACACGAAACGCACGCAGGTAATACCGCCGGTTTTGAGAACTTCTGAATTTCCTTAAAGTAATAACTTTAATTTAGTTCTTTCTGGCATAAACTTTTTCATCCCATTATGTCAAAAACTGTATTATCCATCCATTTGTCTGTCAGAACGATTCCCCCTGGGCCCATACACCACTGGTTCTTCTATTCTAAACCTCCCCATTACATCCTGCTATCAAGAGTCACAATTTTCAGCAAAAGTCTCTTGTGACTTTTGACAATGTTTTACAGTGAACTAGACCAGGAAGCTCAGAGTTAAAGGAAATCTTCCGTTCTGGCAATGAATATGTAATAGGCATTACACTGTGCAGTATACCAAAAATGTAAGGTTCATTAAGTCTTTCAAAGGCAAGAACTTCCATGTAGCTTTGAATGAACCTGTCTTCGCGATGGCATTAGCAAATGATATTTTGGGATGGGAGATATTAATACTACACATTAAGGAACAAATTTGTTTAAATGCTCTATAGCTCTGCGTGGATGCAGATGATCCAGGAATAAATAAAAAGTGAATAGTCTTCCAACTTTATATGTAAATTGTCTTTGGCTTATATACATAAGAATGCTCTTTGCTACTAAATTCCTTCATATTAACAAGCAGGAGTGTAACTAATATATAAATAAAGTCATTCTCTTTAATGAGAATGCTAAATATTTTAAAGAAATGCACAGCTATGAAATATTGTCAAGGGCATTTTTATACTTAAGTTTAAGAACACTTATGACTTAACTGATGAATAATTTAACACATTCAGCCTTGAAGTACTATTTATGTATGTTTTTTAATGTTCATACTTATGTTGGCTTTTCTTTGCTCAGGATTTAGGACCTTTGATTTCTGTTTATAAAATTTACATCTTTAATCTCCCAGCTCTGTGCATTTCCCCATTCGACTCCTGCAACAATATAGGCAAAAAACGCTGAGGGGAAAAAGGAGCTAAAAGCTTCGTGCAGCTTGGAACGGGGACTGTGTGGATTTTAACAAACATAAGGACAGATTTTAAGGAAATGAGCTCCAAGTAGAAAACCTTGATAAACATGAGCCACCTGTACAGCTCAAACAGAGGATTTGCAAACAAGTTTACGAGGTTTTTCTGAGAGGCAAAGAAAGCCCCACGAAGCTCCCCGGCACGCCGTGGGAACCCTGACTTCTGCTGCGTCCGTCCTTTCGGGGAGCCTCGTGCCCGGGCACACGTGTGCCGGGGGGCAAGGGGGAAATTCCCCATGTGGCGCTGGCGTGGGTGGTGGGACGCAGCTGGGGCTGGGCGGGGAAATGCCATCCAGCACTCCTTACCCCTTGCGGGCACCCGGGGTCTACCCAAGCACAGTCCCACCACCACATGCAGTGCTCCAGAGAGCACTTTGCAAAAGTTGGCTGGAAGGCGAACCTGCCTTCACACCCAAAACGGTCAGGGCCATTCGGCTGATCACCACAGGCAAAAGTTTTAGTGAGTGACAAAACAGAAGCCAAACTCTCCCTGCGATCGTGATACTGCATGAAATTCGCTCTGGGATAAACAAAAACATCGACCGAAACTGTTTACAGCGTATCTTGTCACCTTTCATTATGGTCTTTCGCAACACGCTGATGCTTCGTGACACGGCAGATGTAACTTGACATGTCATACACTGAGCAGTGACTTTCAGGAATTTCCAAGACATGTTTCTTTCAAAAAGCAGCATCTCAACCAGACAGTTGGACCACGAGTGCATTTAAAACCGAGGCTAGAAAAGCCAGGCTGAGATGCAAAGAGCATTGCACGCAGAATATTTGGTCTGACTTTTCGCCTGTATTTTATGTGCTCCAAGCCACAGGCAGGGAGATGGACAGATCATCTAGCAGGATGAATGAGCTGCTGCCAAGCCGATGTTACTGTATAACTATGGGCCCCTCAGTACCCATTCTGCCTCTGATAGTCATCACTTGCCAGTGTCCAAATGGATCATATATATCTGGCATGTTTATGGTATAAAGAAAGATGAATCTGAATATCTGTGAACCTTGGACTCACAGGATGATGCATTTGGAAGGGAAAGCAAGTTTTTCAAGGGCAAAAAAAAAGTTAGTAGGGTTTTATCAAAGGGAATTAACCTAACACCTCCTCGCATCAGGCTGCACTACCACACATTAAGAGATCACTTAGCCAGGGAGACAGGAGAGCATTAGGATTAAGAGTAAGAACCGCCACATATTTTAGCGCAGGGACATCTTTCAAGCTGGAAATTGTACGCGGCGGTCACTGGCACACCAGGCTGAGTAATTACTTCAGTGCTGATGTTTATTCAGACAAGCGGATCAGCAGGAGAAGTCCCAGGGACCTGATCCTGTGAAACTCATAAAGTCAGATTGTGGCTGAGCAGGAGACCCTTGAGGGAGGAGAACCAGGGGTCCCAGCCTGCCCTGCAAGGGATACCCACTGGATCTTGTCTCTGAGCAAAAGCGGCTGCTGGGGCACACCAGCCTTCCCTGGTGAGCACTTTGAAGGGTGGCTGCTTTCTCATAGGCACTATTTGCTCGGGAGAGGCAAAACGGAGAAGCGTGCAGGACTAGAAGGACTGTGAGATATAGAACGATGCAAGATGAAGAGGAGAAAACTCTTCCCTTGCTGCACTGGACCAGACCCTCCGGCAGTGGTGATGGGATCTCAGTGCTGAGCCCATTTGCACCGACTCAGCATCACTGAAATGTAAGTATTGCCCCCACTGGGGTCTTTAACTCAGCAGTGCTGTCAGCACGGTCTTTGCATCCCAGGAAGGAGATACCTAATTTGCTCAGAATAACTGCTCGCACTCTGCCTTCGCTTTCCAACAGACCTGAACAAGGAGGCAATTTTGTTCCACAAAAGCAACGTTAAATGAAAATATGTAAATAAAGAGAGAACTGGAGAGTGAAAACACTCATCATCTTCCTTAAACTAAGCGGCTCGGCACGTGTCCTTGGGATATCGGCAAAGGGATCCAGAAATCTCGACGGGAAGTCAAAGTTTACAATAGGAATTCAAGACGAAACGAATGCTGCAGCTGTAATACACAAACTTACAGCCTTCCCGGGCCTCACTCCTTTAAAAAACACCAAAACCTCTGGATCTCATAGCTTCAAGGACCTCTTTTCCAAGAGTGCCTCCTGTAAAGCTTTATTTCCTTTTGAAGTCTGCTTTCTATTCCACTCTACTTTTTTTGCTAGGAATATATTTAGGTAGGAACGGGCCTTTACATCCACAGGCAGCCGTGGCTATCAGTCAATCTATCAGTAAACCGCTCGTGAAGTTCACTAGACAAAGGGTTAGTGCAGCTAGTACCACAATAATGTAGAAACAGAAATATTACAAAGTAAAGGCTTATAAAATAATAAAAATTCTACTTAGTTCGGATACCTCCCAGTGCCTTTGGCAAAATACCTTAAGCATTCCACATAAGGCGGGCATTGTCTTTATAAGATGGCACCTCATAAAACGGTATTAAATATCACCAACGGGGCTTCATATTTCATCCAGCAGGGTTTAGGCCAGACATGTTCTATATCACACATTATTAGAATGACATCTGCTTTGCAAGTTGTGTACCCAGGAGCATACCTTGATAACTCATTTCAGCACTCATTCTCGAGGCTTCTGTGGCTTCGTAATACCTAATATGTTTAACTCATTTTGAACAGAAGTCTAAAGCCTGTCGTGGCCCTCTGGCCAAAACTGTAGCTGTCAGGCAACGGAGCCAGCTATCAAACATTACTCATTTATCATTAGTGGTGATGCAGCTGTACAGAGAAATGTACCCACTGAAGTGAAGGGCTGTCAATTGTTCCCTGTATAATACTCCTCTTCTCAACAGGGCATTTCTCCATGGATGTATAGCTAGTGCACTTCGCTACTTCCCCATAGCACAGAATTTATAGTAGCGAGGAAACGGAGAACGTATTTTCATCTAAATGGGTCTGCCACAAGATGAATAAAGCAATCATCAATAGAATCTATATGCAGAGAGATCTGCAACACGCTGTTTATAAACATTACACACAGGCATGTATATGCATAAGCGTGTGTGTGCGTGTGTGCACATACGCACACGCGGCGTTTATAAATAAGCTCTAGATCTGTATCGGTATTTAAAAATTGGCGCATGTTCAGTACTAAAGGCTCCGCTTCCTCTTCGCTCACCATTTCCATAAGAAGACTGGAATGTGCAATTTAGGCTTCAAATTTCCATGTCTATTCTGCTTACAAAACTCAAACACACGCTACCTTGAACTTCGCTATCCTCAACTCTGCTCCCCGGGGAGGAAAACAGCCAGATTAAATCTATATGAGAGATCTCCTGACTGCAGACACTACTGCCTTTATTCACAAAGGCAAAGCACAGCAATGGTCTGGGAAAGCACCACAGTTAAGATAGTATCTCCAGGCTCCTTTGAACCACTGCTGCATGCAAATATTTGTACACATGCATCATGAAGAAAGTGTGGCACAAGTCCCTGAATTTTTATTTCTCTCCATACAAGCAAGATACAGAGGAGGGAGACAGACTCCGGTGGCAAAGAGCAGAGCGCTGGCTTCCACGTCTGCCTTTCCGCTCGCTCGGCCAGGCTTCTCCTCTGGAGCCCGTGAAGGCCAACGGGAATTTGCCCGTCACTTTCCAGGCTTTCACACAACTGCAAAAATGTCAAAAGCGGGTACTTAAAATCAGGAATACAAATCCACCTCCAGCAAACAGAGGGAACATACTTGTTGCTCATATATTAAATTCTGACCTCGGTCCATCTATGCCCAAGTTTCTGGAAAGCAGAGATGGATGTGATGCTCTGTGTCTGGAAAATGGTTTCAGCTCTTCGAGCGAGAAGCAACTACAACCGTTGGTCCTCTGAGTTGTGCGTGAAAGCCGACGTGAGCAGATGTTACACAAAACCTTAATTTTACACCCAAACTGCTAGTGATCCCAGATTCGCCCCAAACAAGTTTTCTGAAAACTCACATGAACTTTCTCCAAAAACTTCAAGAAAGCTTTTTTGTCCAACATGGTGAAACTATAAGACTGTAACGAAACCACAGTCAGAGGGACTTTTTGTTCCTTCTTTTGGTCTTAAGCAAAGTATCCATGAATTCTACCACGGACAATGCCACCTTGTTAACAGAACAACAACTAAACAACTTTCAAGGTATTATTACATATCTCTGGAACACTTCCACTTCGGGTATAGAAACCCAGCGACCAAAACACAGCTGCACTTCAGTTCTGTCCCATGTTTAAGCACAGTTGCTAGCACCAACATGGTTCTCATCCATAACAGGATGAGTAATAGGAAAAGAGAGGAAGAATGAAGCCCCGAAAGTTGCAAACGACATGGGACTGCTTCTGGGGAAAAGCTCCTCTCCACCAGAATGAGCCAGCAGCAGACATAGGCAAACTTGAGGTTGCCCGGGGCAGCAGTCTCTTGAAGGGATGCCACTGAGAAGGAGAGTGGAAGTTCCACAGCCTACTTTGTGTATGCTGAGGATCTTCTTTTTCCTCTTCTTCCCCACTTCTGAACGCTACTTACATGCCATGGTGTCGGGACTATGCACGATCTATCCCTTCCACTCTGACCACCGAGCCAGGAGGCTTTGTGTTACTTTAGAAATACAAGGATATTTTGTGCCTAGCTGAAAATGAACACAGCAGAAAGGAAGATGATGAATGACAAAGTTTTCCTGGCAGATGAGAGCTATAAAAAAAGATCACGATGTGGTAAAACAAGTCTAACCAATGGGGTTTGCCAGAAATACGGCAAAACAGGCTTCTAGTGTAAAAATGACACCATGAAACTCGCAAAAGAAAAAAAAAAAAAACTCCCTGAAGCCTAGCAAACAAGCAGCAACTTGGGGCACAGTGGGATACTACGGAAAGTGGAAACATTTACTTTTGTTTGTGTGACTTCACTTCTGTCCTTTACAGCCCGTGGTCTCCCAGGAAAAGGACCCAGCACCTCACTGGCAGGGTGCAAAACCGAAGAGCAGTGCCCTGGGAGTCGGGCAGTTGCACCCACTGCTTGCAAGCTGGGCTGGGGTTCACCACGCTCCACGGAGCAGGACCATAGCTGCCAAGGCTCCCTCTTTGACCTGACCTGATCTTATCTGCGCTTCCAGGTGCCTTTGGAGCCTGATGCTCTCATATTACCACGGTTCTGCACCTACTGCTTTGGCCTTCAATACTTTGATAATTTGGGGTTCATTCATTAATTTCCTTATTTAATCTGTGTATGGGCAGAAGAACATTGTGAGGAGGTGGCAAACGGTGATTTCTTTAGCTGCATTTTATTTCTAAAACAGCAAAACTCATCCTTTGAGCATGGCCCCTCCTTTCTTGTTTTTAGCCAAACCCTGGACAGAATCCATCTTTCCAAGTCAGAAGGGATATACATGACTGCATAAAATCCCAGGAGCCTCTCCTCAAAATAGCCACGGGGGTTTGCAAACAAGTCACACGAAACACCCTCTTTACCCGTTCCCCCAGGGCTAAGCGAGCTCCCTCTGCAACACTCCCAGCTGCTTTGTGCTCGGAGGGTAGCAAGGCCTGAGCGCAGGCTTTTAAAAACATATTGCAACTAGAACATGCAGGAAAAAATCTTGACTTTTTAAAAGTCCTTTTTGTAATATTACACGTTAGGAGAAATTATGGGTTCAGTTATGACTACCAAGTTAAGCAGAGGCTGTAGAAGCAAGCTGTCAGCCCACATAGCCAATGGCCACAGCTAAGCTCTGTATGCTGGATCGTACGCCAGACTGCAGAGGTCAGAGACTGCTCCTGGAAGAGGAACGTATCTCTCATGGATGTGCCCCTTCCTCAGCTACTGAAGGTTAATTTCTCCACTGTGTCCTGGAAGGTAAATCACATCTGGTTGAGGAGCCTTCCGGTGCAATGCTTTAGTGTGCATGGCTGGAGGGGCAGGACCAGGCTCCTGCTCCTTGTTTCCCTTGGTCAGGAAGACTCCTGTGCTGAACCTTCCCCAAAAGAGGAGAGAGGAGCCCTGCTCAATGTCACTCCCCAGGGTCTCCGGGAGTGTTATGCTGCTTCCTGGTTCTACCAAGTAAAACGCTTATCGCAGTCACTGCCCACACGAGAGCGGCTGTATCTCAGCGCAGTTATCTTTCCTTATGGCTTTCGTTCAGGTCCAAGTACAGCGCCATGCCCTGCAGCATTAGGCCTTGTGTTGTCCTCTCGGTCACTTTTTCCACCACACCATAAGTGACGGTGTGCTACGTGCCAGCGTGAGCACACAGCTACGCTCATCGTCTGCATGTGCTCTGACTCCTGTGACTAAACCAGTGTCTGGACAGGGAAGAGCTGAATCCAAACTGTTCTGAGTGACTAAAATGAACCTGATCTTATTATTACACCACTACTTTTCAGGGTTACTTTATTTCCTGTTGGAGACCCATCCTTCCTATTCTTGCTTTGTCTCCTTGTAAATCCACTGCACCCCAAGTCCCATCTGTTCCCTAACCCAGATGTCTTCCTCTCTCCAGACTGTGCTCAGTATCACCTACTCCCATTCCCAGCTGTACTGTCGCTGCTTTGCTTCATGAGGTCTCCTCAAAAACTCTGCATCACTGCTGACATGCTGCAGGAGGGAAAGCATTTAGTATCTTTGGGCAGAGACTCTGGGAAACCGGTAACAATAACCGTTTGGTAGTTGGCAGCCTTGGAGACTGACCGGGAAGCGGCCAAGCAGAGGGCAGCAGGAGGGCTGGGGACCACGCTGTGCTCACGCTGCCCCATCTCTGCAGAAATCACCTCTTGCACCGAGTTTCTGTGTGAATCTCACTGTCTGCTGAGCGGGGTCAGTGTTCGTTTAAAACATGCCTCAGTGCACCCTTGTTTCCCACAGCTCTTCGAGGTTTGCGTTACGATACAGTTGGTGAGTCATGCACAGATTAGTCATGGAGGAGATTTATTCTTGTCTACAGAAAGTCCGGCATGAGTAAGGACAATGTGAGTTTGGCACCAGCTTATTTCGGTTCTGGCCGGTGCCAAAGGTGAGTTATGTCTCACACCCAGGTGTGCGGCTCAGACTGGCGAGGCAGATAGGGCCACACGTGCAGTTTAATGCATTTCTGCTGAGACCTAAAATTTAGCACAGCCAATGCAGGCAGTACGGGAAGGGACCAACTCATCCCACAAAATCCTCTACAGGCCAGATGCTAAAGAGACTTCAACTGGTTATTAACCTTCACCAGACCAAGCCACCAGCACATGAAAGGCTCCAAGTCCTGGTGAATCCTCCAAGACTCTTACCAAAGCTTACTAGTAGTAAGCTGGATGAGATCTTGGGTTCATCAAGGTCGGTATCAAAACGCTCACGCAAGGCTAAGGTTTTACTCCATAGTGATCAAATTATGCAGGAATCTAATTTCCCTGTATATCTCCCAGCTGCAGAGCACCAACTCTCTGAATTACGCCCGAACAATTTTGAACTGCAGAAAATGTTCTTTTTTCATTTCACGGGGACAATACGATGTCCAGCAAGAACAACACATTTCTGACCAGAAAACTGGCATTCCGCTGCCATAATGTTAATGTTCAGCTAACTTTTCTTTGATGAGTTTACACAATCTTACCTGCTGACTGCGGCAGTAATCACAGGTCTGCAGGACACTGAGTCAGAACTTGGGCTTCTGAAACGAGAAAATGTTTTCATTCATATTTTAAAATTCCATTCATTAACAGGTGTATATGGTTTGACTTCTTCAAAGTATGCTGCAGACATAGCCTAATAAATCTCCATGACACCTCACTGCATCTCCATTTTATAGATGTGGTGATTCGAATATATCCAAGTGAAATGACTTGCCCAAGGCTAATGAAGGAATCAATGTCAGAGACAGGATTAAAAGTAGAAAAATTCCTGGCCCCCAGTCTCATAACCTAACTGTGGTCTGCATTTCACTCATATGAAAACAGGAAAGGGAAACACATCTATTTTGAATATTGTGAAAAGTAGTTCAGAGCAGATGGGCAGCCTGATGTTCTAAAATTGCTTTACTTTCTCATAAAATATCAATAATACACAGGATGTGGTTCTTGTCCAAGACTATACCAAGGTGTGAACAGCACAAAACGTGTCACTGGTAGCTTTAGAGCAGCAGAGGTCACACTAAAAGAATAAAATAAGCAGAGTCTTTGAGATGGCTCTCCTGCCCCGTTCCTCAAAACCAATTTCTTCCTGTGTGCTACACAGTTGGTAAAAGCTGCTTTGAAGCTGATGAATACCTGTTCGGTAATGAATCTGTAGCGAGACACCTATTGTCACATCTCAGAGGCAGAACAGGAGGTCTGTAATGCCCATTTCTCAAATACGCAGATAGCACCTGCTGACACTTTTTGGTGGGTCTACCCACCTCTTTCTTAGATGCTAACACAGAGCTAGGCAGCATCCTCTCTGTCGCCAAAACGTAACGGGAAGACAATGCACCTGTCTAGCTGTGCAGAAGAATAATTTAAAAAAAAAAAAAATGAAGGTACACTTGTGTCATTAAATATTGATGAGTAAGATTCATTGACTGAGTTGGAGACAGTAGGATATGGCTTGAAATAAAACCCCATGAGGGCCACACCCCCTAGTATGCCCAGGGCCATCCCTTTAAAGGTAGGACAATTATAATTAATTGAGCAATCTGACAGAAAGCATACATCCAGACACTGGAGCAGAAAGTGACACTGTGCACAGAGCCATCCAGGACACTTGAAGGGTTAATACCGGTTCACTAGACCAAGGACAGTAAATTCTGCCTGTGGCTACCACCAGTCTATTGTATTATTATTGCAGGCTTTAGAAACAGCTTTTAATTTTAACCCTTTCCAGCCCTCTCTACTATCTTCTCCTTAAGTAATTGGCATTGAATAAAATTGCATGAAATCTTCCTAGCCATACCTTTCAATAACGTCTTTTCACTTTCAGCATTTACAGTACCGCACAGAAAAAAACTAATCCAGAGAACCTGGGTCACCTTTACCTATCACTTTTAACTCTTAAAGACCAGAAACGTTGCCACAGAACTGGGCCCCTTTCATTTTGTTGTGATTAGTCCCCGCTAGTTGCTGCAAGTGGAAACCAGAGTTTTGACAACCACGTAGACTGAATATAGACAGTCCTGTACCCCTCGCAGCCTTCCAGATACCCGTGTCCATGCACCTAACCATGTTTTTAAGATGGCGTACTGGGAATTGCTGATGCCTGTAAGAGCTGACAAATCAAACACGCAGGAACGATTCGTTACCTGTAATGCAAAAACCTCATTATCGATAACATTCTCAGCGATACACAACCGACGGAGACGGGAATATACAAAGGAGCGTGGGGGACAGCAGAGGAGTGACTCAGTGACCCAGGAGGTCCTTTCCAATCCTATATTTCTATGTTCATCTGTTTGTATTGAAGGTGATGGGAGACGTTTCCACTGACTTCAAAGGGCTTTTATCCAGCCCCAGTTTCATTTCTTTTCAATATATAGACGCAAGAGTAATGTCACGCATGATTTTCATGAGACATGCTAATACACAATCAGTTCTGGGAACAGCAGAATGAACCCAGGTAGATAAATTGTTCATCCTAAAATGCTAAACATGCCAAGATCTGAAAAGTGTATCTCCTCGTGCCTAAAGTGCAGATAAGTCCAGCAGTGTCACAATTGGATGTCCGGTCATCATTAGCCATAATCAATTATGCCAAATAGACTGTCCTGTTATCTGTTCACACTTTTTGCAAGCTACAGGGACAAGGTTATCAAATATTTATGATCTGGGCATCGGCTCACCACAAGGCTGGTCTGCATTTCCAGCAACAGAGAGTGTCCCAACGTTAATGTCCCAGTGTGAAACCTGCAGCTTCATATGGAAGATTATTTAGTGTATATGGGACATCGCTCATTGAAGAGACAATCCACAAAATGCTCTGGAAAGACATGTAGAAACCTAATATCGATGGTCACAGAAACAAGGAATGAAAAGGTAAGAACTGGGTGGCTGTATAATTACACAGTGTTTTCTTCTCTCTTTTTTTGCCTTTTTTTTACTGAGCATTCAGCCTGCTCAGTAGAGTCACTCCAATATGTTATCTAATGGCTTCATCTTTACTTGTGAGATTCCCCATCTGTGGCCAGACTGTGCCACTGCCACATTCAGCTGAGCAAGAGAACAACGTTCATTCACTCACTCAGATCTTAGGAGACAGGTCTTGCTCTAGAGCAATAAAAAATGAGCTGCTCCTTAGTCAGGTCTGAACCTTTGCACTTCAGCCAGCATTTGATGAAACTTTCCTCTGGATTTCAATGCTGCTTTTTGTAGCTGGGCAATCTGCTCGCTCTTTCTGGCTTCTTCCCTTTTTTTGTTCTTTACACCAGTACCATTCTGATCGATGTGGTGGTCTCACATTTTCCTCTTGAGAGTTCTGCATCAGCCTTGTTTTCAAAGCCAAACAACACAAGCAATGATTTCTAATCTGCAGTTGCTTCCAAAGGATGAATGTTCAGATATAATCACTTCGCTTTGCTATTTTTTCACCTGTTGTACAGTAGCTGCTTCTGCTGTTCAGATGTTTCTTTACTCACTTTCCTTTTCCATCTCTTTTCTTCTCATAATTTACTGTAAAACTTTAAGTGATTTATAAAACGTGGAAAACAGTATCATGTCCAGTTTAGGTCTCCTAAAGCACAGAGTCATTTCCTCCTATTGGAGGTTCATGGTGCCTCTAATGAGGATGCTTCATGGAAGGATTCAGCCACCCAGGGGCACTGGTACAGCCACTTACTTCGGCTCCTCAGGTGTGGTGGGTCTTTCTCATGACCAGGACAGAAAAATGACACCACACCATGAAAAAACAGATAGTCAAGATGCTGAAGATACCATGCTGAAGATACCCTGATAGGAATTCAGAGGTCCGAGTCCTTCATGACTGTATCTGGATCTTCATACTACATAGCATACCCGAAAGGTGTAGACATGCCAAAACCTGTTGCATCTCCCATCCTGTGGGTATCATTTCCTTAGAAAAGATGGAGAAAGCACGGGGAAAGAGAAGGGAGAGAGACTGGGGCACATCTCAGTTTCTGCCCATTAAGTCGGAAGAATGCATCTAGGAACAGAAATGGGCAATCGTCATGGATTGTGATGCTCCTCGTTGTAAGGCGATTGTAAAATGGTTTAATCAGTTGTCTTCTACTCCATCCAAGCGTCAGCTTCAAGTCACAGGTGTTAAAAGCCCATGGCCAGAAACAGAGCCCTTGAGGTCTTGCCACGACCTCATTGATGACACCGATGAACAACTGGAGGAAATCGCATCTGACAGGCTGGCAACAAACTAGCTAGTTTTGAAGATAAAGGCTTAGCCCTCACTCCATTGCCATGCTCTGCAGACACCTAAGAGCAATCCCAAGAGGCCTTTGTGTGTCTGCAAATGAGTGATGCAAGGACACTGGCAAACGCGGCAGACAACTTGTGTATGTTGCAACGTTCGATATCCAAAGCAGAGGGCCTTGTGTGGGGACCAACGGAGCGTCTGTGTGTCCGAAGCCCCTCACTGTGCCTGAATCCACAGGTGGCACAGTTCTGATGGAGTCAGATCGAAGCCCAGTTCCCAGGTAGCCTGTATTCAGGTGCCCACCAGTTCATCCAGACCTGCGGAATTGCTCTGGTTCACTTCATGATTATCTCATCAGTGGCCGCATGTCACGGAGGAAAACAATCACGGTTTGCCTTAATTTACAAGTGTCACCTCCTACAAGTGCAAAGAGAGGCATGAGAACGGCAAAGCTGAACTGATTTGTTCCGGCACCGGTATTCCAACGTGGCAAGATATACCTACGACTGTCACACACAAATTTAGTAGATAGCATGCTTGCTTTTTATTTGATTTTTAGCAGGTCTCTCCACAATAAATATAAAAGCAGAATGCATAAACAAAGCGCCTGGCACTTACGGTTTATCTTGGTGACGGAAAATTTGATTGATGAATAATAAGTTCAGAAAGTGGCAAATGTTCAACATAGGGCTAAATAACCTTTCGTTGCTAGTTTTCTTTTTTTTTTTTCTTTTTTTTTTTTCTTTTTTTTTTTAAGCTTGGTTTCTCTTGGCCTTCACATTTCTTGTGTTGAAGTTGCTTTGTTCTAGTCTCCATCAGCTGCTGGGAGGGAAAAAAAAAGCCTGTCCTATTTGCTCTTTACGTATTTTCACTGATTCAGTTGCTTATCACCAGGGCAAGAACTAAATGGAGAACTTTTCCATGTCACATCGCCTCTTGTTTTCTCTTTCAGTTCACTGGGACAGAGCCTGTGAGACAGACTTTCCTGCTTGCAAAATGCTAATTTTTAACCTATCACTATTACTGCAATACCAAAGAGTGGTGGGGTGCACACACACAAACAGAACGAGTTCACTCAGAGGAGGTGCTGGTCAAAGTAGGCTACATTCGTAAAGCATATAAGAAAAAAATCTATTTTACAGAGGGGGAAATTGAGGCACAGAATCTTACAGTGATTTGTGCCCAGGAGCTTATAGGAAGAGTATGGCAGAAGGGCAAGCATGAGCTGGACCCCGTGGCTCCTAATCTTGTGCCTTAGCAACGAGACCACTCTCCCTCTATGCGCAGGCTCAGAGAGAAGAAGGGGCAACCTTCTAGGAGGGAAATCCTTGTTGGATTAAGCACTTCGCTTGCTCTCCTCTTCTCACCCCTTTCCTCCTTCAAAGCAGGGAGGATGAGGAGGGGGCCAGGCAGTGAAACAGTGCCCGCCCCCCCTTCCCCCACTCTTCAGCCCACCCCACATCCAGCAGGGTCTTGGGGCTCCCCATTGGCCCCCGAACGCTGGCGTCCCTCGGCCGCGGAGGAGGGATATGATTTGTAATTGCAATACTTTCATTACCGTCTCTTAGTTCTTTGCACACTAATGTCAAGAGCTTTGTCTTTGTAGTGTTATTGGCATTTTTCATCATATTCATGAAGTGTGGGTCAATTTTCTTCAAAAGGCTCACTTCGCCAACTTGCCACAAAGACAGACAGTAATAAATTCTACTAGTGCACAGCGAAGGCTTCGTAGCTGCAAGCAACAATAAAAAGCAATGAGCTGGGTGTCACTAAGTAACTCCAGTTTACACTGCATTTTCTTCTTTTATTGAAAACTCAGAATATGAATTTATTAATGAATACACAGGCCTACTTTGAAGGGGGGGGGGAGGGGGGGGAGTCCGAGTCAATTTATTTGGTATTCACACAGTGTGTGCCTACATTGTATTGTTTCATCATTTTATGGCCAGGCACAGCTTGTTAGGCTGTGGCCCTCCAGAAAAAAGCAGGCTCATATAGCAACACCTTGACGTAGATGTACAGCTGCTTTCACTGTGGCTGTCTCACCTTTAGCCCCGTCTGTCTACTGCCGGCTTTCATTTTCCGCATTCATACATCAATAAGCTTTGCATGCTGACACCTAATTTTGCAGGCTACTTTGGTTATGGAGGCCGTGTTTTGCATATCACTACCCACCCCCTTCTGACATCTACTGCCTTTAAAGAGGGAGAGAATAGAGAGAGCACGAAAGAGGGATTCTTTTCTTCTCAGCCTAATCAGAGATTTCTTTATATTTGTCAAAAGCAGATCTGCCAAATCAACTTTAATTGATTCTTCCACAGTTCTCGTGTATGATTTTTGAAGGACTGGGCTTGTGTTCCAAGACACAGTGTTGTGTTTCAAACAAATATGAGGTTTCTACAGCAAATCAAATTTGGATGCCAATTAGTTAGCATTTTCCATTCCAATTAAATTTGAGACCTTTCTGATTTTGAAAGACTTGTATGTCTACGCATGTGTCTATGTATGTATGTCTCTGCACCTATCTCTATCTATTTCATAGAGACAGAAAGATACATAACGTATAAAATATTTAATGTGCCCTCAGTGGTTTAATAAGCAGGGAGGGGTTATAGCCACCCATTTAAACATACATTTTGGAGGATTTTTTTTTTTTTACCTTGTTTATTTCACAAGGGCTTACCAGCCCATTCTAACTTGTTATGTGACACCAAAAAGGTTTTTACTTCTCAGTCAGGTGGCTAATGTCATTATATCGTTGACAACTCATAAAATGTTATAATCTAATAGGGCTTTCCCTCCCCACACACACACAGTGAAAGCTCATTGTAGGAAAGAAAGGATTAGGAGCAAAAGCAAGATTAATGGTTAAAAAAATAGAAGCAGGCTGAGTCCAGATAGAATACTGTAGCTTAAAAACAAATATAATTTGTATATTAAAATGTGTCTTGATCTTACTAAATTTACTCGAAATAAACCCAACATACAATATAGGGCATTTCCTACTGGATATTGGATATTTCAGCAAAGTCTATATATTTGTTTTGAATGACTTTTTAAATAAATTCCAGCTTTTATGGCTAAGACTGAATCCAACACTATGACGATGGGAAGGAAACAAAAGCTTGCTTAGATGAGCTAGAACTATCAAGTGCAATCACAGTCAACCATAAAAGTATCTTAGACCATATTTGCACCACAGAGAAGAAATCTTCCTGGCACCCGTGGGTCTGATTGCCACACAAAGTGCAAACCATTCACGAGTAAGTTTTCCCTCTTGTGTCCCCAAAAGGACCTCAGGACAGACAGACAACCAGCTCCAGCAGAAGTCAGAAGCAGGCAGACCCATTCTAATTCTCTTCCAAGGACTCAAAACCACAGCGGTGAGGAATTCACCCTCAGCAAAATTCAGGTGGGAACACGCACACGCCTGCGTTTCTTTGGGAAAGAGATTAATTAGTTTCTTCCTCTTATAAAACATAAATAAACAAAGATCTGAGCTTGAAAAGGTGAGAAAATCCAGGCACGCTTCGCCAACAGGGAAAAGCAATAATCTTCAGGTATTTTGGCACTAGTACGCCGTGTGTTTGGTATTCTGTCCTACTCCATGTGACTAGTAGCCTACACGACCAAAAGCAGCACAATGAGAAATTATGACGGCCATCGAACACCATTCACATATTCACAGCGTCGCATCCGATGTCAATTAGCACGCACGTTTACATGATTGTTATACAAGGGGAAAATCTACGGTGTTAAACAGCCCTTGGATTCATGTTTCTGGACGGGTTTTGTTTTGTGGAGTGTTCAGCGCACATAAAACAAAATCCATGAGAAATCTGTCTGGCATGAGATCTTTGACGGATTTGTGTTGGGAGAGCTTTTATACGCAGTCAAAAATGTGTGGTGTAGATTAAATTTTTTATGCCAGCTTCTCTTTGTACCTGGGTAAAACCAAGCCTTTTGGGTGAAAAATCTGCAGATTTACTGATAGCTTAGATTTTGACTTGACTGAATGGACAGATTGAGGAGGGAAATTTCAGAGAAGTATGCAAACATTTTGCAACTTTCAAAACAAAAATGTCTTAACTCTTTCACATGAAATCTCTCTGACTTTCATACTCTTTAACTGTTGGCTTTCATAAAAACAAAAGCGTTCAATATTGAAATGAAACTCTGAAACCAATGTTGAACATCAAACTGGCCTTTTACAGGTGAGGTTTTTTAATCTTTTTTTTTATCAGGAAAGTCTAAAATTTCATTTTTGGTTCAGCTGACGATCAATTTTTCTTCTACATTTCAGGATCTGCAATAACCCACCAAATCCTCTACTTATCTCCCATTGTGCCAACTTGTGTAAAAAAATGTAGCCCTTCAAGCTACAAAATGATAGAGTAAAATCAGAGAACACACAATAAAGTCTATAAAATTATGAACAGTATAGGGAAAGAAAATAGAAAAGAATTAGTCATTATTTCTCACAGCATAAGAACTAGGGTGCACCCAATTATGAGGCAGTGGGTTTAAAACAGCCCATAAGAAACACTTTTACAAAGAATAACTAAATTATGCAACTCACTACACAGCATGTTGCGGAGGCCAGGAAAATATATGGATTTGAAACACGATTAGATAAATTCACAGTAGAGGTCTACAGAGGACAGCCAACACCACAATCCGGTGCAGTGTCTAGTTTGGGAAGTCCCTAACACGCTACCCAGCCAGGGTTGGAGAGGGGAGAGGTCCCCCTCCATGCACGTCTGTCCTGACAACGCTACAGTGACGCAGAGATGCACCAGGACTGTAATGTCACTGCTGCAAAGGGAGGATGTTCACAACAAAGTATGACATGCAGTTGTGGGTTTGCTCATGGGATGTCCTTTCCCGGCTGGGTCTGGTTGGAGATGTTAAGGGAAGAGGCCGAGGAGGGCTCCTAGTCGGAGCAGCACCTCTAGATCCCTAAGGGAATCACTCCACTGCTAAACGCACACGGAGCTCTTGATCCAGACCACACATGCAGCAAAAACAATAGCACTGATGAGTGATTATGTTTCTTTGTCTGTAAAGTACTCGTACCAAGGCGCCCTTGTGTATCTGGTACGCAACGGTGCTGCATATTAAGGCCTTTATGTATTTGTCACTTTGGGGATACTTAATTGTAGGGTAAGTAGAAAAAGAGGAAATTAAAAGAGGGTCACGGGATGGTTTGACAATGGTGGCAAGAAGTGTCCTGTTCAGTGGTAGGAAGGGGCATAGGAACTGGAGATAGGCACATAAATGTGGCTGAAGTGAGATGTCTTTAACTGCTGGCAAAGACCAGAGCAGAAGTTTTCAACCGTTTCTTGATTTATGGACCCTTACGCTTCCAACAGAGAGGTGATCACCTGCAATAGTGAATTAAAGCCTCCTGACAACAGGCTTTTTTCGGTTGCCTTTCAGGCACCCTTTAGAGAGGTGGCTCAGAGACTCTCTGGGACATATGGCCAAGCTGGAAAGCTACTGGCACAGGAATGAGCAAAGGGACAGGGATAAGTAGTGTCTAGGTTTGGGGGTTAGCTTTGCCATCCCATCTTTCCATTTCCTGTCTCACTGTGGTAAAAGAATAGTTTTTAAAAGCCTTCATTTTCCTTCATAGTTCTAAGGCTAAAAAGGACTATTAGATCATCTGTTCTGACCTTTTACATCCAGAGGCCATCACACTTCCTCCAGTTTACGAGTATCTCCATAAAATAACAGCCTATATTAATTTCAATCACCACTGAGGGAAATAAACCTGCTCCAGTCAGAAAACGACTTCTCTGAGGTTCACCATTTGCCACCATTTACACTCTCATCATTCACATCCTTTCTAATTACTCTACGATTTTCCCTCTGTCTATCCATGAACGCGTTGTTAAAATACTGGGAATAAGAGTTTAAATTACAGTGGCATCCCATTCTGGTCACACTTTACATAGTAAAAAGGATCTCCTACAGGAAGACTTGGACAGCCTAACCAGACAAGGCAGGGAAAAAAAAACACCCACACACAACAAAAAAAGGGAGAAATCACTGTTCTCCCCGGCTCACATAAGCCCAAAGAGATTAAACAATTGGTCAAAAGTCACCCCAAAGTTGGTGGCAGGGATGGAGCTGAAACCTACTTTCTCAAGTCAAATCCAGAGTTTTAATCACCAGGACACCCTTCCTCTCCCTTCATTGCTTTCATTTATCATTCCAGGCTAGGCAGACTACATCGAAATGATGGCTTTGTGAAGCATAGAAACACAGTTTTACGGGCAATAAACAATAAATATGAACCTGAGAGACATCTCCAGGAAACCTCCCTACCAAAAACGAGAACCTTTTTCCTCTCTCTTTTTTTATTTTTCCCCAAAGATGGCAAAAACCTTCCCTTCCCCTCTTGCCCGTGCCTCTTTGCCGGGCTTAGCCTGCTGCCAGCCACGCCGCCTTGGCCGCGCCAGCTCCCCTGCTCGGCACGTTGGCTGCAGGATGGCAGCGAGCGCTCCTTCTCCCTGCCAAGATGACAAAGTCCTGGCTGGCTCAGCCGCCGCCTCTGCCAGTGCACCAGAGAATCAGTTGTGCCGTTTCATTTAAGCGCTGCTAACTAATTATTAACTGTAGGCTCAGCATTCAGGGTGCAGACAATGGGATCAGCCAGGCACCGCTCGGCAGGTGGGGGGGCACCGCAGTCAGCACGGGTTTCTTTTTAATTATTGGGCAGTGGAATCGGTCCTGGAGAAGCAAATTGAAAAGTATACAAAATTCCGATTAATAACCATAACGGCTTTTTTTTTTCCCTAGTTTTTCTCTCAGTTCCCACCCACAGGACCCCAAAACTGTCTTTTCAGCTGTAACACCAAAATCTGCATGCACTTTAAAAAATGAGATAAATTATTTTGTTTTACTGGACTGCTCCACAACAATAAATTATGCAGAGTTAAGCCCAAAATTCATCTCTGGATCCAGACTTCCACATATTTTGGTTGTGGATCCAGACCTAAACTTTGAAGATGCCAAATGGTCCTATTTTATGGCTTGCCTGGGCAAGATGTAAACGTCTCCACAGGTTGGGAGGGCTCTGATTTGGACTGAGGTCCACACTTAAAAATTTGCAGGCCTTTGCTTGGTTCTGTGCTTTGCTGAGGCTGAGTTCACACAGTACCTGTGTTACCTCCTCTCATGGGGGATTTGTGCAGGAAAGGGTTGACTTTGTCTCCTCTAGCATTCGCATTTCACTGGCTCAGTTACTTTCGAACTGCAGAACAACACACCGGATCAGGTTCGCTGTGAAAGTGGCTCCAAGCTCATTCAGAAACTGGGTGCATCTTAGCAACACTCAGGATGATTCTCCAAGATGTTTCCTCATTTCTAGCAGCCCATTGATTAAGGTCTTTCCATCTCAGAGAAACATCAAGTGACAATTTTGTTCAAAACAGTAGAAGAATAGGAGGAGAAAAAAAACAAACCCACACTAAACAATAAAGATCTTTTGAAAAAAGTGCTTCGTCCTGGAAAAGCTTTGTTCTATGCGAGAGAATTCACACGCATGATCTCTGATTGCTCCTATCAGAGGAGGCACCTCAGACAGGAGCTGGAGTCGTTCTTCTCATAGTTTTTCCAGCAGCGGAAACACATAATTTGCATTAGGGACAGGGGACGGTGTCCCGCTGGCCCCACCTGAGAGGTTCAGCCTTAAGGAACCGGCAGCCCCACTGTGGGCTGACCAGCAACCCAGGGAGGCAGCAGCTCCTCCTCAACACAGAGCACACAAGCAAGGGCTGTCACAACCAGGGATAAGGAAAAGCACATGCTTTAGCAGGTCTCAGGGCAAGGATCAGAGAAAACGGGCTGCCGTATCTCACAGAGCGAGCGCATGTCAGGGTCTGAAAGCGAACTCAGCCCTTTGCTGTGGGAGCCTGGTGCTGTACCTGCAATGAAGCCTTTCCTGCAAATGGAGACATCAGAAGGAGATGACATTCCCCAGGGGCTGGCAAAATGTTATATGAATCACACTCGACTCTGTTCAGGAAACATCTCTCTCAGGTCTGAGTGGAAGTCTGTACTGAAGACATATATTTTTAAATTAAGATTTCTTTTTCTTTCCACTTTCAATATCTTGGTAGTGCTTTTTCACTAAGCAGTTACTAAAAAGAAGGAAGATATAGTCTTGTACCTGAGTAATATTTCTTCTTCAATATTACTCAATTTGCCCATGCCATAATTCCTCCTCTTCTTCCTCAAGCCTTCCAATTTCAAGTCTTGACACGATTAGATCCAGTTCCCAGTGCTGCTAACACTCCGCTTGGCTCCTGCGCAGGTCGGCGTGCAGCAGGGACCCCCAGTTCATGCAGGGTCCCTTCCCGCGTCTCTCCCAAGCTGCGGTGGGAGAAGGAAAGAGTCCTCTAAAATGACAGTAGGAAGCGTTGATGCCTTTTTGGGCTGCACCAGGCTCTTACAGCCGTGATTTCTCACATCCATCCGTGGCCAGGCATTGTGGGATATTGTGTTTGACTCTCAACTAACTGTGTTGCCAGGACGACGTTTATTATGATACATAATGTGAATAAAGGATGAAACTGTACACAGCGTGCTGATTTGCTATAACTGTCATCTGTGATGATAGTCTCTAGTTTATACCTCAAATGAATTTTGCATGGATGGTACCGATGCTACCGAGTGCTGCAGAGGTATATTTTACAAAGCTGCCTGGGCCTGGCATGAAGATCATGCCACTTTAAACAGCGAATCTGTTATTGTGATGTTTGCGAGAGGAGAACAAGTGGGAAAGTCACTTTCAAGTGCAGCTCGGTGCTCTTTTAATGAGGAATGGGGTCTTCTTCAGAGTCAGCCAACTACTGAGGAGGAGCTGACACCCTTAGTAGTCAACATCCTCAAAACAGCTGACAGCTCCAGATAAATCAGTTTGTGTACTTCCTCCCCTTCTCATATCACCTGCGGTGACAGGAAAGCACTAATTTCCTTTGAGAGGGAGAGAGATGGATGCACGCGTGCATCCTGGGCATGTTGATCCTTCAGTGTAAAATTAACAAAAACAGAGGCCAGGGAGAACTGGGAATAGGCACAGCACTTTGTCAAGAGGAAGGGTTTGCCGTAGTAGGGCCCTGTATTCATCATATGGAAATTTACAAATATGCATACGGCGGAGTCACACTGCATTAGCCTCTGGAGGAAGAAGCTACGACAAACACAGTGCGTGTGGTGAACTGACTGCCCAGCTCACCCCTGTCATTCTGCCCCACACAGCGCAGGACTTGACGCCAGGGGGGCTGGGGCACAGCGCGTGGCATCCGCCATGTGCATGAATGGCACTTGGGCCTGCTGCTCCGTCCTACAGCCAGCCACAGCCTGGCTCTGCCCCTACGGCCACCCCCAGGGAGCTCTCTGGCACGGTCACCCTTGAACGGGACTGCCCCGGTGAGGGCAAAAGCAACTCCTGGGCGCCGAAAGGCTGCGATTGCAGACTACAGCCCCAGTCCTACACCTGAACAACCACGTGTCTGAACGTGTCTGGGACCTGCAGCACCTTTTTGGGCCGGTCGGGAGGCACTCACTTGTTTATCAGTCGCTCGCTGCAATCGATAGGGAGTTAAGCACTGCCTGCACCCTCTTGCACAGACAACCCTCGCCGCACACTTCCTGAATTCATTACTCTGTCGCTGTCACGTGGCTAAATGATGTTATAAAAATTAGACACTGCAGGCTGTGAAAAGCATTGCACGCTCATGGAAAAGAAACCCACTGAAGAAACCCTCCAGATTACACCATCGAGAACTTTCTCCCCAGTAGGCAACACAGCTTGCGGCTTTCCCCTGGGCACAGAAGCCGCCCCGGGTAGAAACCTCACGCGGCAGTTTTATCAGGGCTGGTTGCCATTCGTTTTGTGTCGTTACTTCTGAGAGTCGTCTCATCCCACCGTCCTCACTGAACTGCCACGTTTCCAGAGACAGGCTCTGACATGAGGCGAGCAGAAACAAGGCAGAAATGAAAGACAGGCACCCAACCTGTTCGAACAGGAAAGCAAATCGCTCGCTGTGACACTATTTCAGGGAGGATCTTGCCCAAAAACCAGACATGCACTGTCCAGGGCTGAAGAGAGGCTGTCTCCCCTGCCCGTGCTTGATGCACCCTGTATTTCAGCTGCATTTAAGAGTCCCTCTCCTACACGAGGACCTTTTAATGAAAAAAGAAGAAGAAAAAAAACCACGCAAACAAACCACTCTAAAAATACAGAGGAGAACCTGAGTCTTTTCAAGTCTCTCCACTTCTCCCTTCCTAAGCTGACAGTAACTGTGGTGTTGCCACGATGCATCAGGTGACGTCAGTGAAGCCACTGAGAATTTCATCATTTATATACTGGGATACGATTGGCGTGATCCGATGAGACAAGCCACAGCAATGGCGTGTCGCGTAAGAATCTCCAAAAGAAAGTATTTGCCCGATGGCCATTTAGAAACACTTTTAAATTTCCGTTTCAAAATAAATACGTGTAACTATAGATGCAAACATAAAACTATATCTATACACGCATGTGCGCACACACATGTATAATCACATCCACACGCTCCCGTGGTTTTCCAGCTGAACTACAGCCATGTGTTGCACGTTATCCCAGGGCACTGAGAGAAAGGCTGAAACCCACCTCTGGGGGTAGGGGATTTTTAAACCAATTTCTCCTGGACCAGAAATCCAGAAAGCCACTACCTGCACAGGCTCCCGTGCCCGTGGCAAGCACCGGTGCAGGCCAATTACTAGAAAGTTCAGCGACGCAGAGCCCCACAAAACGAATGGGGACGTTTCAAGGGGAGGAGGTCAGGACCGAGGCTCCCTGTCTTCTTCTTACCTTCTCGTGCCAAGCTCTCGGGAGCTTGCACCCTTTGAAAACTCCCGAGGTTGCACAGCACGTGCGAGATGCTGCCCCTGCGCAGCCACGCTGCTCTGCAAGTGGCAATACCTGCTTGGGTGATGCAGAATTACACACCTCTGAGCAGAAGCACTTGCTTTCATTCCAGTTTCACACTAGGCTGGGTTGTTTTTTTCTTGCACTGTTGAGTATTTCAGTGGAAAACCTCTTTTGTGTGTAAATAACTATGAGGTGTGTTGTGGTTTGTTTTTTTAAAAGCAAAGAAAATTCATAAAACAAACCAGGGAGAATTAGTTTATATGAAAAATAGAGGGATTAAACATAACCAATAAATTACAATAAACTGTCCACAGTGAACAACGCCACCAGATGACCATAATGGAGATCCACTGCTCTTGTGCTTTTATTAAAAGAACAAAGCACTGCAATTAAATGTAAAATCCGGTAATATGTCATCGTACCTTAAGCATCCTTTTCTCATTCATTGAACACTGTCCTCTGATTTAATTGAAGCCTCTGGTCCCTTTGAGACAGCAATAGTCCTTACTCTAGGCCAAGTTTAGCATTTCATTATTTAGTAATCTGAGATGGAGTCATGCTATTGACTCTCAAGCAATCCTCTTTGCTTCTTATAACAAAAAGGATGCCCACAGAAATAATTGATACCACATTCTACTCTCTAGTAAATCGTCCCTTAGTGGATTGTGAAAAGAGGTTTTTGATTTAGACTTAAGAATAACAAAAGTTGGGTATATTTTTCACTGATGACCCCCATATGACATGTCCATAACCCCTTTCACAGCAGGAATGTTGGCCTAAAGGCATTTTAGCAGCTAAAATGAGTGACTAGAGGCTTTCCAGGTTTTGTTATATATATTCAGTATATAAGTGATGCCTTCGTACAGGAAAGTGATTTTTTTCTATAGAACAACTCACTGTAGACCTGATCCGGCCAAGAGTCAACACTCTCCTCCCTGATGTCAGGCAGCCATCGGTGCTTAGCACCTCATAAAGGCAATCAGCAACTTGCAGATTCATTACAGCTTTGCAGGCTGGAAATGGGCTGAAACCACACGAGGTGTTTTCTTTGTTACACAAAAAAACCCAAGGAGTCAGGCACCGGATCCCAGGCTGAGGCCTCCATGTCCTCCCGAGGTTGGGAATGGATTTAACAGTTTCCCAGCTCTGAAACACACTTGTCTTGGGGGACCCTCAGTTACGCTCCGGCCTTTGGGAATTTCATCCCTCCCTGCTGTAAGCGAAGTTTTGCTTCCTGCGGATTGCCCATGAATGGGCTGTGCTGGAGCTGCAGCCCAGCTCCTCGGCTGGCTGCCCAAGCTTTACCAAAACTGCCCACACAGAAACTCCCCTGGTCACAGTGATGCTGGATGTGTGGTCGCTCCTCTGCCCGGGCTGTAAGAGAGCCACAGACGGATTCATGGACACATCTCGCACACCCTTCCCACCTCCCTTCATGCAGAATACTGCACAGGGATATCCGTGTCCTAAGCCACCATCTTTCCCAGAGGGCTTCCAGTAGGCTGGGCAGTGCCAGAAGGCAGACCCTATTCTCCTCTTCCATTGGGATCATCACACTATGCTTACAAAACTGCACAGGGACACAGACTCCCTCCTGCCTTTTGCCTACCTGCAGGTGAACCAGAGCATCCCTCCCTTCCCTCACTGCCTCCCTCCAGCACTTTGCGGTCCTGGAAGGACTTAATGCATAGACCCCACTGCCAACCTTCTCTTCACCATGGTCCAAACGTACTCCTCAGCTCGCACAAAGCATTGTAACACTGGTGCATCTGGGCAGGTCTTGCTGTACCCACAAAAAGGCACCCGTCTGTCTGTCCTGAAGTCAACAGCGTTGCACACAGCACGAGTGTGCGGGGAGCAGCTTGTGCTGTGGTGCAGCAGGCACCACCAGTTGTGCAGCCAACCTACTAAATCTGCAGAATCCGTGAAATGACTCACTTATTTCAGGAGGGGCAGTTTGACAGGTGGAGGCCACGTGCCGGTGTGTAGGGTGGCTTCAACATCCAAGAGGGTAAAAACTCCACTAGTTCCTCTCGCCGAACGTGTAAGAGAGAATGGGGCACAGTTTACGCGGGGTGATTTGTTACGGGCTCATCGCACAGTGCTAATTACGAATGGGGGCACGTGAAGACAGGGAACCCGCGCACTGACGGGAAGCCTGTCCTGTCCACTCGCTTGTGATCAACTCACTGGTCCAGGCTGGGGGGAAATTTAGAAGTTGGTGAGCACAGAGAGGAGCCATAGAAACGTAGGAGTGCACCCAGGATTAGGAGCTCAGCCTTCCCACAAGCCAATCCCACACACGAGAACAGTCAAACAGAAAAGATTACCCTGACACCTCCTTGTTTTTGCACTCCGGCACCTCTCGCTCCCCAGAGTACAAAAAAAAAAGTGAATTTTCACTAACTTTGAAAGTCCAACGCCCGACGGTCAGAAGTGGCTGTTTCCTCTGGAAACCTGCGCCATCATTCCCAGGCAATGCAAGCAAAAAGCTAAGCTGGGGAGACCAAGTTCCCCCAATAAACTCACACGGTTCCCATTAATATTAATGGGAATTACACAAGCGTACTGGGAAATAACCCCCTTGCAAGGCTGGAAATCTCGTAGCCCTGACCGACACCCACAAGCCTGCAAACTCATCTGTCTATAATTTGGTAATCTATTTGGCATGTTAAATAGTTCCAATTAAACAGTGTCAGGGTCAGAGCCAAAACAATGCATTATATGGGATAAGATTTTAATTCAGCCAGTCCTGGGAGAGACATGGGGAAGGAGGAGAAATCCATGCCAATTATTTTGCATTTTGGGAGAGTTATTTGACTGTGGGACCGACCCATACCAGGGCACTTTTCAGTGAGTTTTCTTTTGTTTGTTTGCGCCTCTTCTCCCAGTACTCAAATTATCTCCAGGTCCTTAGATCCATTAGACTAATTAATATTAAGAACATATGCATATGCAAATTAGGCCATGGTGCCCATATATTTCACTTTACATGACAGCTTGAAGTGTAGTTGTGTGAGTCAATCAAATGCCATAAATTTGCTATGCACAAGAGATCATTAATATTAATTGGGGCATGGGCACTGTGCAGTAGCCCATGCCACCATTAGAAATGGACCCCTCACTTTAATTGTTCAGCAAATTCTTTTTTTAAAAAAAAAAAAAATCAATGTCTATGGCCTGATTAAAATATGTATTTTTTTTTTCCCAGGTAGTCTTCAGAACAGCATCAGAATTGTATTAAAAAATACAGAGCAGACCTTTTCTAAGACAGATGGCACACAATGAGGTTAAAAAAAGTATCTTGAGATCCAACCAGCAAGAACAAAAAAAAAAATTGCTTGCATTGTTGTTTTCATTATCTTGCTTCTGTCATTTCATGAGCTTTGTATCTTGCAAGGAAAGAAAGAAGGGAGAAAAACTGTGAAATTAATCTTTTGTGCATGGCCTGATAAAGAAGAGACATGCTCAGACAAAAGATAGACTGAGAGAAGGTACCGTGATTGATGACTAAAGTAAAGGTGTCAGAAGAGTATTATGTAAATTACTGGAGGCACAGACCATTTCAGAGAGAATGAGAGGGAGAGGGGAAGCCAGGGAGAGAGAGAAAAAAAGGACTGCAGAGTCGATGTCACCAAGACACTGGTCCCCAAGCGCCAATTTCTTGCCATCTTTCATCTGCTCAGACAAGCTCACCTCACTTTCTATTTGGTTTGCACAATGTAACAAAGGAGGCAAAAACTGTCAACATTAGCATGAACACAGCCCAAAAGCGGGGTTCGAGCACGCAGCGCCTGAAGTGAATCCGTGAGACGGGAACTTTAAGGCAGCCTCGGCACTCGTACGTGTGCCTGTGCGAGGTGGCGGCTCAGCGCCCACTCACTCTTCATTTTGTGCCAGAACCGGGATTTGGATAGACAGGGCCAGGGTCTTTCTCTGCGTTTAACATCAGCTTGATACCTCTCTGCCTTTGCACGCACCCGCAGCCACGCGTGTTCATCCCACACACGCGCTCAGCCTCGCACGGACCCGCCGGCAGCCACCTCCAGGATAGCCCAGACCTGCCCACATCGCTCTTCTGCCGGTGCAGCTTCTGAATCAAATTCACACCCACACGCTGGACAGAAAGAGAAGGGTTAGACAGAAAACTCACATCTACCAAACTCTCCCCAGAAAACCTCTTCTCCCCACTGACACAACCGCACGTGGCGGCTCCTGGCCGCGCTCGCGCCGAGCCCCCGGCGCACCCCATCTCCTCTGCGCACCGAGGAGCGTGGCCCAGCAGAGCTTATCTGGACTACAGGAAGGTACTCGCCACAAATTCCAGAAGGGTTCAATGAAAGTCCAAACAGTCCAAAGCAATTTATACCAAGCAAAAATACCTTTGGTCTCCCATTGCTCATCCTTCTGGCACAGAACTGCCCCTGGTTTTCCCACCCCAAGAGGACGATGTAGTTAATTAATAGGAGGGAAAGTAAAAGACATTTTCACACTATTACCTTTCTGAAAAAAAACTCGGAGGGAAAATGCAACAGGCTCTCAGGAATTTTTCCCTTTGTTCCTGACTATATGATTAATCTGGCTCCTGCTTTAAAACCAATTATTATGTATTGTCTTTTGAATTTCACCTCTGCCATATCTTTGCCCCTATTTAATTCGATCGCTGGCTTTTATTCAAAAACTTCATTTTCAAAGGAAAAAACAACTACAAATGGTCACCTATCACCTCCATGGTAACAAGTGAAAGGAGCATTCAAGGGGAAGAAAATACTAAATTGGTGTTTGATGAAATGCACTATTCCACTCCACATGCATTCCTGATATGTGAGGCTTAAGGTACACGGTGCCCTCTATACATTAACTAATTACCCTGATACTCCCCCTATAGAGTGAATCCCTGCTTTTAGGATGAGAAAGAAGAGAGAAGCGTGAGCGGAGAGGCTGGCATGCTCACCTCCCCTTCCTCTTTCCTCTGGCAGTTCAGTAAGGGCATCCCTTAGTCACATCTTGCTCGCGGACCAAACACTGCGTCCGGACACAGCGATCCCCAGCTCAGCTGCGTCAGGTTCACTCTGCATTCCTCCCGCTGCAACAGAGCGCGGGATTTGGCGCGTGAATCATACCATTCCTGCAGAATACAAAATTGCATGTGCCCACCGAGCCTTAATTCTCACCGGATACGTGCACCCACAGCTGTGGGAAGGGAGAGGAGTCATCCTCCCCCTTCCCCTTGCTGCTCTTCCTGCTGTCCTGCCCAGCACTGGAAAGCACACGGACGGGGCAGGATTTGGGGCCAAGATGGCAAACCTGGCACGGCTCCTGGCAGGAATCACTTCAGTACTGAGCACGAGTGCACAAATAAAGCTGCATTCCAACTTCCTTCCTTCAGATTCAGTCAGCTATCACATGGCTCTCATTTAGAGCATTGAGAGACGTTATAATGAGATTTAATAATAAATTGTTTCAATTTTGCATCCCCTATAAGTTCTGCGGGCCAGGCAGGATAGTCCCTGGAAAAAACACTCCTTTCTTCTCATTGAAATTTTCAATTTTCCACTCTTTTTTTTGCATCATAAGTGCAACAGTTGGAAAAAAATTTAAATCCAAAGAGGCAGCTATTTCTATACCATCAATTTGCCCCTTAAAGAATGAAATGATAAAATGAGTAAAAAAAAAAAAAAATAGCTATCCTGGGCACCAAGCTCTGAGCAAATCAGTTTTTAAAGTATCAGCGAATTCACATTTTAAAGAATACTTTAGTTTGCAAGATTGAAATTCTTTTTAAGAAGAAAGTCTCAAAGGAAGTTGTCATTTTAGGCTGCACAAACCAAAACCCTTCCAAAATCAGGTGCTTAGAAAAAAAATTGAAGCACTTTAATAATTTAAATTGCTCCCCTTTGCACATGCCCAGAACCCAAATCCCTTTTCTAACTGAAGTGCTTATATAAAAATTTGACAGCTCTTATAATTTTAAATTGCTCTACACTGAGTATGCCCAGAACCTTGATCACTTCCAAATTCAAGGGCTTATAAAAATTTGAAGCACTCCAATAATTTTAAATTGCAATGCACAGTGCAGAGTGATTTAAAATTATTGGACTGCTTCAATTTTTTTAAAAGGTCTTCAATTTGGAAGTGAGTCAAGCAGCATTCTAATACAGTAGTTTAAGACATACTGTACTGATCTAAAATTTAACATCTAAAAATAATGAAAATTAAACCAAATACACTATTTAAAAAGTAAGGATGGTTTTTCCAAACACACCTAGGAGAAATCCAGAAAACCACAACTTCTGACTACTCGGTCCTTCCTCGCAAATGAGTCAAGAGTAAAGAGTAAAGGAGGAGTCACTCGAGATGAAACCACAGATTTAAGATCACCTTCAATCCATGGGTTGAACACCACAAAAGCCCTCCTAAAAGTGCTGGAGAAAGGCAGGCTGGAGCAGAGCACGCTGAGTAGCTGCTCACACTGTGGAAACCCTACTGATGGCAGTCTACCACACGAAGGCAAGGCCAACAGGCACCTCTGCATCCACGGGGTGACATTTCCCCCTCCAAACCTTTCCCTTCTGTTTCGAGAGGTGCAGAGGAGTCATCTCGGTGGGGGCAGAGCTTGTGCTGACACGCCGGTGGGGGACAGGCACGGCAAACACCAGACGAGGCCCTTTGGTGTTCTCTTGCAGGGGAAGCGAGGGATGGGTTTAGACTATTTACAGATCTGCTGGTGATAGACCAGCGCTTTTTTGGATGGTGTTTCTGCTTCCTCTGGAACCATATGCTTTCTAGTGGGGACTCACAGCAAGCGTCCCATGCCTGGTTCAAAGCACTGGCTCCCCACTGCTTTGCTTCATGACGAGTGGAAATACATTATTTCCACTAGGTTTAGTGTTAGGCACTGGCTCTGTGTGTAAGTCGTTTTGGCAGCTATTCGCTTCCCTTTAAAATCTTTCCCTTTTTTGGAGGTGATTTATATTAATAAACTGTTTCGGATGAGAATTGGCACGATATGTAAAATCCATGCCTGTTTGGTATTTCTGTTGTGTATGCTTAATTTGAATGGTGGGAGGGAAGAAGACAACACTGTTTAGCTGGCTGGAAGTCTTTTCTTGTTTCAGACAGGCAAGTCTCTTCTCAGGAGTCAACTGTGACTATTACAGAGTTTCTTCAAAAAAATCAGTTTTGACATCCTGAAGATAGGGAATGAAAAGAGACTTGAAGTCACCACATTTTCCATGCATTCACGAACATCTGCAATGTAAAATTGTTTCACAACAGGGGCTAGGCTCTATTTCATCTTATAACAAGTTGGGAATCTTGTCTATTTGCAGCTTACTCAGTCTGTTTGATACTAGGGACACCGTGTCTTTGGCTGCAAGCTTCATTTTGAAGTTGGGGTCTTGTGGCCTTCTCTGTTGTCTTTTGTTCCTTGTTAAGTTAAAACTCACAGGAGATGACAGAAAGAGTCCTTATGCCTAGCTCCAGGCTAATAAAGGAGGCTTGTTAAATTTTGATTATTATCTATTCAAAACGAACATCCTCGGACGAAGAGATAGCACCTAGGGCAGTGCAGTTTCTAATGTGAATTCCTGGAAGGGAGAAACTGTTCAAGTACAGATTAGCTGGAGTGAGTCAAATAAGCACAGGAAGTTTGGGCAGGAAAGCCAAGCAGAGATGTTTTCAGAATAGAGGGGTCCATTTTAACACTGGGATCAGCTAAGGAAGAAGGAAAATGACTCTGCAGCAGAGAGGAAAGGGAGCAGGACTGGGAGGCAAAACCAGTTTAGGAGAACTCCTTAAATAGTTGGGATGCTCCCAGGTCCTTAGGGATCCAGGAGGCCAACACAAGTGCTGAAAGGTGGTGGCATGCAGCGAGGACTTTGCTCAGACTGCCAGTAGCTTAAAAGCCAGCAGACGTGTACGGCAGGACGTGGCACAGCAGCACACAGAAGTATGGCTGGGGATTTCCATCTGAGCCATGTTACTCATTCACCTGCACTCACTGGCGGCGTGATCTCTTTTATAACCTAACGCAGTCCGTTAAACAAATGTTGCAACTTTTCCTTTCATGTTCACAAAGCTTTTTTCTCGTTTTTTTTATTTGCATCTCTCTGGTCAGAGTAATTCATTCTATGGGGCAGGGGCAGAGCAAGAAGTTCCCACTGCGGCTGCTTAAAGATAAATGGTGTCCGCCTACGGTCCTGCACGACGAACTTGCGCTTCTACGCAACAGACTCACGATTTATCACGTAAAAAGTATCTGCTTTGAAAAAATGGTGCAAAGAGGTTTTATTCAATAGGCTGTAATGGTGAGCTGTTATGGTCTATCAGGTGGATAATGTGCATCTTAAAATACTGTGTAAATACATATTTCTATAATAGCCTGTTACATTTCCAAAGGAGCCATTGCAGCCTGCATTTAAAGTGAGAAGGAACTCATAGGAGATGGGCTCTGGCACTTTTTTCCCTCAGCAGGAGGTGGGCAATGACAATTTTTCCTGAATTAGAGAGGAAAAATATTATTTTCTGATTCAAATGAATAATAAAAAACAATGGAAAGCAGCAGCTCAGAGAACTTTGACTGGAAGGAAGGTAGGTAAGTGTTAACGTGATGAGAGCACCGAGAGCACTTTGCTCTCTCCTATAGTCAACATATTTCCTTGCTCCCCAGCTGAGACAGCAGCATTACATGAATGTTCTCCGTATTTTCTTCCCAAGAGCTGATAGAATTATTTGTTGTGAATAACATTCATAGGAGCTTTGATCCTGAAAATTCCTATGTATGAGAGCAGCTAGACACCTGATAGTAGGGTTTTTTTGTATTGCACAAGCATTTCCCAAAGTCCTACAGATATACTCTTTATTGAAAATAATTATTAACATCACGGCAAATTAGACAGTTCTGCTGGCTTGCAAATAGCTGGGTCAGATTATTGGCCACTTGTGATGTGTGACTTGTGACCCAAGTCAGACAGAAACTCTTGGTTTCAGCTCCTTGAGTGGACGATTGGGAGTTTCAAAGCAATCAATAAAGATCCAAAACCGAAACAACGCACAGGAGAAGTGGGGTGGAATTCCTGGAATGAGCAAAGCTTCTCCCAACTCACCAAACAGAAACAAGCTATGGCTACCATGGCCACCTAAATAAAAGCAAGATAGATCAGATGTTTCTGTTTAAAAAACCCAAGCGACTTAATTTGATTCACATAACTCTGTTTCTATCACAGAAGAGGAAAAGAGCCAGCACAGGTTTTCCTGAGTGACCTGCAGTCCTGCAGGGACTGGCACGAGCCGACCTGCAACATCAGCTCTTGCTTTTCCCTTCCTGCTTCACAAACCACCACGCGTGACGCACCTGTGCAATGGGCTGCCGAGCGTGCCTCTGGACACACAGACCTCCGAGCCAGGGAGAAATGCAGAGCGAGCACCAAACAGCATACTTCACTCCTCTGCCTATCTGCCCATATTTTGGTATTTACACTCTGTGCCATCCCTCACACGCAGCACATATATAATCCTTTATTGTAGTGCTGGAAAAGGATTCTCTATTATTTGCAATTATTTCCTAATTTGGCCAATATGAGAGATTATTGCTGCTGAAAAGAATGAATAAAAGCATATCTGAGGCAAAAAAGTGCTAGTAGTAAAGTTTAAAAAGAGCACAGATGAAGATTAATAACCTCAGAAGTCAGGGCCTGGAGTACTTAAAACAAGTAAAAAGACATTACAGAGCAAGAGAACGGAGCCAGAAGGAACTTTTGTTATGACACCCAATGCCACACGCAACTTCTCAGGTCACTCAGTGCTAACTGCGAGCGCTCCCAGCAAACCTGCCCTGATGTCAAGGAAACAGGGTTGATTTATAACTTTTTTTCCCCCTTGCAAAGCTTCAGGTGAATGTGTTTTCTGACTTATCTGAAAGTCACAGGGAGATTTAGGGAGTACGAGCTCACAAACATCAGAAGCCTGCGGGGAAAAAAATTAGGGCTCGTCATTTAAGGCGGAAAAAAGCAGTTTGGCTGCAGATAGCATTCATGGGCAAAGAACCACAAAGTTGATGGGAATCTTTTGGCTGGGTTCAAGACTGCAGGGAGGTGGACAGCACCTACACCACCAAAATCAAACGAGGACCATCCATCTGGACAAGTGTGGAGAGGGGAGGCCATGCTCATGGAAACCAGATGTCTGTGCGTGAGCGCTGAGCACTGCAACCAACAAATTTTACCCTGTTCCAGTAAAAATGCAGTAGGGTGTTCCACAGGCGGTCAGCAGACTACACAGAGCTACTGTACCTGCCTGTGTGAATATCAGAACGGGCACAAACTTCTTAATCACAGATACACTGCTCATAAAAGGAATGGGCACAAATATTTGCACCCCCTAGAACGGCTGCCGATACTGCCGAACAAAGCAATTAGGACACAGAAGAACTGAGTTAATAAAGGCGACGGAGAGATGATTAAAAATACTTTGCTAAGGAGAAAACAGTTTTAGTCACATGCATACTGAGATGTCACCATTTAATAAAATGACAAAAACTATCTATCACATATGCATGAACACAGAACAATATAAAGAGGTTAACAGAAATTGATGGCATCCCAGCTTTAATTTTACACTGAATCGGAGTCTTTGGTGATTGAAATAGACAAAGATGTATAGGGTTATCTTGTTGAAGAGGCTTTGCTAATTACTGGCACTTGTCATTTCTCCATAGCTTTATCTAAGTCAGGAAGGCTAACTAGCTCTTTTTCCCCAGTGTGCATTGTTTGTTCAGGAGGCTTTGTGCTGAGAAAGCCTTTTTCATAACTGCACCTCATTATTAACGGGTTCATAAATAAATGAGTCCTAATATTTTCCTCGGTTAGCATTTATGATAGGGACATTTGGACTACAAAAGATTACACTTGTCTTTAATAAAAATAGGCACTTTCACATGAAGCCTATTAGGGTCCTTGTTATGCTGAAGAGGAGGAGGAGGAGGCAAAAAAAGGGGAGGAGCAGGATTATAAAAACACACTTTATAGCACTATCATATTTTTCATGTGATTTTAGTAGCTATTTATTATCTTACATTAGCTAATTATGACTCTAACCTGAAATGGATTTCCGGATTACATACTCCATCCTGCGGTTCGCCATACCGCACACTCTCAAACCAAGCTAGCAAACACTATAAGGCAGATACTTTCAGTCCCGAAAACTTCTGGAACAAAAAGCAAGGCAAGAGTCAAAACCGAGTGCTACCGTACAGCTGATACTCGGGTGCGGATGTGTCATCTCCCAGATTTGACAGACACTGTTTCTGGAGAGGTGGCTCAACTCACCACAGCGATCGGAGCCTAGAAGAGCTGGAAATCAGCTGCAAAGGTGAGGAAGGTCACACTTGAAGAAGGTTAAGACAGGAGATACCTGAGCAATCTCCAGAATCACAACATCTCTTCCTCCACATGCTCTCCCCTCCCTCTCTGCTCATCCTCTCCCTTTCCAGACAGCTCATCCCCAAAACACCCAGCCCCTCGAGCCAGGACAAGTGACAAGAGGAAAGAAGCTTACTTTCCCTGCTCCATTTTTTTGGACAGGGGACCCACTGGCACAACGCCAGCACCAGATCCAAATCTCCCACAGCCCAGACTAGCATTTTAGCCATAATACCATCTTTTCTTTGTGCTTTCAGCTCTGGGAACGGTGCCTCCTGCACAGCCCACTGGTGCCTGCTGCACACCACAACACACGTGGATGAAGCCAGAAGAGCAAACAAATATTTGCTAAGAGACTGTCTTAAGTGGGATAGGTTTTGTAACACCTCATGGCCAAACCTGGCTCTTCCCTTCCAACACAAACACCAAAGCGTTTCCATTTCCCCCTATTTTTTCCAAAGGTCTCTGCTAGGATCTGCCTCGCTGTTAAGCTTCAGAGTTTTTTTATTAGTGCTATAAAAAAAAAAAAATCTTGAAATAATTACATCAATCCTTTTCAGAAGAGAGGACACCCACAACATTGTCAGACAGGTTTAGAGTCTTTTGGGACTCAAACAATGCTGTCTCTTTTGTAGTCACTGTAACGCACCTTTTGTCAGCTATTTATAAAATGCTCTGTAGTCTTCTTTAAACTTTGCCTTTTCAAAAATAACTTCAGACCAAACAAGCTGTAAGGGACAATTCAAGACGTCAGAAATGCATCTGCCTGAGACCACAAAACTTTTCATCTTTCTCTTAGGAAGTAATAATCTGAAAGCAAATACATCAGAAAGCTTGTGCCGCAGTACACTAAAGAGTCAGCTAATTTGGCTTTGTGAGACAAGTTTGAAGACTCAAAAGCATTTATAACATTTGTTTTTGTTTTTCTAATTAGATGTGGTGGTCATATTTTTTTTAGTTTCACTTCATGCTAAAGTCATTTAAATCAAAAAATCATTTAAGTATATCTGGCACGGGGTTTTTTTTCTTAAATCAAAGAGAAATACACAAAACCAATTTAATCACAAAAGTACCACTTCCTTCAGGATGTCAGTAATTCTCAAAATTGCTTTAGATATTTGCTAGATATCAGAAATGGGTAATGCAGCATTTTAAGTGGCAGAAATGCATTAGTACTATGTAAGTACATGATCCTTAATGTACTAATCTCAGCAATATGTGTAATGAGAACTTTCAGTAACACTTTATTTTAAGTGTCCTCTGAGAAATGCTAATTTACAATGAAACACCTATGGAAGTACATGTGACATCTACATGAATACCAAATGAATTCATTTTGATCAATGCTATTACAATGAATATGATATGAATTCACAATGATAGGGTGTTTAAAGAATTACCACGTTTTCCTTTAATATTACATATGTTTTGAAGATTAGCGTGTGTTAAAAATCATGTTACATGTTCATTAGGAGTTATATATGTTAGGATGTGCAAGAGAGAAACCGTAGGACTGTTTAGAGCATGTTTGCATCATTTCAAACACTAACAAAAGATTCCTGTTAGTAGTGGCACAGGTTCTCACTTCAGTCCCAGTAATGGGATCTGTCGAGTTCCGTGGATTCCTAGACTTGCATTTGAGGACAGCGTATAGAACAACGGGCTGGACTTTGTACCCACTGCTCACCTGGGCACGTAACTACTCTCCCACCAAAAAACGGTAGTACAATCTAGCACAGAGTATGTTCATACTCAAGAATAATATGCCTTGTGCATTAAAGAACACTGATGAGCCTTTCTAAAATCTGACCATTAGTGTCATGAAAGGAACGGCTGGCACTTGTGGGGTTTGTAAAGATGAGACTTAGCTCAAGTGCCAGCACAGGGGCTGAAGTTTCAAAAATTTGAGCCCCATTGTTGTCCATTCTACAGGTTGCCCACAGAGGTGGTAGATGTCACATCCCTGGAAACATTCAAGGTCAGGTTGAATGGGGCTCTGAGCAACCTGATCTAGTTGAAGATGTCACTGAGCATTGCAGTGGGTTTGGACTAAATGGTCTTTAAAGATCCCTTGCAACCCAAATCATTCTATGATTTTATGAATCTATGATTCTAATGGAGAAGCCTTGGAGCAATCCCAGGATGTAGAAAAAATACTCTGAAAACCCTTAACAAGTTAACTGGTAGGGAAATAAATACAGTAAAAAGTTATCAACAAAATACACCAGCTGATTGCCTCTGTAGGTTTGCTGCTACCTCTCCCAAACCCACGAGTGCTTCTCGCCCTGGTTGTCATTCCTTTCAAATTTGTGTAATTTCAGAGAATGTTCTGGCCACAGTACAGAAACGTTCCTTGTGGGTCACGGGGAGAGCGGTCCACAACCAAGGCCAGAAACTGCTGCAGTCAATCTGCAAACTCTCTCCTATCTGTGGCAGAGGCCGTAACCAGTTACAGCTGCGTTAAAATGGTCAGTGTTTGAGGAACAAGTAAGTGGAAGAGAAACAGACAGGAAGGCAATAAGAGAGCACTAACCAGAGCTTTACATTCCTCGGAAATGTTGACAAGGAATGATGGCCCAAACCTCAGAAACAAATGCTAATAAAAAGCAATGACCCTGATGCACTTGTTCTGGTTTTATTTCACTTGAAAACCTTCATATGAACTTTTTTACATACATATTATATCTATACAGCAATGGCATCCTTCTCTAAATGTGACTGTGTTTACTAAAGGTCAATAGCAATCACAACACCATCATTTTTCCTTAAAGCATCAGACCCGTTCTATCACTGCGTACCAACCTTGGCTGTGTCCATGTAGGTTTGCTTCCTTCCACATCGAGCAGGAACCACGCTTAGTGGTTGATGCCAATAAGCAATTGTGCTAATCAAGGTGCGACACCTGCCAGAGCAAAGGCTGAACCAGCTGCATGTGTCAGCTGAGTGCTGAAAGATCAAGCTAATTGGCGGCGTCTGGCCTTTGGCTGGACTATCAGGCGTCGGGAGCTTTCGGCAGCGATTCGCAAAGCTTGGAAAGGATACAGGACTCCTCTTACAGCTCTGAAGGTTCCTCCTTACACAGTGCCAAATATCTCCTGTGAGACGCTACCCGCACTTCCCACCCACGTCCCTGACACCGACCTGTGCTCAGCACCTCACCGATGAACTCGTTACACGAGCCACGAGCTTCACGCAGCCTCGACACCGCCCAGCAGAAATTGCCATCTCCCGTGAGGAAGTTCCCTAAAGTGCTCCCAGCTCTATGCATGGCCATATTACCAGAATTACCCAAAAAGTCACAGTTAAGGGTGCCTGTGTCTATACAGACGAACGTCTATATCCTTACACAAGCATACACACGCACATATAATCACAAAGGGATAAAGCAGGCTTGTAAACTTCCCCCCTTTAGGCATCAAAGAAGGGACTGACAGTTTGACCAAAATTTAGAGGACCATTTCATAAAAGCATAAGAGAGATCCTGAACTGTTGCGCCTATGATGGCGTGAGCTGCGGAAGTGCTGCAAAGCACTTCGCTCTGTCATCAAAAAAAATAAAAAGGAATTGTTAAAATTGTTTGATGTTTACATTTAATTTGTTCTTTTAATTTAGCCAGGAAAACAGAGGCCGCGTCTCAGAAGAGTGGTAAAAGATAACACAGCATTTCATTTGTCTGCTGCTGGAATAAGTAACCTAAATAAGGAATGAACTTCAGAAAATAAGTTTAAAATATGACTTAGAATAATAAGAATACCATTATTTCTCACTCTACATTTGCTCATCTGGGCTATATGGTTTTTGGTATGGAGTTGGTGCTACGAGATAGCCTTAAAAACTCACATTTTGCTTAATCATTGAAAGCCTGGAATTCAGATACAAAAAAAAAAAAAAAAGCAAGGGGGGGGAAGAGAGAAAGGAAAAATTGCAAAATTTTCTCAGAAAATTGCCTCAGAATGAAATTCTGCCCTTTTCTTCTACTCCAAAAAGTCATTACCATCTGACAGCTGTTTAGTGGCATATGTGTGTTGGTGGTACCAGTCCAATTCCTAGTGGGCAGGTGTCTGCATCACAAAAGCCACCATCACAATTGGCACTAATTGGCACCCTTTCTG
This sequence comes from Tauraco erythrolophus, assembly GCF_009769465.1. Lineage (NCBI taxonomy): Eukaryota > Metazoa > Chordata > Aves > Musophagiformes > Musophagidae > Tauraco > Tauraco erythrolophus. Next base: position 129,512,290 of record NC_141466.1, on the reverse strand, counting down.
GCAGCCTCCATAAAGAAAATAAGGATTAGATGGCACAGAGATCAAATTATCCTGTCACCATAAAGGTGATCCCCCCTTTAGGTCGGGAAGGCCTGTTGGCAGGACAGTTTGGGGAAGTTTGCGCTTCCCGGGCTCGTGTTTTGCCAGAGAGATAGGAAATGTCAGGTGCTTGATGCCGGCAAAGAGGCACGTTTCACAGGCACTTTCACTTCGCGTTTTTAGCTGAATTTCAAAAGGGAAAAAAAAAATAAACAAAACACCACCCATACCCAAAACTCCAATAACAAACCAGAAAATTCCCTCTTAATTTGGACAGTTTCCCATCAATATAAACTTGCTATTTTACGCAAATAGTCACCACATTGCTCTGCTGGGGGATCAGTATATTTGATGCTTTTCTTTGTATGGGATTTTTTGCCTTTTTTTTTTTTTTTTTTGGAATAGCATGCAAATTCTGTGATTTTTCTAAGTATAGGGTGCAAAACACCCTGGAAAGTGGGGAGGAGGGAGAATGTCTTACAGCTCAGCAAGCTTTATGAGGATATTCTCTTAGTTATTGAGATGAGTTGAATAATTCTCCACTAATTTATACACCAGTGAAACTGGCCTGTTGGCAAGTCCACAATTAATGCGAATGCCAAGTGGGATTGCAGCTTTGTTTCATCTAGGAAAACACTTAGCTGAACAGCAGCTTTCCCAGCTGAAAATGTGTGTCTGTCTTTAAACTTGCAACAGAAGCTGGCATTTCTTCATTTCCATTCACTCTATCATTATGATGCATTATACAATGTAATGATGTAATACGCTGGAAAGCTGAAACGCTAGCTCTTTGCCAAAAATAATAATACAAAAAGTGTACAATTATTTTCATCTATGAAAGCCACTCTCACTACCATCTCCAGCTCCCCAGTCAAAGAGAAAGCTTCCCTAATAGCAGATCATCTCCTTCTGTTCATGAATCGAACGCGAACGTGAAAGGGGGGGACGCCAGCTCATCCATGCTGAGTTACAACTTTTAAAAGATGTAAACATATTTATCACTTCGGCACGGCAGCTCATCAATGCACATCTCTCGCGCTTTCAGTTTAATAATGTTTCACCCCACAGGACGAGCCCCTTACCTGCAGGACGTGCCGTTCCATTCTGCAAGCGGCTGCACTGGGGCTACGTGTGAAGGGATTGCTGGAGGCAAAAAGGGAACCACGATCTGGACCTTGGTCAGACGATCGAAACACCAGGAAATTTTCAGGCCTGGTCTCACCACTCCTTAATCACCAAAGTCATTAAAATATCAGGCTTGTGTATGCACGATGAAGCTGCTTCAGCAGGGATGTAACCTGCCTCAGACCACAAAAAAGCAGTGAGGGAGCAGAAAAAAAATGCAGACTGCTTTAGGTTAAGAATCTGGTCTACTGCTTCATCTCCCCTTGACTTACACGGAGTTCAGGCAGCCTCAATGCCGCAACATGCTTCCATGTGCAAAGCCATGGAATCAATACAGGGCGGCCTTGGCACGAAGGGCGTTTTGCAAAACGCGCCAACACACACACCCCAGCCGCAGGCGTTCAGAGAAACGGAAGCTCCTACCTATTAGCTCCATGACAAACGGTGCGATGGGCAGATGACAAAGGTGAAGCTACAAAAAGAAGCTTCATAACAAACTCAGACACCAAAGCGGTTGTGTTTTGGTCATCGAACTCTCCGGACAGCATCTGCCGCTGGCAGCAAAAGCCGCTGTCAGTGGTCCAAGGGCAGAACCAGCCCCAACCAAATGTGCCTGTCCACTCTGGGGTGCATGTCAGTGTGGAGCTAAAGACAGCCTTTTAGGAGGAAAACTAAAAACCAGAATAAAATTAAAGTAGCGAGTGGTGGGGTTAGGGTGCAAGAGGTGGGCACCGTGCATCAACCAGGCGCAGGTTGCCAGGCGGAGAAAACTCTGCTCCCACAGTGATATACAATTGCACAGTAAGTGTATCTTAATAATACAATAAAGTGTTAGCTCTGATTAGAAAAGAAAGATGAATTCTTCTGCTAAACCAGGGTAACCCTAAAAGCGTGTTAACATGAAATACTAAATAAAATGCGACTCATCTATAATAAATCTTATTACACATTTTGGCAATTTTACTACTAACATACCGAAGGTTTCAAGCAATGTTTGAAAATAGAAATCTTAAATTGAATCATTGTTGCATGAATATATGCAAAATATTCATTTCTAGCACTGTGAGGGTTGAGTGCTTTTAAATTGGAGAAATCACTCATGACTTCACCTTTTCATGCAAGATAAAGTTGTATGTGGTAACATCATTACAATGTCATGAAAGGAGTGGAAATCATACAACAGTTCTGCCTAAAGCTAATATACAAAAAAGTACTTCTATATTTTTCAATATTGTTCAATATTTAAAGGTGCAGTATGAGGCTTTAAATATATAAAAAAAAAATCATTAGACTTCAGATGTCAGTGCGGCCTTCACTGAGTACTGAGACTAATAAAATCATTGATGAGATCTCTTTAATATTTAACAGGATTCATGTCTTAGGTACTAGCCTATTTTCAACTCCAGTCTCTGTGGAGGGAACTAAATATAGAAATAAAAAAAGCAAACGATTTATGTGGCGGTCATTATAGATTTTTTTTAACTAGGCCACTAAAATTAAACTATTTACTCAATAATACTGTCATAACAACAGAGAAAGCACTATGACATTTAAATAGTCTTTCCTATAAATCCTTTAGCAGGAGATTACTTCAAAACTACATAACACTTTTACACACATTAACAATCGGTAAATTCAATCAGTGAAAACGAACGAGCGTATTTTGCAGTGAGTTGCCGCACCATGAATTGCCAATATAGAGTTCAGAAGACTTCTGCAATCTTAAAGGTGTTTTAAAAGAGTGGGAAGGGAATAATTCGAGCCTATATACTTCTTTGTCTTTTCTTCCCTCTGATTAAAACAAAAAATTAGACCTGAAAGTTCAGCCCCAGAAGTAGAAGTTACATAAAAAAAGCCTACCCTGTAATTTAACGATATTATTTTTTATAGCGCGTATGTGGGAAAAAGAGAAAGAAAAAAGCAGGGTAAGGCAATCGCACAATGTCAGGCTCAACTTTAAACCCTGGTACGCACGAAACGGAGAGCTCCATCTCTGCGAGGCAGCCACCGCTTCGGCACTTGGAGTCACAGGGATGCAAAGCAAAAACGTCTCCAGCTTTGAATTTTAACCCCACCATCAAAATATTCTCATTTGTTAAAATAAAAATGCAAATTTCTAAATTATAGCCTTATTTTTATGTTAAAAAAAAAATAAAGTCCCGCCTGCCGTGGCCAGGCCGTTGCTAGGTGACGATGCCGCGGCACGGACCGTCGCCGGTGATGAATGGCACGCCAAGCCCGGCTGGCGGCAGTCCCCGCACCAGTGCCGCAGCCGCCTCGCACGGCCCTCGTGCCCTCCAACGGGTGTGCCATGAAACAGTGCAAAGGGCGGGCTGCAAAGGCCAGGGCAAGGTTTCGGCAGTGGGAGGGTCCATCTGTGCTGCACTGGCCCAGCCAGGAGGACGCTGGCATGGCACCGGTGGGGTTCACCACGCTTTTGTGCCTTAGCAGTGATGCTAAAGCCAACAGGGGCATGAAACTTTACCGAGAAGTGAATTGATTCTGTCTGAACAGCTACAGAGGGTGTTGTGGTGCAGGTGAACCCACAGGCGGTGCAGATGCTCAAAGCTGACACACGTGCGTCACCTGCACAGCCTGCTGCGGCCACCGGCAGATCTCGACCAGCACTGGGGTCCCTGCCAACATCGAGCTTGTCCTTGTTTCATACGCTCACAAATTAGGTTGGGGGTTTCCCTTGCATATCGCACCTGTCTTGTAACCCCGCTGCCCACCTACCACTTCTCCACCTACACACGTCCCATTGGGATGTGGAAAGTGAGGGAAAGAGCCTTTTTACTGAAAACCATCATATTTGAGGAAGGGGCAAGGATAAATCCTTGTGCAGGCTGGCTGGTAACAAAAACCCCAAGCACAAGAGGGGCAGCTCCCCTCCACGTAACACTGGCAAGCTGCCCTAGGCGAGGTGGCAAGAAGCCCTGACCATCATGAGGTTCGTTTCTCCCATCCCAACCATTAACAGAAATCAGGAACATCCAAACGTAACCATCACAAGATCCCCAGGAGCTGGGCAGAAACGAGAAGTTCTCTCGTTCCCTGCTCACAGCAGAATAAACCCAGCCTTCATCAGACCTCACCTCGCTGGGGTTTCTGCACGTTCGTTTCCTTTAAAAACACACAGTGCGGATATGCCAATGAAACAAACAATTTGGTGGTGTTAATCCATAGATTATTGACAAGATGAATGAGATTCCGTGGGTCTAATGCTCTCTGCTACTCAAGGGCTAGCTAAGCTCTCTTTTTTCAGATATGTGGATTTTGAAATGATGGATCATAATAACAGAGCTGGTGCCTATGAATGGGGATTGCAAACGCTTAATATTTCAATAGAAGTGTGTGCAACATGATCCAATCAGTCTGAAAAATGTACAAAACGAAAATATATAAAGAAAGCAGCTGGCATGAAAAAGAATAAACAAAGAAATATTGATAAAACTCTGTATGGATTAGGCAAAATATATTCAAGCTGCATTTGAATAATCTCATATATATTTATATGTTTGTACATATACATATATATATTCAAAATACAGAAAGATTTCTTACCTCATCATTTCCCTGCTTTGAAGGACAGATCTCTGAATTAACACCCCCCATGCAAATCGCAGGGCTGTGCTCGTGCACGAGAACGCGGCTCCCCAGACGCTGCTCACGCCTCGGGAGCGCGCTCACGCGGGGGGTGACTTTGCGAGGAGCTCAGCACCGTTGCCCCAGTTCAAGGAAAGTGTATGTTTCGTGTTAAACTCATAAGGGACCCCCTGAAAGCTCAATCTTATTATTCATTAGACTAATTTTTTGCATGTTTTGATATGGCACGCCCCAGTGATTTCAGGATCAGGCCAGGAGAAATCATTTGCATTGCACTTACACTAGAGTGTTTACTTCCCTATGTCTCTGCAGTAAAACCAATCTGACCACTGAGACCTGATGTCCTGTAAGAACCGAGTGCATTTTAAGTCTGAAAACGCACTATTTCACCATGCAGATCCCTGACACACAGCACATCCTTGCAGCCGAGCTGGGGTAACTGCTGGGGACCACGTGTACCCGTTGAACCCACACTGCGTGTGAGATATCACAAGCTAGTTTAAGCCTCAAAGGGAAAAAGAAAAATAAGCAAGTTAAATCCTTTTACTTTGCACGTGTTGCAGGCTAAGAGGATGTACCCAAATGGGGAGTACAGCTCAGCTGATGGGTGGGTGCTTTTTATGCTGCAGTAACTTCCTATTGAATCTGAGCCCCAAGCAATTCTGCAGTTTGAGGAAGGAAGTGGTGGTAACAACCTTTTCTCATTCTTCATTAGTTTCTGCTTGCTTGCTTGCTTACTTCCCCTGCACTTCTACCACCAGATCATCACCAATTTTCACAAGGCCACCTTGAGTGCTGAGGGAAACCAGAGCACCACCCCCGGCTCTCCAGTATCCATCACTACCAACTTATCCCACTGGGTTTGTGTTGTAGGTTTTCCCCTTTTTAATCACAGCTGCCCTAAAAGCCACCTTCCTTCTCCGCACCACAGCAGCCTTCCTACTGCTGAGATGCTCATTACGGTCAGCTTTGCTAGTTTATTTTTTTCTGATGTGATTATTCCATACACCATCACAACTTCAGTGATGATCTCCACTGGCTGTGCTTTCCTATGATCAAGAGCTACCAGGGCTTGTCGTTTCTTCTGCTGGCACACTGTATACTAGCCAGACTATCAGACACACACCATCTAAAAAGGCCTTTATCACTTTAAAAATAAAATGGTTCATCCAGTCAAACTTCACAGCTTCCCAAGAGCTCCCTGCATTGTGCACGAGCCCAGCTCACCTGGCCCTGAAGCACGAGCCTGGTGTGGTCGTACGTAATAGCCGTGTGTTTACACGGCAGCACCGCGGCCAGGAAGACGGTATGGGGTACGGGTAGTACCGGGTACGGGCAGCGCACTGTCACCCAGATTATGCTGGTCTCCTCCCCTGTCAGCTCAACATGGCCACTCATTACCGCAAACCCCAAAACCAAGGTCGATCCCAGCAGACTGAGAGGTACCACTTCCCAATGCGCACAGCTCCTGGCCACCCATTGCGATTTAGCTGGCTCCAGGGAACGAACCCAGTGCCTTTGCATGCAGCAGCACAGGCTCATCGACATGGTCCGAGCACAGGCTCTCTAGCAACAACTTCAATGAGTAGAAGTTTGAACACTTGATCCTAAACTGCCTGCAAAGGGTTTACTAGTAGGTCAGCAGCTCTGTGTGCACATTTCCTTAGCAGAACAGCAGCTGCTTGGCTGCGCAACCCAGCAGACCTTTAGCTGAACAGGTCGGGATCACCTTGCCTGGAAGCAACATCCACATCACAGCATTTAAATCTAGAAGGATGGAGGAGATTCAGACATCCTCCAGCAATGTGCTGCCATTCCCATCTGAGCCCTCTGAGACACAGTGAAGAAGTTTTTGGACCAGGTGTGAATTTCCAAGGATTTCACAGATCAGGAGAGGATGTCTGAAAGCCAACCCAGCTACAATTAAAAGTTTTTTTCTGGCTTTTTACATGTCTGGTTTGCTCCTCTCTTTCTCTGTCTGCCTATATCTGATCACAGTTACCAATTCCAAATTGCACTCCGCAGACTGTCTTTCCCCCAGATTTACACGCAACCATGATCAAAATCTGTTGCTTAATACCAGACCTCTGCAATGAGCCTGAGATATTCTATCGCATGCTGAATTTCTGACTCACATGATACGAAGCACAGCAATGAGACACACGCACACACACACATACCAGAGCAGAGGTTCACAACAGCAGCAGCTTTTCTCTTGGCACAGGGCAGGGGCACTTTGGTTTCTTGAACAGGTGGACTACCTGACAAGCAGCAGGTAGCCTTGCTTTTGACTACTACATTTTAAATCAGGGCTGTTTGGCAATTCATTAGTGTCTGCTAACTGTTAAACACAGGAAAGTTCAAAAACATGCATATGTTTCCTTCCCTGCCTCCCAGGTGGTATCTGTTTCAAGCAGCAACCTTTTCACTTTGTGCATCAAGACTTGTAAACTTCCCGTGGCTACACCAGCGGTTCCTAACCAGGTGCCGGAGCCGGAGCCGCAGTCTCTGAAGAGCAGCAAACTCCATATGCTGATCTCCGGCTCTGTAGATGCCATTCGTTTCTCCTTGAAAGTTTATTGTCAGAATTACTGAAATGTACACAAATGACTGTATTTGAAGGTGAAATTTGGTGGAAAAATAAAGATATAATAGGATCCTTTCTTATGTAATTTCCTGGTGTGATGTCTGTCTGAAAAATGAAGTGAAATTATATGATGTCAAAAAATCATGTTTCAAAATGATTGACAACATGTGAGTGTTTTGCATTGTGAAATGAGGTGGAAAATTTTAATTGCATGATGGAAGGACATAATATTTATTAGAACCTTGTAACCACACTGGATTTCAGTGAAGAGGACACAATTTCAAATTTTATATTAATACTTCAGGCTAAATCTTAAATGAACACACAGAAGCAAAATTCCACCTCGGAATCTGTGAGTAAGTTTTTAATCTCCAATAGTAAAATAGCATCTATAGGGTTGGCATGTCACCATAGTGACAAAAAGATTCCCTCATACATGCCCTGCTATTCTGATCTGAACAATAAATAGTGCCCGGCTCCTAGGTCACTGGGAAAACAGCTGCGTTGATAAAGGTCTGGCATTCTGATAAAGGTCTATGAAGAGTTGAGCAGGCTGAAATTCCAGGAAAGTCAAAACTAGCTACTAGTTATAAGCCCCCTTCCATCCTTCCCAATGGCAATAAAAGATGGGCTCGCCTCCACACCTGAATGCTAACAAACCCGGGTCCTTGCAGACAGGAGGGGGGAATAAATCCCAGAATCTGAGTCGAATCAGAGAAAATCCCAAGTAAACAGCAACAAGTTCAGGGAGAGTCCTGGATCACTGTGTAACAGATTTATTATTGGGGCTGGCCAGTGCAGCACTAGACAGTAGTACTTTTCAAAGAAAGTGGTCTAGAGAAAGAAAAAAGTGAGGTAACATTAAAAAGGAGGCAAATAGAGATATATGTACATGGAGGTAACTCAAAGCAATCAATCTTAGCTTTCAGATATGCCCTGAATATGTCTTATGTCAGTAAGGAAGCTGGATGGGGCAATCTATTTAAAGTTCAGCAATATTAGTTAAATTTCCTCTCCTTTCCTCTTTCCTGGCGTGAAAGGAGCTTGAGGCTCTGAGACATGGCAAGCAAAGCCACCCCTTGCCCTCCTTAAACTCTGGCCACCTTTCCAAGCCTGCTGACACCACCACAGGCTCAGAGGGAACGCAACGGGAACAGGAAATCCTGATTTTGAGCAAAGCTTTTGCGAAGCAGCACTCTGTGACCAGATCAGCCCAGAAAGGTGTGGGGAGTGCAGCTGCTTCACCACCAGCACCTTCAGCAACTGGCTGAATTTAGAGAGGAGCTTTTTTCATGGATCTTCATAATAACTTTCACAATACCTTTTCATGAGACTTTTCCTGACCAGGAAGCGATCAGAGCACAGGTGAACGCCTGGTGCTTTCACACATTTCCTCCCACCTGTTTGTTCAGTATCTCATCTAGTTTTGGAGATTTGGGGCTAGTTTGGAGATATAAGATCAAGCAAAGTCCATACTCAGCTGGAGTTGGAGTCTGCTCTCCCTGGTCAGGACCCTGAACCACTCGTGACAAGGCAAAAACCCAGCAATCCTCAAGTACCAAAGCAACGAGCGAAGACAAGAAAAATGTAATTCTCTGTGTAGGCAGAGTAAGTCATGATGAATGTGGGGAAACAACTTTTAAATACTCTGTAATGGCTCTCACTTCAAAAAAGAAACAACTATGTAATCAAAACAAAAAGCATGGACAATCCAGAAATCCACAAGGAAATTTTGAGAGAAATGAAAAAAACTCAAAAGAGCTGAGCCCTGTTCGGTCCGTGTAAGACACAGGAGATTGTATTATAAATGTCTATGTGGAACTGAAGAGAATGGTTGACATTATAACCACTGAGCCTAGATGAAGCACTAGGAAGGGAGAAGTATGGAAAGTTACATAGGGGAAACAAAAAGGCCAGTTCAAATTGTCAGAGGCTCAGTATACCAGTAATTCACAGAAATTTGGGCTAGGACATAAATCACAGCATTGGAATCCTAAAGGGTCATGGAATGGGTCTGCAGCTAGTCAAGCAGAAGGGGTCAGAAATTAAAATGGTTAGCAATGAGTAATAAGAAACCTTAGATCCTTAAAGAATTGTTTGAAATCGATATTTATGTTCCTTGCTGAGGAAGGGAGAGATTTTTCTCTTCTCCATCAAATTAGCTTTGACTGAGCACTGGGAACAAAATATGTGCCTGAGTATTCTCACCAGCTTTCAAATGGGGTTTTCTTTCATCTGTGCACCCTACTGAGCAAACCACTATGCAGAAAACTTTTGTTTCAAAACCCACGTTTGTGCCCAGAGAGAGAGATTTACACGTTTTTGCATGAGAAGTGCTTGTACCTTTCTTCGGACCAGGGTGGAAAACAGTAAGAAAGGTTTTATCCCACTGAGTGCATCAAATAACGCATTTCCCAGTACTCCAGTCCTGGGAAGGTTTGCAAAACCCCATGGCTAATCCGTGACAGATTAACCCGATCTACCTGACAGATGTGCAGAAGGTCCTTGTCCCACCCTTGGCAGCCCTGCCGCTGTCCCGGGGAGGGGGGACAGCCCCGCGCGCTGCCAGCGGAGTAACAACCCTGACCTCTAATGCTCAAATCACACTCGTACCCTGATGTGCTGCCCGAAGCCCAGACTGTCTGAGCCAAACCCAGCTGGGAAATCGAATCAATGGAGTGGAAAAAAAAAAAAATTGTAAAAATACATTAGATATTGCTGAATAACAAATACATCTGAGGAAATCACGATCTGCTCACAGCTATTCCACGAGAAGGAGAAAGAAAGCCAGATCAATTATTAATTTCAAGTTACTCAGTCAGCACTCCATCAGGCTTCTTTGTAAGTCAAAAATGTTACAGGATAAACACGGCTTTGAAACAAATTTCTGTCCCGTCCTCAAACAAGGAGCAATTACAGATGTACCTAGGAAGCCCCATGCCCAGGGAAGTCTCCACGGCTCACGCCCGGCCCCTTGCAATGCTCCATCCTGCCCTCCTGCATCTGCCGACGGCAGGAGTTCCCCAAATTCGTGGGTTCCTTCCTCTCTCCTCTACACATACATACACTCATACATTTTTTTGCAATCTGGGATTCTCGGTATAATCATAAAGTCTAAGTCCACCACTAATTCAGACAGAGACTTTCTTGGAAGGAACTTGGAAAGGTTATGGACTGATTCGTCAGTAAAGACTCCACTTTCTGAAGATTACCGCTCCCCAAATCGCTCTTTGCTCCTGTCATTATAAAGTGTTTATCAAATGTTTTGCATCCCGTCTTTGAATATTAATGAAACAATTTTTAATAACACCATATAAAACACCTGTGTCCTTGCATACACCAGAGAAAATTATTGTGGTAGTATGAAATAAAAATGTTGGGGTCCTTCAAACCTTAAACCACCAAAGACCAATCTGCTTCCTTCCACCTGTTTGTATTGTTCAGTTTTTCTCTTCAGAAAATAAATAACCATCTCTGAACAAGCAACTACAGAGTACATAAGAGCATCACAAAGTAATTATGAGTTTATGACATCATCTTAATATTACAAGGGAGAGACTGAAAGACCCAGGAGAAACTCCAGATTTCCCTTTTGGGAAAATGTTAATGGATGCTTACAATCTGTTTTCCTTTGTTTGGATGTTACAACCAATAATACACTTTTATGTCTATAAATAAAGACTAAAGTTGAATAAATCCAACAAGCTCCTGAGCCTGCGGCTCTGAAACTTGATTCACATTCACAGTAAAGATTTATGAGTCACTTGCAGAGAATAAGTTGAAGCTGCAAGATTTGGGGTGAAATTATTCAAAAGGGTGATTATTTTTGGAATGATTATGCATGCACACCTGATCAGGGTGTCACCTGGGCCCCCTTGTCCTACATGATGAAATGTGGCAATTTTTCCTGCATTTCTCTTTGCTTGCACAAAAAGAAGAGCATGTAAGAGCAATCAAACTGTTTATTTTTACACACACTGCCTCATCTTGTGGATATATTTTCCCTTCCACTTAGATCACAGGACATGTTCTTTAAACTCTTTACATGAATATACTAAATTTACTGATGACTGCAAAGCGAAGGAATAAAACCGATTGCTGTTCTTCATGTGTGGGTGTGCCTATAGATATTTTTATACATATGCATGTATGTATGTATGTATATGTGAACCAAAATACTCTTTTATTTGGGATGCAAAGTTAAGCACTCAAACTTTGGGAGTAGCGAGCCGCAGGAGCTGTCCCTGCTGCATGCACTGGGGAAGAGGGACTTGCTTCTTTCCTTTCTTTCACTTTCTTGCTCTTTTGCTCCTTCCCTCTTTCTTACATTCATTTGGCCTTCACCTTTGTCCAACAGTTTTGCAGCCATCAAATGTGGAGGACCACGAGTACCACCAGATGAGGCCAGGGACTGTGAGGAAAACAGAAGGAATCTCTACCTAAGGCCTTTGGCTTGAATCTCTCTCTTGAGATGTGGGGTTTGACATCTAGCTAATTGGGGGTTTTAAATTATTTTGTCCAAATGAAATAAGCTTTGTAAAGTATAAATGGAAAAAAAAAAAAGTTGGAAAACATACCCTGATTTATATTCTTTCTCTGCCTGGAGAATGAGATCACTCTGCAGCCATCTGAAAGTTTTTCAGGAGCCTCCTTTTATAAAATTTTTGTGGCAAAGTCTCAGAAACCTCATCATTAGTCACTTCACTCTCTCCATGTTCTTGCTGATAAGATGTTTTTCTCCTGTGTAACATATGTTTCTCCCTTTTTAGTCCTAAAAACTTTTTGCTTTGTTCAGGCAATTCAAAATTGATATAAACTTTCTCCTTGATCTCATACTGATTTGGCCTGAAACAAACACCCTGAAGGCCTCCAAAACGTGAGCAGGTTCAGGTCAAGCTCCAGATTTGGTACTGGGTTCTCTTCTCTGGAACTGGCTGAGCACACTTTCAGAAGGTTGCTCTCCTCTCTGCACAGATTCCCAAATTGAAAGGGACATGTCTCCTCCCAACTCTTGTCTCCTTTCCAGAGAGCCTCTACACTAGAGCAAATTTAGAAACTTTACGACTGCACTCACAAAACCCTGGTGATGAGGAAGCCAGGCAGGTAACCGCCTCTTTCCAGATGTCTGCTATTTCAAAAAGGCAGGCTGTGCTCTGCAGGTAGCCCCACCGAGCACCTCTGGAAGTTCAGCCCATGCCTCCTTTTGCATAAAAGATCCTCCCACTCTTTCCATTACATTATCTCTCATTCCTTCCCTGCTACCAACCTAGCATGAACTTACTCTTGCAAGAAACAAAATCAGATACAAGAACGAATCCAAATCTTGTTTTGCCTCTAACCCAGAGTTTATCTGAGATGAGAACACAAGTGCAGGTGTAAATTTTTCAGAAGACACCTATCTTTATTACTCTGCTGGATCTGAATGTGTCCCAGCCCCAGGTTCCATCATGGCCAAGTCCTCTCTGCTCAGCAGTGACCACAGACCTCCAAGTCAAAAGCACTGGAAGGCCCACGTACCACCTGTGATGTGCAGATGCTTGTGGCTAAGTATGTCTTAAAGTCATTATTCTTTCATTCAACAAAAAAAAAAAAAAAATTTCAAGGAATCAAAAATACTTGCATTTTCAGGTAACGTTCATTAAGGAATTTTGAAAACAACTTTAAAACATTCAGCAAACTTAAAATGCTTTCTGAACACACTTTCAAAAAGCAATGAGTTTTCATTTCAAAATAACCTTTTGTGTCCAGAAATTTGCTAACGTTAAGTAATAAAGAGTTTTGAAATGAAAGCAAAACTTTTCATTCAGCTAAATAAAAATTTTTCTTGTCTTCCTGTTTCTCTGGTGAAACAGAGGCTTTGTTCTGGGTTTTCCATTATTCTAAGCCTGATTTTTTATTTTTTTCTTTTCACAGTTTGGCCAGTGAACTAAAACCATCAGTTATTTGCTCGTTGCTGTGTACAGCGGCATTTCCCTTTGCTACGAAAGCACCTCCAGAAACAGGAAAGGTGCTCTCCTGGTCTTTGTCATACTACCAGTCCCCCTCCCAGTACCATCATGAATTTAGTGTCAAATCCTCCTTACAGGAAATTAAAGCTAAAAGTACAGAATTGAACCAAAGTCTTCTCTCCTGGTCTCTATGCTGCCTCTGTACCGCTCCACCCTGTTCCTAACTTGTCCTCCAGCTCTCCCCATGGCCTTGAGATGGCTCCTTGTTGTTTCTGTACATCAGGTCTTGAGATGCAGAGGAAAGCGGGCTCCCTGTGCCCTGTCTTCTTCACCGTGCACGAACGCGTGGACAGTTATAATTTAGCCCTAGGGTGGCACCATGCAGTAAACCACACTAAGTAATTATTAGCTTCTGCAGTGTTATTTAGGGGACTACCATCCCAGGGTTATTTTATAACATTGTTACAGATTAATAGCGATACTGCTGCCTTCAGCCTGCAGAGTTTGCTGTGGGTTAAGACCCATGTCGGCCTGTACCATTCAAGAGAGCCATGCAATAAAATTAAAAGAATCATTTCTAGTAAGTTCTGACTCTGATTAAAAAACAATCTTTATGAAATAGATGCTAATAAAATTGCTTTCCTAATTACCCAGAGCTAGTTCATTTCCCAGCAAATATAATAAAACAGAGTTACTTGGCTCTGATTCACAAAATCTGAACTCAAGCTCATTATTAAGGCATTTAGCAATGAAAAAGCATGTGTGCATAAGATGCTGTCCCGTCAAGCAGAATGCAAGAAATCTTTTGAAGTTAGACCTTTGAAGTCTCAAGTTATTGCTGCATTTTTTTAACGCAGGTATTTCAACAAGAGAAAATCTCTCTGTGTTATTTACACAGATGGAACAGGGCACCCTATTATACCATCATGTTCAGTGGAGATTTCAGTTAGAAGCAGAAAGTCTTAATTTAAAGAAATATTTAGAGCTGGTAACACAGCACTTCTTAATCTGTGGAACCATTACAAGGCTGCGAGACTTTCACATAATAGAATAGACCAGCCAATGTCCCAAGGCTATTATTGCCATGACTTGTAACACACTGAAATCTCTTTCATCTGCCTAACCTGGGATTTTGATGATTGTAAATGCATGAATATGTTTCAGTTTAGGGGGTTATGTTTATGTTTTATTTATTTTTGCTTATGTTTCTGCTCTCTTCAAAACTTTCTCCAATTTCTAGATGCACAAATGTTCCACCAAGCTCCCCAGTTTTCCCTCTGCCAGAAGTCCCCTTGACATCTAAGGAACCTGACTCCCACAGTGACTACTGTAGGCTGTAGGTCCCTATTTTTAAGAATCAAATGTGTATGGACAGGACAGAACAGGACACCAGCTTCCCTACTGCACAAAGCACATGAAAGACAGACCGTTGACACACACGAGCTGCATCGGTGGTGGTGGTGCAGACATAGGATCAGAGTTCCTAAATCACACAGAGGCTGCGGGCCCTTCTGAAGCCACTACCTGTGCAAATCCATCCCATCACCTTGTACTCCAAGGCAACAGCGCCTTTATTTGAGCCTGTCTTTTCTACCCATTTACAAACACCCGTTTTCACATCAAATATGTATGAGACGCTCAGCTAGGACAGGTATACTCCAGGTCAACACCTGGGTAAAATCTAATGCTACTGAAAGTGTCTTAAAAGTATGACCAGATCACAGGAAGTCACCTCTGCTTCATGGCACAAAATATTGCACCTAAACTCTTCCCAGTAGTTGTTCCATGAGGGCACCTGTGTATTTCCCAAAGCGTGGTGAGCATTTTGAGCTAGCTGGCTAAGGTGGCCCATGTGGTTAAGGGACACCCAGCAGCCCACACTCTCGTGCCACCTGATCCATCTATGCTTTGATTTCCTCACGAGAAAATGAAAATAACACTTCCCTCCTGTGCAAGCCAGCTGGGAGGCTCAGAGAGTGAACATATGTAACTCTGATAAGCAGCATTCCTCTGGAATGAAAATGCTTGGGAAAGGACTTCCACAAGCAACCAACGGGACCACAGGGATATCAATAGGAGCAGAGCTAACCCTGAAGGTTAGCTGCTGCTCTTCCCACGTACATTGCACAGTGTGATGCCATGTCGCAGTCGGGGACAGGGCACCTTCATCCCCTCCTACATTTGGAGGTGAACTTTGAACCCCCCGGGCTGCAATAGCGCTAACTCATAAAGAGTTATGAGTTGCACATGCACCATAAAGGAAACACAAAGTATTTGGGATTTTTACATGTGACAGAGCACTTGCTCCCACCCCAGCAGGTGCACCGAGGAAGAGCCTTGATGGCACCCTTGCACCATATCTGCCTAGTGAGGAGATAAACGTGTTACAGACCAAGCAGCCATCCTGGCAGATGCACACATTCCTCCAAGGATGGGAAAGAGGAAAGAAACTCTTCTCTGCAGACCTGACCATGAATATGGTCACTCCCCAGGTAACTTTTGGTCTACAGCTCGTGCTTCAACAGAATACGCACGACCTTGAACCCACCCAATGCTCACCTATAGCCACACCTGCATAAAATCAGCCATTCTAAACAAACTTGTATGCCATAAAAGTATCAAATTAACATGTCTTCTGGTTTCTTTAAGACTTTCACACTATTTATCTTTTAAAAAGAAAATCCTTTTGGAAAGAGGTCTCAGCATAACCTCTATGGACAGGAAGTCCTATTGCTGAACTGAACTGCTTCTCCTTGAAATCAAAGCATCTCCACACCTTCGGAAGTGACTGCAAGACCAGGGCCTTCATTAGCTAATCTCTTGGTGGTGCACGAGCCACAAAATAATCCAGCTCCCCCTCTATGGCTGTGCAGGTTCTACTAAGTCAGCCAGGGGAAAAAAAGCACTAAAAACTTCTTTCATTCAGTGGATTAAGCAGCTATGACTCAGAATTCACATCGGAGATGATGATCTGTGAAGTGAGAAGGTACGATTTTTACACAGTCTCTTTCTTTACCTTAACCACCCCTCAGCACAGCTCGCTGCAGCTTGTGCACACCTCCTGTCCCCTCCCACCGCTTCTGGTGGCATCGGCGATGCTTCGACCCAGGGGGATGCGCTAAGGATAAAGTTTCTGTCTCAACTTCAGATTGCTTTGTTTTCTTGCGGTGGTAAGTTAGAACCTTAACATTATCTTAATGCACTTTTTATGGTTTAATTTCCCCTTTTGTGGTGCTGTTTTCCTCAATAAGACTCTTAAATTGAAATCAGATTTCCTCTGAAGGAGCCAGCCTGATTTTCTTCGAAAGCCCAGTACAATACAGTCATTCCGCTGAGACTGACAATTTTATTATGGCTGCATTTCCTTTTTTGCCTACAAAATGTTTGTTTTATAAATAGGCCTTTTTAATTTAATGTAATTTTTTGTACAACAGTAGAAACAGTCAAAAAACACACAACACAGCTACAATATTTTGGTTTTGTTATGAACGCCTGCCTTAATTTACTTTCCCTTGGCTGAGGAGGGGAAATCAACTTTTTACCTAAGGCAAAATGTATGTAAAATTTCAATCTAAAGTAAAACTCAGCTCCCCTGTCTTCAAGCTATATCACTGAAGATGCGGTCTTGTAATTAAAAATAGGGGTGGGGGAACCAACTACAAACAAAAAAACTGCATCGCACTTTAATGAATGAGACAGCTACAAGCAGAAACATGATGAGGACTGTGGAAACTAATCAACTGACGATTGCTTTTACAGTTTTTACACCATTCACGATTTAACAAGGAGGGTTTTTTTCATCACATACTTAATTTTAAGCATGTGAGAAGTTGTGTTGGCCTCAGTGGCTTTTTTTTTTTTTTTTTAACATATTTAAGATTTTGTAAGTGCTTAAGCATCTCATTGAATTACAGTCTCCCTTTGGACTGTGAAATTAAACTTCTGTTTGCTCCAGGAGGGCAAAAAGCCTACTATCGAGAGCTTCTGCTCTGCTTAGGGCCCCATCAGCCACATCGACATCACGTGGCACATGAACTACTGCAGTGTCCCCATGCCCACCTTGACCATGAGCTGGTCCCAGCTGCTGGTCCCACATGCCCAGATCTTCTCCCCCCGTAAACCAGGGCAGAAGGGGAAGGGAGAATAGAGAAAGGTTCATCTCCCAGTTTCAGTCCAAAACAGCGCTGGGATGCAGTTGAGTATGCCCTTGACCTCAGGAGCTAAAAGAGCTGGTTAAATCAGGAGCAGCCTTCACCACCCAGCTGGCTAAGGGCTCAGTTTCACCCTCCGGGACCTGCAGCACAGATCACACCTCTGCCAGAGTTTCTGCCTCCCCTACAACTCTGCACAATTGAATAGCACATGCTTCCCAACAGCCCTCTAACAGAAAATAAGAAAAAAAACCCCACAATTTTCCTGACACACATCTAGACTACTTTTTATATTTTTGTAGTTGTCAGCGACTGGTCTGAACTGCTAAGCAATGGTTTAAATTCCAGTAACAGGTTTCATATGGTCGCTATAACATCTCAGTGTATTAATTAGTTTTCAAGACCCCCAAGCAATAAAAATGTAGCCATTCAAGGTCACAGTTTGACTTATTTACAATTGATGTATAACTTGGCAAACTCTGCATTCAGCTACTTCGTACAATAGAAAAATATATTGTCATTCAGGTTAACAAAAGACTCTTTTCTTTGCCACCTCACTACAATGGCCCTGCAAATGAACATCGCCTGAATAAAATCCTAACCACATTTTCACTCTCATTAACCACAGTAGGGTATCACACAATTTGCCTGGCTCCTACTTAGACCACTGTGCACCATTTTACTAGCAGCAGTTTGATGGGTTTTATGGCAGGTGATATATGGAGTGGGAGTTTCGGGAGTCGTAAACAGAAGCCACAGTGTATCACAATGTGGTTTAGGGATATAATGACTGTGTTGTAAAGCAAAGGATGACAATACTGCACTAGGCTTGAGGTAGTGAACCAACAGACCAAACAGCCCAACATAATTCAAGCTACAAACAGAGGATCCTAGGTGTGTGCTGGCCTTCCTATATCTTTCATTAATTACCCCTGATGAATTTGAATAAGAGCTACTAAAACTGAAATAAATCTGCGGCCAAGAGAAAAATTATAGAGTATCTCCTTGTATTTCTTGGAAGAAGTTTCTCTCCCCCAGTGCACATACGCACACCCCATAATACCAGTTCTTAACTAGCCTTTTGTATCTGTAGCTAGACAGTCCCCTTTGCTGCTGGGGCTACCGCGGCTTATTAACACACCAGAACAAATAGTGGCTTGGAGACTTTTTGCACACATGCAGGGGGAAGGTGATGCTCTTAGCTGTGTCTGCAAAGGCTGGGCTGGATGCCACACTGAACAGAAAGACATATCACCTAAATATTTTCTTCATATTTATTCATGCTCCGAAGACAGACAATGCTCTACTTTTTCCACGGGGCACTACAAAGTTCTTCCAGCTCTACAGATACTCTTAATTCGCATTGGAGCTGGGAGATTTTTGACAATGACCCTTTTGCTACTGGTTGATGTCATTGTGAGATATTTGGATTGAGATTTCTGCACTGATCCCGTAGTGGTCAATCCCTGTAATTCTTACAAAGGCTTTTCTTTTTTTGGTTTTTTTTTTTGTGTGTGGGGGGTTTTTTTTGGTTATTGATATTGGCTAATTATGGCACAGAATAAGAAAATTGTCTGCCTGGTTCCCAAAGCTGTGTCATTAGCCACATTGTGATAGATTGGTGTCAGTGACAGAGCTCTCTCCCAGCATTCAAAACCTGTTCAGCTGCATTTAAACTAAATAATAATACTTAGCACATATAACGCTTTGCATATTCAAAGCGCTGTACAAACATCAATTAATTAATCCTCATAACATCCCTGTGAGGTAGGTAAGTATTATCTCCGTTTTACAGATGGGGAAACAGACACAGAGAGGTTAAGTAAAATGAAAAATTAAGGTGGAGGTGTGCTGGTTAATTTGGAATTGCACTTTGTGCTGTTTGAAAAATTAGAAGGTGCTGTACCAGATCTCCATTATTCTGCCAGAGAAAGCAACATTTTGATGTGCTGACTCCCCTGGTAGGAACCATTGCCTCAGCCAGGCACCTTGAAGCTGAACCTTCATGTTCTCTGGCTGGGGAGCGCACACAAAAAATTCCCCCTAAATACATCCCTCTGCTTACAGTAAAGTACAGGTAGACCTATCTCCTGCTTCCAAGCACACTCCATAACTACCAGAGAAGATTTGGAGATAAATAACCTAGTTTGGTAAAACTACTAAGCAGGAGCAAGTGACCTGCTTGGAGGGACAGTAATGATTTATGCTGAAAACTCCAGATAATTGTTTTTTTCCCCTGTCATCTGTATTGTCCAGGTGTGGACCAGCACCAGGGAGGAACAGACCTCCTCGTGTCACACAGAAAGCAGTCTCCAACCCAAAGGAACAGTGAGTGTGCCTTACTTCTGAAAAGAAAAAAATATAAAGTGCAAAAGACACACCAGCTTGAGGGCATCACCCAGAATCACTAAAGAAATAAGGGGGATTTTATGTTAGTTTTCTTGTAGCTTAAGTGCTTTCAATTTTCAAAGGCAGAACCATTAATGAGAGCAAAGTCCAATGTTTTACTAGCTAAACCCAAACCTACGTACGACTCCCTGCTGCTGTATACCTGCCATGTTATTCTACCCCTGCTATTTTAATAAAGACTTCTTCCCTTCCATTTCGTATTCAACGCTCCCTCAACGCATGGACTCTATATTAACTAGGAAAAGCGTAAAATTGACATTAAGTGGATTTGGGGGCAGGGGAAGATGGAGCAGGTGTTTGCTCCATCTACCCCATGCATTAACCTACACGAGCAGCAAAGAGGGAACAATTGCCAGGATAGCAGCTCCACAGAAAAGAAACCAGAGGACCGGGGACTGTGGATCACCGACTGAACACACATTGACAATAGCATGCAGCTGAGAAAAAGGCAAATGCCACACTGCGATGCTTAAACAGAGTAGAGTCTGCAAGACTCATAAAGCAATGCTTGTGCTTTGCTGAGTGCCAGGGAGGCCTCACCCGGGGCATTGTGTTCTGCTGCAGGCATCGCGCTTCACGAAAGGCATGGCCCAATCGGAGAGAGTTCAGAGGGAAGGGAGGAGAACAATCAGAGGTGTAAAACCATGACTTGTGAGGAAAGATTGAACACAGTGGGGTTGTTTGCTCTAAAGAGAAGACTGAGGGGACACATGATAACAGTCTTCCAGGGTATAAAAGGCTGCAGCAAAGAGGAAGGGAACAATCTGCTTTCCATGCCCATGACCAAAAGGACAAGAAAAAGCTGGCAGCAAAGAAGATTGGAGTCACGTATTAGGAAAAGTCTTTCCAACAGCAAGAACAGCAAAGCTCTGGAAGAGTTTGGAAAGATCCATGTGGAGTTTCTCTTGCAAGAGGTGCAGGAGATGTTGCCTTAGCATGGAGGAATATGCACAATGACCTTCCTCAAGGTCTTTTCCATCTCTGTGTCCCATGTTAGGTGTCAGAAAGAAGAGATGCTCTAAAGATAGCGACTTCTGCTGTCACAGCACTCAGTGAGTCCAGTCTGCAGCCTGTGGCTCAGCCAGACTCAGTGTACAGCCAGGCCATGACTGCCTTAGTTATTATCAGAGCAGCTTGGAAAGAGCTACGCTGATGTTTTAACTAGATAATGTCATTGGTTGTATAACACTTACATAACCAATCCTATAGCCTTCCTCCTAACTGTACTCTCGGCATCACTAGATGCCAGAATGTGAGGATTTTAGTAGCCAGCGCAACTTCAGGCAGGTTCAACTTGCAGCCAGTAGCGTGGCTGCCAGGGGACCCCGAAGGCTGGCAAATGAAGTTAGGGATCACCCTTTGCACCCAAGCAGCTCCAGGCACCTGCAGCCAGTCAGTACCTGTGCTTCTCTCTTGGATAAAAATGTTTGCTCTCTTCAATGTCTTCTTCCTTGTGTATTGACTGTCCTCCTCCCTTCAGCTTCCCTCAGTAGTTCCTTTGATTACATCTTTCCTCTCCTTCACTCTGTTGGCTTCTTTTTGTATCTCTTTTAAATAAAAACTACGTCCAGTGCACTTGGAGTCCAAGTCACAAACATAACATGTTTAACTGGGAACAAAATAGGAGAAAGGAATCTGCCAACCCTGGCAAGTGTGGGATGCTTTATCTGCTTTATATTTAATATGCTGCTCTGAACATCCCCTCTAGCCTCTTCTGACACAAAACGGTAATTTGTTTGAAATCATTTGGAGGTTGCTGATCTTTTGGTGCCTGCAGAGACCGTCAGCTTTTGGAAGTAGATGGCTGATCCTAAGAGAACCAAAACTGTAAAGGAACTCCCCTCTCTGCTGGCTACGATCTCTTGCAGGGCAACCACAGAACTGGAAAACTTCTGAGATCATCACAGTTGAAGAGCTATCAGTAAAAATATAATTCACTTAAAAATATTAAGGGAGGTTTCCTCTTTTAAAATTTTCAGTACTTACAAAGAAAAAAAAAAGGGATGCAAACACTAAACCCTTTTTCTGCATAAAAGTTGTATGATTCTGAGTAAAATAACCCATTCCATAGACTATCTGAAAGAAACATTTGGCAGCTTTCTCCCGAAGTTGTTCCTTTTACAGTGTTATTTTGGACATGTTGCACCTCTCTCCTCCTCTTTGAACAGCTCTGCTGGCTCTTGTGTGTGATACTAGGCTCTACCTTCTTCTCAGACACCTGTAATTTTAGGAGACCATAACTGTTCAAGATAAAAAGGTCCTTTACCCTGTTTTGAACAAAAGGTGAGTCATTGGCCTCTGACAACAAGAACAGGGATCTCGCTCCTGAAAACCCATCACACATAAGGGCCTGTGGTGCCCTTACATACGATAATCTACACAGCACCCTCAAATCCTGCCTCTTAGAGAAAGAAGTTCTCACATCTGGAGCACATATCCTGGGAGACAGGAGGCAAAATTTCCTCCAGGTGATTCTACCCATAGGCATGCTGAGTTAGTCCTAGAGCTGGAAGCAGCACAAGGGTGCCCTTCCCTCCCATCTCCTACAGAAATCCTAGACAGCCTGCCCTCTGATTGAAATGAACAAAAAAATGAACAAGAGTTAATTAATTTGCTGCAATATTGATACGACAAAATGAAAGCAGCATGTGAACGACAAAGGAAAACTCCCTGTCATTCACGGTCTAAACAAGGGACTGAGTAGTTAATAAAGGCTTATACAGTAAACCCTTGTATTTCCCTGATGTTACAGGACCTGCACAAAACTGGCTCAAAAGACAAAGGCAGCGTGCGATGGTAGTACTTCCAACAAACCAACTTAGGGGTGATAAAAAGGAGCAGTAAAACTCCTGTGTAGCAAAAATGAATGCAGGAGTCAAAAAAAACCCCAAACCTCTGGGAGCAACTACAGATGGATACCAGGTACAAGTACGATGTCCCACAGTCTGAAGAGGAAGACTACTTCTTTGCAACTTCTAGTTTAGAAGACCTGAGTTCAAGTAAGCAGTGGAAAATTCAAAACAAACCTCAGCTATTCTGGTTTGTCTACCTGTAATATTAACCTGGTTCACCCAGAGATTCTTTCACTTCTTAATTTTATTTCCACCACATATACAGCATTCCTATCCATGAATGGCTCTTTACACAGCCAGGAGGCAATGTGGTAAGCGGACCTTGCCCCTGGGAGGGGTGGCTTCACCAGTGCTGGGCTGACCAAAGATTTTGGGTGACATTTGGCTTTTTTCTGCTCAGAGGGAAACCAGAGAGTAGAGAAGAAGGGAAGAATAGAGGTGACGGTGCTTTTTGGGGCATCAAGCCAAATGCAAAGCTCACTATAAACATACAAGCCAGCAGAGCAGTTTGCACCCATATGAAAATGGTGTGTGCTTTACTAAGCACTTAAAAAAAACCAAGTCAGATGCGATATTGCAGCTGTTTTCAAACCTAGCAGGTATGTTTAGCTTGAAATAAAAATCCCCACTCATCATATACATCACGGCAGAAGAGAAGAAGAATTCTATTTATCCTGTAGTTTTTGGGAGCCTGTGCTAGAGAGGAGCAAGGACAAGATGCTAGTTATGGTCTCCCCAAGCTCCACAACTTAGGGACACTTGGGAGCACCGAGTTCAGAAGTTCACACAGTACTGGAGAGATCAAATGCATCTCATCAGAAAGTGGCCTCTCCTTCCCCATGCAGCACGCTTGTTCCTATCCCCACTAAGGCACTTATTTTGCACAACTTCTTCAACTCTCATATCATACACCTCTTATTTTCGTTTCTTTCTGCAGACATTTTTATAACACTTGTACAACTGCTTCCTGGAAAAAGGGCCTTTGCCGTCCTTCACAAATGGGAAATTGCCTGGAATCCCACAATTGGATGCCAGCAATAAACATTGTCGGGAAGGAGAGGTGCCTGGAAGGCGCAAGCACTCTCAAACCAGGCAACGCACAGAGATGAGCACTCAGCCCTGCAAAGCACCGAGCCCTGATTTGGCACCTCCTGAAACCAGGGCTAAAATTATCATCAGCTTGAGCAGGGGCGAGATCTCAGCCATCCAAAATCCACTGACTCATTCATAATGTGGTCTGATAATGACTATTAGGAAAAGGAGAGCAATATTTTGAATCTAATATGAAACCACAAATGGACTGTTACATCAGGAATCTCACGCAGGACTAGCTACAAAAGATATACTCAGTTCCTCACACACAGTGGAAGGCATACATGAGTACTGTCACCATAATCATCACCAGTTTTCTGGGAGTGACTCCCCGCGCCGTTTGAGAACCTTCTCTTCACCTGTGACAACTGGCTATTATTAGCATTAATAATGGTTTCATGTACACTTCATATGAGGAAAGCACCTCCAGGAACAGCATTATTTGTTACATCACCTGAAAAAATGGAAGTTTCCTGGGTGGATATCTATTGTATCCAGTTTTAAAATTCCTGCTTCACTCTGAAGAAAATGGTGATGCCTTTGCCACTTTTTGACCGGACCTGAACTCGGTATTCTAAACAGGACTATGCAGAATTGAATTACATTTCATCTCCTTCAGCAATCCATCTTTTCCATTTCTGTTCATTTGCTGTAGCTGCAGAAGTATTGAGTGCTGCAAGATATACTTAGTTTTCCAAACCATGCAAGTCATTATGAATGGCCTTGTGTCCAGGTAAAGGTTAAGGAGGTCCTTTGTTGTTCTAGTTTAACTTGTCCCTGACACTGCAGCCTAATCATTCCACATAATAACAGTCCTGATACACAGGCCTGAGTCAAAGTCACAAGTCAATAAATCCATTCCTTCCTCCCTTTCAGGCAAAGTGTTGAATAGCACTGAGTGTGCAGTGTCACAAAACCCTGCAGTCTATCACATCAAGGTCGTCTGGTATACGGTGCAAAAAACTTTCTCTCTTTAAGTGCCTCACACGTTCAGAAGGAGACGACGCGTTGTACGGACTAACGAGCACGCTTCAGATCGTTTGGAGGAGATTAAAATAGAGGCCTGACATAAGAATAGTTTTAGTTACACTTGCTTAATCTTCTGGCTGTTGTTGCTCTGAATTTGTCGGGCCCGGAGGAGGGGAGCCACGCTGCCGCTGGGAAAAGGCTGAGCTACATGCAAAGAGCACAGCAGGCCCGTGCTACCTCCTCCATCGAGACTCCTCATACGTGCAAAGACAAGTCATAGCTGAAGGCTGGTGGATTTTATTTGCTGAGGTTCACTGTGCATCTGAAGTCTATTCTAATAGTCTAATTCCAGTAATGTGAATTGTTTGCCCCTGAGAAAAGAGACGTAGCACTACATACTGAATCATCTCTTCACCTTTAGTTAAAAAAAAAAACAAACCCCAAAACCAAAAAAAACACCCAAACCCTTAGGTGGTGGGTCTCTGGAAGAACACAAGACTGAGTTACAGTTTGTTTACTTTGTTAAGGGACTTACAGCTCTTCCAGGTTCATAAATTTTTGTGGTGGACTAGGAGAGTGAGTGTAAATTAACTTGAATAATAGGACTATGTGCACTTTCCAATTGTCTAACGCATTTCCCAGAGAAAAACTAGTCAGGCTTTTCAACTATCTTTTTTTCTTACTATTTCTTAATTAGTGGGTGCACTTGGTGTATAACAAGTGTGGGCTTATTAGAAATACCTAGATGAAGGTGTTGTTTCTCCACGCCTCTCTGCCTTCTACTTCAGCTCCATTCAGCGACAGATTTCCTGTTCCACAGTCTTGGGCTTTTCTTTTCCAAAGACTCTGAACCCTGGACTCCAGCAGTGAAAGGCTAATGCACTACCTCACAGCTCCGTCCCGCTCTCCTTTCATCTATCATTTCAACCTGTTTGCAGTGTCAGGGAAAACAGAGGGTACCGTATCCCAGCCAATTCAGGGAATTAAGAGGCTGCGAGAAGGCAGTTGTAGATACCAAGATTTCTGAACATCGCTGTTCTCAAAAACTGACTGCTCCCACAGCGTTTCAGGGAGCCAAGGTGGTTGAGAGGACACGGCGTGGGGAAGAGCCTGCTGTCCTCCCGGAACTGCAGCTCACGTGCAGTTACGCTGTTCAGGAAAAGTCATACCAGGCTTCATTCATGAAATAATTGAGATGCCTGAAACCCAGTTAATTCCCACCCCCTCGGGGGAACACCCTTTTTGCCAGAAAATTTGACTTTCTCATGTCACTTATTTCCCAACCTGCCTATTGACTGGCTGGTGTCTGGCACAAAGGTCCAGAAACTTGGCACGTGTTCACTCATTTTGGCTATTTATCCAAGCTGCACGCAGGTCAGCAGGAAGGTACCATGAGTTCTCATCAGGACCTTTGCCATGACAGTCTGAGGTGGGATTTACAAGGTACACTGCAAAATGTGCTTGCCCTGCCCTGGAATCCAGAAACCATCTGTGCAAGTAAAACTTTCAGAGAAATTATGAGCAATGGAGAATCAAGTGTCAAATTATGGTTTACCAAATGGACTCACCTCCCCATGCCTTTTTTGAAGTCTCCAAACTTTGAACTAAGTGGTAATTGTCCTCAACTCGCGTGTAACCTGCAGTCTGCAGCTCTGAAAGCAGAGGAAAGATCGAGAGTTTATATCCATGCTTATTACAATCGGTCGTAATTATCCCAATGAAAGCAAAGTAAATCCTTTCCAAGAAACACTAGAGCTGAGCTCTCACATTATTGAATTATTATGGATCTTGTATATTATACCTGAGAGAACGCGAGTATAACACACTCGACTGTCTCTCCTATCAGCGAAGGAGGTTCACTAGAGCAACAAAAAATTGGAGACATCACAGAGGTACCATCCTACCTGAGAAAGGAAACAGTATAAACGAAACCTGTGTTGTGCTTGCGAGGCCATTTGTCATGCTCTTGTAACCAGTATGGTGTACACTCGTTATATACTGTGTTCTGTTGGATGTGACACTTCCTGCAGTTGCAAAACTCTCAGGATTCAACCCTCGCTTTTTGATTTACACCAGCTTATCTTCGTTTTTACGGATTTCCCTGACACAGTTGGATGACTGCTCTGGCTGCACGCTTTATAACAGGAAGAACGTTTGAAATGCATTTCCTTAAGAGCTTTGAAGCCTTCTACTGCATGCAGATTACAGACAAGGTACGGCAGGTAGCCTGCTAGTTTTGTGGGAAGGAAGTGGAGTGGGAAACTAAACGAGGGCAGTATGCCCCCGTTCCTGCTGCCCCAGCACTAAGACTCATCTGTGCACACATTTAATCACATGTTTTGTTGCTGGCTTTTAGGAAGGTAGCACACTGAAGATCAAAAAGTAAATATTAAGACCACCTATTTTAATGGCTCTGGAGAGAACATCTGGAGAGAGAAGTTTTACGGCTCTGTTGGCTCGTGTCCTTTTGAAATGTTTTCAGTGCAAAATGATGTACTTCTCTCACATTTTACTTCCACCAAGACAAGCTGCTCAGTGGCATACTGGGATGCCATGCCACAAATATACTCGTTCTGCTGTCACCCAAATATCACTTCCCAAAAGTGCCTACAACTGACTTCAGGAAATTCATGGAGTTACCTTCTAGAACAGGGAAGTTTTGCCAACGTCATCTCCTGCTGCTGCTTCCTACTATTGCTACCAGCACACACCTCTTCCTCTTCACTGTTATTGCCTCCACATCCTGATCAGCCTCCAGCTTAAGCAGACTCATTCTGTCCCAGTCATTTACTGAGGTTGTCTGTAGACAACCTTCTTATTTCTGGCTCTTCTCTCTGTGCCTTTGAACCCTTTGGAGGTGAAGGATGCCACAGAGGTCCAAGTACTCTGAAAAGGATTATCACTATGGCAATCTGGGTGACATAAAGAGGAATTCCCATGGACAGACTATCATCTTTCCTAGCCATAAGTTGTCCACAGCCAGACAACAGTCACATTGAGATGATGATTACTCCTGGAGGTGCTTGTTACCTTTGTCAAATACTTGGATACTGCTCCAGTACCTTCTTAATTAGTCACCTGTTGCTCTTCCTGCAGGACCTGTGCCATCATGGTTGCACTACTCATTCACAGAGTTAAAACTCAAATACATTGAATTTACAGCTTTTCAGTTAAGCTATCAACATGCAAAAGCACCTTCCAGCTTCCCACCGAATGGCAGCATGCCAACCAGCAGCAGTACCAGAGCAGGGGCAGCACCACCTGCATATGACACCTAGATTTTATAAGACCACGTTGTGGCCGTGCAGAAAGGGCACTGGCACTTAGCGTTTTGTTTGAGAGTAGTCGTGCAACTTTGAAGCAAATCCCCCAATTTTCCTCACTGACACTTTTGATGTGCATTGCCTGGTGTGCATTAACCAGCTTCCTCTCAGAAAAACAGAACCAGAAGTTCTGCTCAGGTACACACAAATTGCTCTAACTGCTAGTGCTTGGCAGGAACACTTTGACAACCAAGCCAAGCCTAAAGCCAATGCTGCTCATCACATACATATAACTGTAGCAGAGCAACCTGTTGCAATCCAACTTGCACCCAGCTATTTCTTAAAAAAGACATAATCTCTGGAGATTTTCTGTAATAATTTCTCTCCACTGAGTAGATAAGGGAGACAGGGTGCCAAGGTTCGTAACCTAGGAGGCTTGGTTACATCCCTGAAATTGAGGGAGATCTTAGCCCCACTGAAGCCAAAGGAGCCTCTCATTGACCGTGCCGGGAGCAGGCTGCAGGCAGTCTGTGGAGCAAGCAGTAACTCTGTTGGCCCAAAAACGGACTCCAGGCCAGCTCCTCTACGTGGCAGCACAGAATACTAACCTCAGGGTCATTAGGGCAACTCTGAGTTTACCTTTTCAAAAAAACCTCTCAGTATTTCCTTCAGCAGAATATTTAATCATGAGTGTAAGTTTGTCAAATGCCATCTCTGACCTCCAAAGCTTTTATTGATTACCTGCGAGTCCATTGTGTTGCATTACACTCGCTCAGCCTACAAGACAGTGAAGTCAAGAATAAGCTAAAAAGTCTGATTTTAAAAAGAGATAAGAAACAGTCAAATTCCTGAGTTAACAAATGGTGCTACAATTAGCTCTGCAAGACAGGGACAAGAAATATTGAATCATATTGTACACAGCGCAAGAAAATTTCACCAACAGGGTCTTTGAAATTCTGAAACTCCACACAAAACTGAAGGAGACAAGAGCCTTTTCCAAATGAATAAATAATGTCTGTGGAGACTAGTAGGTATTACTGCAATTGCATGTCAACTAATGTTTCCCACAGTAAAAAATAATAGCAGTGAGATTTAGACGATAGGATTCTGCTACCAGAACCTAAATCCCACTCTCTCCTAATCAGCTGTAACCCACCGAAGAGAGGGGGAAATGGGAATTGCAGCATGGAAATCCTTTCATGAATTCTTCCACCGAAAGAGAGGAGGTTATTTAGTCCTTGTCCCAAAGGCAGCTCCTTTGCACACAAACCCCTGGATGCCATAAGGAGCCCCAGTAGTACCGTGATACACTGAAAAAAAAAAAAAAAAAAAAAAAAAAAAAAAGGCAAAACTCAACTGTCCAGTTGGAAGAAGTAGCAAACCATTCTATTTTTCAGATTGAATGTGGATGAATTCATTTTGGCTGGTTTTCACCCTCTGGTTCCCAGAGATTTCCAAGAGATAGAGTCACCTGGAAAAACTTCTCACACTGACCTGCAGAGGAGGTTTTTCCTTCCTTCGCAGTTGGTGACACTGCAACACATTAGCATACTCTGGTGAAAACAAGAAGGTAACACAGATAAGTGGGGAAAATCAACTGGGGCTTCAAACAGCAGAAATGGGTATTTTTTGTAGAGGGTTGAAGGGGAGACTGGAGCTGAGAAGTTGGCAGGCACTACCCGTGAGGATCCTAAAGTCGAGCATGGGAAGCCTGAATTCCCTTTTTCCCTCCTCTCCTTTTGAATGAAGAGCCTAACTTTATTTATTTTGGTTGAAAGCTGTGCTGACAGATATCAAACAAGAAAAGACTAAACACTCATTCTCTAAGAGCTGTCTCTTCAGGTAGAGTTACAAGAACTTGAGGCTTTTTAACTAAATTCTAGTGAAAAGATGCACAGTACCACCTATTTTTGTCTGGTTGTGAGAGCTACCTCCCCGCAGGACGGGAACACTGGGAACACCACTGTGCGTGCCCAGCAAAGCCTCACAAATTTGGGTTGGGATACTTTCAATGGGAGAGCTAACAAAAGAAAAGCTGGTAGAAGCCCAAGGCCAACTCGTGCTGCCTTGCTTGTTGTGGACTGGCAGCAGCACGCAGGCAGCACACGCATGTAGGTCAGTATGGGAGACGAGCGGAGCTAAATGCCCCTGAAACAGCAGGGTTGTTGCAGAAGTGCCCAGCTGAGATCAAGGCTCCACTCTCCTCCTTCTTAGCGAAACAGAGGAATAAGGAGAGAAAGCAAGGATAGCTCTGGTTTATCAGGGTAGGAGCTGTGCACAGGCTGCAATAAATTAATCTCTCAAGGTCACAGCACAAGCCTGTGCCAAAGGCAGGAGAGGAGCCGCAGCCCCGGTGCACAGCCTTGGCCATGGCAGAGCCCCGAGCTGAGAGCTGCCCCACAGCTCCAAACGAACCGGCTATCCTGTGCTCTGCCTCTGCCATCCCCTTCTTCTCCCCCACCCCACGCACTGCACGTTGAACTTTTTAAACCTGACACTGATTTAGCAAAAGCCTGGACAGTTTTTTTTCCTCTTTTTATTAAAAAAAAAAAAAAAAGAGATGAGGCTCTCGTTAAAAGGAATGGAAGCGATACAGCTGTGGCTGTGATTAACGTAGTTCAGGGTTGAGCTGAATATTGCTTCTTCCCTGCAGTATTTTTAATTACACTCCTGATTTTATATTTGGAGACCGTCATAGACCTGTTCTGGTAAATTGTCAAGCAACCACAAGTCAAATATGTGTTAAATATGAGAACGTACTGCCATTTTTATCTGATTTGTGGTTCATTCACACTATGTTATCTACTTTTAATTAAATACCATAAAATACACATGGTCAGCAGTTTGACTTTTCATTTCCTTACAATGTCAGTAATTCAGCTTGATTGTTGCCACCTACCATAGAATTGCGTTTTAAAGATGTTACCCCTGCACGGTGCAGATTCAATATCGGAACAATTTAAACTAGTTGCTAAAAATAACTACCACCTACTTAGTAGCAGCTCTGCCTTTAACAGTCACATGCAGATTCACGTTCTCTGACGAGGACGGGCAGCCTTGGGAGGCATTGCAGTGGCCTTGGTTTTGGGGAGGGGGGGTGTCGGGTTTTGTTTTTGTATGAAATGCTTGTGTCATCTCCGTGTTGATTGATGGCCTACCTTGTTCATTAAAGATATGGCTCGGATTTTGCTAGATTACCCCAGGCACTGGAAATAAGAACCTTCCTACTGGAGGCATGTTATGCATGGACTTAAAGTTCACCACTTCATTAATAACACTCCTCAGCTGGACATTTTACATGCCGCTCTGATATATGACTGTTTAGGTGCTTTTTTTTCCCCCTCCTACTACTCCTTTAAAGGGGACTGAGTCTTTTTCAGCATTATTTCATCCTTTTTCTTCTAGGTTATATTGCTACAGTCCTGAGATTGCCAGATCTCATTATCCTGGCTGGATTTCTTTGAGAGTAACTGGACAATTTGCTTTGACCACTGAAAACAATCCATTAAAACAAGTAAGATCCACAATGGCTGAACATCTGTAAGAAAGACAAAGTGAACGTAACATCAGCAGCATCGTATCAGACCAAAGACAGATCCAGTGATTTGTCTCCAACAGTCTCAAACAGCAGATACGCCGGGAAGAGGAGGAGAACAGAACCAGCCCATACAATAACACATCCCTGAATACCCTCCCAGCCTCCAGCAATTCGCAGTGCATGGATTTTCTGAGCCAGAGAAAGTGTCTTTGCACATAACAATCCTTGATAAATTTTTTCTCCCATAAACCTGAGTAGCCACTTTTTAAACATCTGAAAATTTCAGCACCCACAGCATCCTGCAGGAAGGAGTTCCCTGTGTTTGCTATATGTGCTATGAAGCAGCAGGTCTGCTTTGCTCTGAAGCATTACTCCATAGCTTTATTCCATGTTCCTCTACTCTTGTGTTGGAAGAAACAACAAACCATTGTTCCCTATTCCTCGTCTCAATGATAGTAGTCATCATTTTACAACCCCCTGTCATATCCCCTCATCTCTTTTCCAGCCTAAAGAATTCTAGAGTATTTTACTTGGTACAAAGCCATTCTCCAACTCTAATCACTCATCTTCCATGCCTTTTCCACTCCTGCTGTGTCTGAAGGGTTGGAACTGAACCAAGTATTCAAGATGTGGGCAAAGCGTGGATGTCTAAAGTGCTGAAAGTGTCTCCTCTTTTGTATCTCCTCTTTTGTTTTTGTGTTACTTTACTAATAGCTCCTAACAGTAAGTCTGCGTTTTTTTAACAAATACTAAGCACTGAGGTGATGCTTTCAAAGCACAACGTTATAACCGCATCTCTTTTCCCAAGTGATAGTATTCAATTCCATGCTCATCATCATCGATGCAATGCTGAGACTTTCACCCCACCTCTCTTCCTCTCGTATCCACACTGAATTTCAGCTCCCAATTTATTGCTCAGGGACGCAGTATGAAAAGGCAGTTCCGTGGTTCTCTGCAGTCAGCCCTTGCCTTTATTATCTTGAATAAGTTGGCATCACCTCCAAACTTGTCGTCTTATTGTTCACCCTGGTTTTTTAGAACATTTATGAAAATGCTGAACAATATGGGCTGTAGCACAGACCTCTGCATGGCTCTGATGTGGAAATGACCTCTCTATTCCTCTCCGTTGTTTCTCATCTTTTAAACAATTATTTACCCATGCAAGAAACTTACGGAGGTTATTTCCTGCAAGACCCTTGGGTGAAGCACTATTTCAAATGCCTTTATGAATTCCCTGAGGACCATATCACCCAGATCTCTTTGTTCATTTGCCTGGAGACTCTTTCAAAGGGTTCCTAAAGATTTGTGAGCCTTGTCCTCCCTTTTCTTTCTTGACCACACAACTTCAGCATCTTGAAGGATGCCTTCTTCCATCTAATAATCTGGTTTGTCATGTCACCTGTTTGGTCTTTCTGAAGTCATTTGAAGAAAAACAGGTGATGAACTTTCCTTCAGAAGTGTTTAAGGGATAGCACTAAGATATTTGCAAACTATCAACAACTAAGTTATAGAAAATACGTTGCAGGGGGAGTATTTTATGCTCCACCAGTGAAAGATCTAATCGGCAGACTAACTCCCAGGTGTCAGAAGGCCCTATACTACCTCCTTTGGCCAACACTATAAAGCACATGGCTGTATTTCCCACACACAGGCAGCCTTTAGCTTCTGGAATATTTTAACATGACTGATTGCTTTTGGCATAATTTAGATAAGCCTTAATCTGAAGCAGCAACTATGAGTAGACCAAGAAAAGCCCCAAGCTACCTATGCTGTGCTGGCTATCTGCTCTCACGTCCAAGACCTCTGGCCCTTTGTGTGGCTTCTACCCAGCACCAGGACCTCTCTCTGTAGTCAGCACTAATAGGTGTCCGGTGGATTTCTGCATCCAGTTCCGGGTGCCAGGAGTCGAGACAGACATCCAAAAGCTAGAACTCTCATAAGTGAAACGCAAACCATGTGGGACAATCAAACAAATGGAGGTGTTGATCCTCGAGAAGAGAAACTGAGGGTGGTAGGAAAAGAGCCTTCAAAGTGTACTGAAGACTCCTTCCAAGAGGAAGGGAACTGCTTTGTTCTCTCTGTCCACAGTGGACAGGACAAGAAATAGTGGACAGAAAGAGGATATCAGTTGGGTGCTAGGAAATTCTTTAAAGAGTAAAAATAGTGACTGGAGATCTGTCAGCAACTAGATAGATACAGTAGGTCTTTGGATCAGCTGATCCTTTTATATCCCTTCTGGTCCTGTTTTCCATAACTTGTAATCCAAATTCCACTGATTTATGTAGCCTTTGAATCAAACCCTTAAAAAACAAGTACTGTCAGCATATACGAAGAAAAAACTATTCTTAATTCAGTATATTTCACTGAAGATACAAAATAAGAGTTTCTGGTGGCAGGAGAGTGAGCTAAGGAGTTACATTTGTGTTACAGAGAAGGAAGAAGTTTAAAGCAAGTTCATAATCCATGAAGAAGCATCTTTCATAATCCAAACAGTTGTATGATCCAAACAGGAGGCTCGTTTAGCTTTAAGAAGAGGATAAATGAGGGAAGAAAAACCTCTCAAATATATAAAAGAGGAAAAGTATAATTTTGCTCTGATTGTAGATTATCACAGAGTGCGTACAAAACTCAGAGATGGAATAGCGAAGCAAAACTAAACATTTCCACTTTCTCTACATAGCTGGTTGAAATGTTCTTCTCTCATTTTGAGTGAAGCAGAAGCCCTTGTTCCACAAAGAGAAAACAAATGAGCAAAGAAAAAAATGTCACATTAGCTAACTCCTCTCTGGCTTCATAAGCCTGGAAGGCCTCATCTGTAGTAGCTTGAGGTGACATTTTCCAAGTGCTTATTTATGATTATGAATCATTTTCTCTAAGGGGGAAAAAATTAAGATCCCTCAAAAAAAAAGGCAATCTTAAAAGATTGTGACAAGTCAGCCTAGCTTGTCTGGTATGTAATTCTACCCAGCATCTTTTACCTAAATAATTGAAACCAGATCTCTCTCTAAATAAGAACTTACCACCAAAGAACAGTGAGAAACATCTAAAAAGGTAAAGAGAGAGGTTCACTGCGTTCGGCAGCTATCACAACAGATTTTGGCGCGAGTGTTAGAGGATAAGACACGGCAATTTTGGTATTGGCGTTGAGAATCGCAGCACCGCATGATGCTGGCATCACAGGGGCAAGAAGCGGCAGGTTTATGCCCTGCAGCGTGCCACAGCCAGCTGAGAGGCAGTGGGCATTTTGCAGGTTTGTGTACCCTGTGTGCCCTCAAATGCAGTGGAGGCAACTGCTAGCATCCCCTTCCCCTTTTCACAGCTCGCATCTTGTCTCAGCTGAGGTAAAAAATCCAGATTAACATAAAGCACTGAGAACGTCACCACAACTGGTTCCTTCCCCAGTCCCACCTTTGCATTTTTAAAGGTGTTTTCAAAGAAAAGGTGTGTCTATTTTTGCCTCAGCAGAACCAGGTGGAGGTAGGCGCTTCCCCTGCTGGAGGGGACCCCTCTGAACAAATACCTTTTTGGGTCATTTTAGACATCATGAGGTGTTTCCTCAGACCCCAGAGTGCTCACGCTTTCCTAATGGCTGAGGAGCCAGCCGGGCAGGGTCTACGATTTTATCCCTTTCTCAGACTTCGGCAGGACAGCAAAGGCAAATACTCTCGAATATTTAAGGCTGAAGATTAAGGGAAGATGAACAAGGGATAGACAGTAGGTATTGCTAGTGGAGAACAGGAATGTCAGTAAGGAAAGCATCCAGACAACACTTGTGCCAAGGCGGAGGTCTTGGAAATATGGCAGAGGTCTAAAAGCTAAGATGGTTTAACTATACTTTTCAATCTTCCAGCAATTTTGAAAAACTTTCTGACCTTCAGCCTTTTTGTTTCTAACTTGTGGAGAACGAATTTTTACTTACATAGTAAATGCTATGAAGTTTGATTAATCAATGTGAGCAAAATACTCTCCTGAGCGATGCTATGGAAGGTCAAACTAGTGTTAGGTCAAGGCAAATCTGTATTTGAAAAAGGACTTTCAATATAGGTATTCATATTTACTGAAAACACCACTAATTAGGTTTGTCATGAGCTGAGAAGAAAATATGTTTGTAAAAGGATTACAAAGGAGATCATGAGGTAATCTCAAGATGCTAACAGTGAGTTTGACATTCAGGACCAAACCCAGCCCAGGAACAATTGGTGTAACTACACTCAAATTAACAGGAATGAACTTAGCCCCGAGACCAGGAAAGTCGAGCTGGATTTGAAAAAAAGAAGGGGGTTCTGGTAACGGGGAGACTTCCTCTCTGGGTTACATCACCTAAGATATAACTGACATTTTAAAAAAAGTAATGAGTCTGCTGTAGCCAGAGTGCAAAAGGCGGAGGGCTTTCCTGCTAATTCAAGGCTTCCCAGGATTATTTTAATCTTCAGAATTTGTTTAATGCCAGATCCTCCCTTCACAGGAGTTACATTTCCAAGTGTCCTTAGCTAGAGTCTGATAGCTCTTTCTGACTAATAAATGTCACTGTTGAAGGCCTGCTCCAAAGATGACTGGAGTAACAGGAGCTTCTGAAACATGTCTTACAGACAGGTTTACAGTCGTCTCCTCTTTCAAAACCACTGCTCAGCTATGGGTTAAAGCAAGTGTAACAGTGGGGGTATGGTAGGGAGGAGTACAAACTGTTGCTTTCAAGATGAGATGAGACAGAGAGAAAAAGATTATGTGGCTACTGCCCAAAAATATTATGATTAAACTAGAGAATGCAAATACACAAGATGTTTTACGCTGCTAGGCAAGACCAGAACTGATATTAAAATGTCTCGTGAACATTATAATATGTTCAGAGCAGGGGGGTAGAAGACACAGAGGAAAACAGCAGAGAAGCCATATGGTCATAGCCGGTGGTCAATGGAAAAAACACCAAAAAACAAAGCAAACAAAAAAAACCACAGAAAGCACAGAAAGATAAATACAAATTTTGGGGAAGAAATGCGTATTATGACACTTTTTGTGCACTTGCACGAGAAGTTCTGGGCTGATGCCTCACTGCGTTGAAGCCAAATCTGAGGACTCTCCAAGGTGTGTTCCTTAAGTAAGCTACAATGGAAATGTTTTTTTCTTAAGTGAAGGAAGAATTACAATCCTAAAAGCATGCAGCCACAGTTTTGTGACTCACCGATCCACCTGTGCTACAAGAACTGGTATTTTCCATCACAATCTGAACGTATCTGATCTGAACCACTAGGGAGGTAGACTTCCACCTCAACACACTGAACCTCCTCAGGAGCCACCACCACAAGATTTGGGCAAGATCTGGGATAAGTAGGAAACGGCTAGTTCAATAAATAGCCTTGCAAAACCCAAGGAAACAGAATGATCCCTGTTCCCTCATCTTTCAGGTCTAAAACCTACCTCCCGACACCTTAATTTTCTACAGTAACAATCTCTATCCCCGCTTTGCATAAGGAAGTAAGACGGGGGGGAATAATTTTATGGCAGAGCAAATTAAGACAGTATAATTGACTGCAAAGAGGGAAGCAGTCACTTCCATTCTCAACTGCAGATACATTAAAGAATCACATATTCTGTGCATTGGTCTGTCATACGGGGACTGTTAGCGGTGGCGGGAACAATCTCTTCCTGTACCTGCCCCAAAAGCAAGCCAAGTAATTATATGCCACAAATATGGCTGCACATCATCGTCACTACGGGCCAGTGGGTACCTGAGCAGCACGCCGCACGTGTATGCATGACTGAAGATGGATAGTATGACATTTATTAACCATGCACATAATTAAAATCCTTTAAAAATGTCCTCAGAACAAAAATAACATATCTTGAATTCCACAGGACAACCCAGGCTGCCATCCTCAATAAGCCTCGTTACAGAGAGTTACACAGCTAAATCACTGGTATGGAAGCAGCACTCCAGGGACTGGTCTCATATCAGCCCATCTGCCTAATCAGCAACGAAGCAACACACACAGGAGCTCCACGAGCGCATTATGACAGCACAAGTACGTATGCAACAACATGGTGAACATGATCAGGGAACGGATCCGGGCTAAAACCAACCTGCTTACGCTGGCTAATCCTGCGCCTGGATCCAGGGCATGCTGTGGTGTCCTGGTTTCAGCTGGGACAGAGTTAGCTTCCTTTTTAGTAGCTAGAAGAACTCTGTGGTTTGGATTTAGCATGAGATTTGGTATGAGCTACTTGAGGATATGGTTTAATGGGGATTAGGGATGGCTGGACTCGATGATCTCTAAGGTCTTTTCCAACCTAGAAATCTATGAATCTATGAATGAGAAGAACGTTGATAACACACTGTATGTTTATAGTTGGTGCTGAGACATCAAGGACTTTCCAGCGTCCCATGTTTTGCCTGTGTGCAGGAGCACAACAGGCTGGGGGGAAGTGTAGCCGGGACAAAGGACCCACAACTTCTAACTTCTGATTTGGATTTAGGCTTAGAATTGAGGACCAAATTGGCCAATAGAGTATCCCATATCATGCAACATCATGCCCAGTGTACAGATGAGGGCTGACCGGGAAGCTGGAAATTCTTTCGGTCCCTCTCAGACTCTTGGAGTTCTCTTACTCTCTAGCTCTTTTTTCAGGCCTCACTCATCCAGGATCGTGGTGTCAGAAATAATCTGTTTCAGGATTGGTTGCTGGGACGGGACAGCCGTTGGTCACTGGGTGGTGAGCAATTACACTGTGCACTTTTTGGAATATATTATTATCATTATCTATATTATCACATATTATATTATTAAATTGTTCTTATCTCAACCCACAAATCTCCTTTTCTCCTTTAATTCTCTTCCCCATTCGCCGGGGATGGGGAGGGTGAGCGAGCAGCTGAACGGTGTTTAGTGCTGGTCAGATTAAACCACGACAGGCAGCACTAGCGGCGCAGAAATAGTTGCCGTTGCACCAATGCTAACACCAAAGCTTTGCTCAAGAGAGAACTTGCTGCCACCCACATGTGAACGACCTGAGAAGAAGAGATTCCGAAGTTCAGTTTTGCTACTGTAAGAACCATTTTTTTTCAAGAGCAGTCTGGGACTGTGCTTGCAAAGTACATTTTTTCATAATATAATCGCATCCTCCACTGAACCCCCACTAGGCTCAGGGGATACAGTTTTGAGCTCTGTCCTGACTTTCCCCCACCGGTCCTTCTTTTCTCTACTGTGCCCTTCTGATCACTTTTATCTGAATTATCATCTTTGTAAAACTTCTCCTATAATTGCTCCAGGAGAGAGACACTGCTACTGGCCTGTCCACAGAGGACTTTGTACTCTAGTCAGACTCCAGTGGTGTATTAATAGAATAACTGAAACTGGGTTAGGGCAACGAGCGATTCCCAACAAGGCGGCCCACCGGCTTTGTATGACTAGCAACAACAATTCCTGCATAGTGCTACTAGTCTAAAATTAGAGAAAAGGCCCAAGGAATAACCTACCTTCCACACTACAGGCAGACATCCCACTTGTAACCACAGAATCACAGAATGTTAGGGATTGGAAGGGACCTCAAAGGATCATCTAGTCCAATCCCCCTGCCTGAGCAGGACCACCTAGATTAGATCACACAAGAAAGCCATATAAGTACAGCAGATATTCAAAGCTGCCTTCTCTTGGGACAGTTAGCTATAATGCTGTCTGAGAAAGAAGAATTTGTAAAAGAGGTATAAATGTATACATCAATCAACACCTCCTCATGTATCAACTCTCCTGGCCATCTTAAATTCAGAGACAATAATATTTCTGCAACAAACTGGCATCACAGGCAAAGAGCTGGCAGGCACAGAGGTAACCAAAGTAATGTATGAATTTGTAAGATGTTTTCAATTTTGCAAGTTCTCCTCTCCCTCAAATGAAGCAGATCGGAAACAGCATCAAATCTGTACTGGGACCAGCGCTATTTAACATCTTTGTTGGAGACATGGACAGTGGGATCGAGTGCACCCTCAGCAAGTTTGCAGATGACACCAAGTTGTGTGGTGTTGTGGACAAGCTGGAGGGAAGGGATGCCATCCAGAGGGACCTTGACAGGCTGAAGAGATGGGCCTGTGAGAACCTCATGAAGTTCAACAAGGCCAAGTGCAAGGTCCTGCACGTGGGTCGGGGCAATTCCAAGCACAAGTACAGGGTGGGTGGAGAATGAATTGAGAGCAGCCCTGGGGAAAAGGACTTGGGAGTGCTGGTGGATGAGAAGCTCAACATGAGCCAGCGATGTGCGCTGGCAGCCCAGAAAGCAAATCGTATCCTGGACTGTATCAAAAGAAGCGTGGCCAGCAGGTCCAGGGAGGGGATTCTGGCCCTCTACTCTGCTCTCGTGAGACCCCACCTGGAATACTGCGTTCAGCTCTGGAGTCCCCAACATAAAAAGGACATGGAGCTGCTGGAGCAAGTCCAGAGGAGGGCCACGAAGATGATCAGAGGGCTGGAGCACCTCTCCTATGAAGACAGGCTGAGAGAGCTGAGGTTGTTCAGCCTGGAGAAGAGAAGGCTCCGGGGTGATCTTATAGCAGCTTTCCAGTACCTAAAGGGGGCCTACAGGAAAGCTGGAGAGGGACTTTTTACAAGGGCGTGTAGTGATAGGACAAGGGGCAATGGCTTTAAACTGAAAGAGGGCAGATTTCGATTAGATATAAGGAAGAAATTTTTTACATTGAGGGTGGTGAGGCACTGGAACAGGTTGCCCAGAGAATTGTGGATGCTCTTTTCTCCCTGGCAGAAGGAAGCGAGGTCATGGAAATGGAGAGGCAGAGAGGAGTCAGCCCAGGTATGGGGAAAGCCAGCCCAGTCAAGTAGCTTCTGTGGGCTCAGTGCATGAGACAGGACAGGTTTCATCAGCCCTGTAGACATGTTCCCTCTCCCTGAACACTTCCCTCCTTCTCAGCACTGCCATGCCACCAGCTTCACAATCATCACAATCCACCACATTGAATCTGTAAGAACGGGTGTACATCATCACTTAGCCTCGGCTGACCTGAAGCACCATTACCAGCTTCCTAAAGCAAGACCTTCCCACCGCCAGTTACTACGCATCTCACAGCAGCTGGTGAGTTAGCATCATCCGAATTTATTCCACTGGAACTCCCTCACCCCCGGCACCCGCGCGCACCTCAGCCAACTCCATTACTTCTGAGGAGCAAAGCTTTTGGCTGTCATGTATCTTTCAAAGCGAGTTAGCAAGGCTGTGTGCTCGCAATTCCCAGCCCAGCTCACGTTTCCTCTCCAGCATCCGCACACCTCCGAGCCCCGCACTACAGCACTGCCACCAGCTCCAACAAATCTGGAGACACTGCTGCTGAGTGGATCTGTTTATATCCGTAAAAATTAGTGTTGCAGCTCCACCTAACTTAAGCAGTTTTGCTTAGGAAATTACAGCATGGCATTCAACCGGCGGTTTAGAGCATGGAGGAGTAAGTGGGTACTGGCAGCATGTTTTTAATTAAGCAGGTAAAGCCTAGATTAAGCTACATCAAATGGATAGTGTTTCTTTAATTCGGTATTGTCGCTCTCCTCAGCCAGGCCATAAGGGGCTGGCCTTAAAATTCTTGTAACTAAAAAGCTAGTCTCATGACCAACTACATAATTGATTAAACACAACTGTGGGCTCCCATTATCGGGAAGTGCAATTTTCCCGGTGTCGCTTCGAGTCTGAAATACCTCAAGGGTAATTACAGACCAAGATGCAACACAGAAGGCTTTGAAGTAGGGAAAGAAAAGATTAGGGTGGCTGAGACGATCTGCGCCTGTTCATTTGTCCTTCACGGCAAAGACGTTAAGCCGCTGCGAAGCGGTGCCCCGCCAGCGCTGGCCGCCGCGGGTCCTGCCCGCCCCGGGGGTCGCGGGCAGCCCCGGGGGTCATGCCGAAAGCACCGCAGAGAAGTGGCCTCTTCCCTCCGCGGCCCTAATGAAAGTTTCATGCAGCTGTGCTCCTCTTTGCCTCGGATTTGGCATGCCTCGCTGCCCGCCGCCGGGCTGACCACTCCAGGCGGAGAGAAGTGCACTTTCTCTGACCAGCTAAATTATTTACCCCCGGAACAATTATATAACACGACATGCTGGGCTTAAAAAAGACCCTCTTTGGCATCTGAGGAAAGAGGCACGAAAACTAATTCAGAAATGAAGAGATCCAGTCTTTATTTCTAATTAATAACAGGTTAGAAGTAAAAACCGCTATTAGTGACAGAACATAACAAGGAAACCAAACCGGCATTGTTAAGAGGGCTATTTAAAGAAATGTTAATGAATTGAATTTGAAGTTCTTCTTAGTCAAGCAGGAAACAACTAATGGTTTAAAGAGGAAAAGTGAAGCATTATTAAACGCTGAATATTTATTATGTCAGTGACCAGTTTGCCAGAGGCTTTGAGGTGAGAAGGGAAGTTCAAATCCTTTCCACTGCATTTACAGCTACAGAAAGGTAAATTCATGGGCTTTCTCACACACCACACAAAGGCTTAGTAATTTGTTTGGATTAATAGCATATTGTAGAAGCATAACACTCACACTTTAAAACTAACAAATTCAGCAAGAGCACAGAATTATCATTTAACCATTACTGTCTTCATAAAAACAAGTGCTCTTAATGCTTTGCAGTACATCTTTAAAGTGCTTTAAAAGCCAACAGCTAATTTATCCTGCCACAACCTACCTCGTGGTAGGCAGGAATCGTTATCTCCCCTTTGCAGTTCAGCGAACAACAGGGAGTTAAGTGACTCGCCCAGGGCCACAGAGAAAGCCGGTTTCAGAGCTGGGTGCAAAACGCGCGCGCTCTCGGGGTGTGCTACTCCTCCAAGCAAACTTTGGGTAACTCATTCACAGTATGGAACTAATTAAGGAGTCTTTGAGGGTTTTTTGTCTTTCAGAACTAGTTTTTTCAGGTTTCGACACGCAAGTAGCTTTCTCCTTTGAACCATGGTAGAATTGGAGCTTTCTGAATGGTTCTGCTCTTCCATCCCAGCTCCGTAACATACGATACAAGGGCTGTAAGATCTGTCCTGCACACAGACCTAGCCAACGGACCCATTCAGGCATTTACAGTAGGACCTATTAGGAGAGAACACAAAACTTTTGGAACTTTCCTCGCTTTTGAGCAACACTCGTGCCCTGCACAGCACAAACTGCACCACAAAAGCTGGACATGAGGTCAAAAGTTCCCATATGGCCAGGAACGGGAATTGGAGAGTGAAAAGTGCCCAGTACACATCCTTGCTTGAGGCTTGAGCAATGCTTGCCTCTGCTTGTCTCTGGAAGCAGTGGTGGTTTGGAGCCACCTTTGTGTTTTGCGATCCCCAGAGTGCCTTTTTTTTTTACACAGGACTGCTCAAGGTTGAAACGATAACCAAACACAACACCTCCAAGAAGCCATTTCTGAGGCTGAGCGTTATCACGCACCAACTCCCAGAAAATAAGAGCATGAATTTGGATGTTATCACTCAGGGATTCCCCTGCTCTGCAGGTACTCTCCTGTAATCAGCTCTGCTGGCTTATTTTGTGTCAGTGGAGCGCCTGGCAAACCACCCCCACGCAATGAGGATCTAGGCTAGACTGCAAAGCATAAAAAGGAATCGTTCAACTATGCTGGTACATGGCAGCATGGAACAGCAGCCTCCCTCTGGCACCGCCAAACATAAGCCCATCATTAAAACACATAATATTTAGCTGCTATGGATATGACAATAACCACACAAACATTAGGTAATGAACCTCTGGCTGTGGGAAGTCCGCAAACAGGATGGCAGACCAAGTCCTGGCACCATGTAACAGCCTTGAAAAGAGCTGCATGGAAATTCCCGTTCTCATCCTGGGTCTGAGCGGGATGAGGTGGGCAGAGGATCTGCTCCAGACAGGCTCCTGCCCACAGAGGAACAAGCCAGCAGGTCTGATTGATAGCTGGACTGGAAAGGAGCTTTTATTTATATTATATGCTCAGCGAGTCCCTGTACCCATCATCCTCCATCACCTCTCTCAGATGCACCAAACTCAGTCCAGACTCCAGAAGGAAAGCCCCAAGAAACATAACTGCCCTTCCTTTCTCAGATATGTTACCTCTGACATTCAATCATGCACGTACAAAAAGATGGACGATGATTTCTGCCTATTTCTCCAACATATGCAAAAGTCCAGATAATGCCAGGTCCTACAGGCTAGGGAGGAACTTTGTTCTACCCTGTGCAACTGCAGAGAGCACGTAGCTGAGTCACCTCCTCAGTGCAAGCACCGGACATTCGTGGGTTTAGTACAGAAAGGTTCAAACGCTGCAGCCAGCGCAGATATCTTTATCCAAATGAGACTTAATTTGATGCTCGGCACCATCTCAGTGCCACGGGCACATTCCTGGTAGGTCACATGCACCAACTAGAGCTCGCACAGCAACTTGTGCCTACCAGGTTTTCACATTTCTGCACACAGGTACCCGCACAGTCAGTATCAGTGATAGGAATTTCACGTAGTA
The DNA here is from genome assembly GCF_009769465.1 of Tauraco erythrolophus. Classification (NCBI taxonomy): domain Eukaryota; kingdom Metazoa; phylum Chordata; class Aves; order Musophagiformes; family Musophagidae; genus Tauraco; species Tauraco erythrolophus. The sequence goes on along the minus strand of NC_141466.1, from coordinate 129,468,233 downwards.
TAGAGGAGGAAACAGACAGTGGAGCTAAAAGAATGGACATTATTTTCCCTCCAAAGCAGACAGGCTGGAATTAGGCTGTGTAACTAACAGCACCCAAGGAAAAAAAAAAAAGTAGAAAAATTGTGAACTGGATATCCACAAAATGTGAACCATTAAAAAACATTCACTGTTCGTGCAATGGCACATTTTAATCACACCACGTTCCTCATCGGCACTTGACTCTTCAGTAAGACTATTTTACTGCACCCATACTATTTTTTCAAACACTCAGAAAAGTCTAATTCAGTACATTAAAGCGTCTGTTAACGTGATTCTAGAGGTCAAACCCAACTTCCAAATAAACATTTGCTGGGTCTTATTTATTTCCACCAGATTTCACATTAAATAACTGTGTGTGTATCCACTACTGTTTAACAGCCAAAAACCAAAATTATCTCCGCACTTAGACCTATGAAACCATTATACCTGTAGTTCCCCTGAAAAAAGCATATTTAAACCTCTGCAACCACACATAATTTTCCTTGCAGGCAAGGAGCAATCAGCTGGAATTAAGCAAATATACTATACCCATAGCAACCCAATTTTGGGATTTCAGCTAATTCCAGTGATTGTTTAATCATGTGTGTTTCCCAAATATCTTTAAACTAGGGATTTGGATATCTCTTCCTGAATATACCTAGCTCAGTCCTGTACCAAGAAAGTAATCTTCATGAAAAAGGATACAAACGTTTTAGCTTAATAGCAGACATAGCCGATCATCTGAAATTCTGTCTAATTAAAGTGTTAACTTTCTATAGAGACTCTGATGTTTGCTCAAAAGAGAGGTAAAGCCGTGATGTTTGCAGATATCATTTCAGTTGTATTGCTTCCAGGGAGTATTTTATTTGTACAAACCTAGAATCCTTCTCCACTCCATGTAAAAAATAGATTAGTCCCTTGATAGCCTTGAAAGTCATATCACTCACAAGAAAATTAATAATGCATTACAAAGTATATAAATTTTAAAAATTAGAGGAAGTAGGTCGTAATGGTCCGAAGACCACTGTCCATCCCCGTTCACATCCAGCTTTCACAGAGAGTTTAACATCTTCCCATCTGACAGTGCAAAAAGGTACAAGTGCAATTATTTCTGACAATTTCCCGTTAAGCCCCCGGTGTCCTCAGCCGTCCCGCGGATGCAGCAGAGCAGAGCTACAAGTCCAAGACAAAAGCTCAGAGCAGCTGAGGGGAGGGGTAAAGCAGTGTCCAGGCAGCTGCTCCTCAGTGGCTCCAGTCCCCAGTGTGACCCCCCAATTTAGAAGATGCTCCCAAACGCCCCAGCACACCTCTCGCTTCAGAGGGTTGCACTGCAGCCCGCTGCACAGTGCCAAACGCAGGGTAATGGGTCTGGACCCCTCAACCCCCTTAGAGCAGCGGTTCTTTGTATCAGAGTGCTGGCAGGCAACAGGATTTGGAAATTTGCTGCACCGTAATAATGAAGAAGCATCGAGTCCAAGCAGACTTTGGTACATAGTATTTCTATGGCAATCGCTTCAACCCATCTATGGTTAAATGGCATTTTAAGAGAAAACAAAGAGAAAATAGAGAAAAACATGCATTTGCAGGATAAATACATCGTGCTTTGAGAAAAGCAAAGAAGACAGGACATCTTATGCAGGTCAACCTTATAGCAAAGCTGGCTCTCATAAGGTTAATGACCAAGAAAAAAACCATGCTTGATGTTAAAAGCAATATAACTGGTGGTTTCAACTGTGTAATTAAAGCATGCAAGCCCTCTTTCCAGAAGTTTCCATTAGAAAACTGCCAATGAAATGGGCAGGGGATTCGGCAAGGAAGCAGAAAGGAGGGAAAGAGCCCAGACCCTCAGTTATTTGGGGAAGTTCCCCAGTTTGCACTCTCGCAGTACACAGCCACTGTGATCCAGGGGACACCGGAGGAATTTTGGACTGTTCCCAGTCAGCACAGAGCTCAGCCTTCCCCACCTTTTGGTTAGAGCCATCGCTCTGAAGATGACCTGGAAACAAATTTCCAGTACCACTCTATTGCAGGTTGCTGTGGCACCAGGCACAGCAATAAATGCAGCAAGTATATGGCAATGCAAACCCAGGTTATTTTCTTTTGCCTATTTAAAATCAAAACTAGTCACCACTCCTGGGTTTGGAGGGCAGAGTGAAGCCCACCACCTGCTTCCTTCCTTGGACAGCAGCAAGCTCAGTGGCTGCGAGGGGCCCCCTGACGACGTCAGCATTGCCAGCAGAGTCTCCAGAGGCATCAACAGACTCCCAACCTCATTTCTAAAACATAGAGCAACACAGACATTTCCTCAGCAGCTGCTACAAATACTCTGAAAAATATCAGAGACCAGCTTTTATATGACTGCCACACACATACACAAAAAAAAAAAAAAGAAACGCACTACACCACATGTAATCACTCCCTCTGAGAAAACAAGTCGCAATGGGTTGTGCTGAGCTTCCTGAGCACACAGGATAATGAGGGAACAGAATATATGCCATGGGAGTTCAAACCTGAGTTTACCAGCACAACGCTACTCAAAAATTTTGAAATTCACTGCAAAATGCTGCCTGGAGTTTTTGTGGCATCCAGAATAACTTTAACAATACCTTCTTAATCTCTCACCAAGAAAATAAAAGCAGCACGGATCAGAAATAAAAGGTGTGCAATCTGCTAGTGCAACTTACACAGCTTTGTTCTTTTGTTCTGTTTTTTTTGCGCAACTTGAGCAGGTACATAAAGCTGTGGGAAGAGAGCATGGTGAAATGCTGGAGGGTACGTAACATTTCTGTTGCAGCCGTGTTCAGCAGCCAACAGGTCCCAGGTCTGCGTGCAGGTGATGCCATACGCAGGAGGTGACAGCCCTGAAGGGAACTGGGTGACACCCTGAAGTCCCAGGCTCCTGCTTTGCACAAGCACGAGGCTAGGGGAGGAATATCCCAGAGAGGGAAAACCTGAAGTCGTGGCTGGTTTATGCTGAGAACCTGCAAAAGTGTGCAAGAAGAGCTGTTCAGGTGAGCAGAGTGCTCCTGTCCTCAGCCCTCTGCACAGAGATCAGGGAACGGCTCTGAAAAAACAGCTTTAAAGCCAAATTGTGCCTATAAAATATAAATTAACAGAAATTCACTGTAGTGAATCAATCTATTGATTACAAGGGACTAATAGCTGAACAGGATAACTGTGATTTTAACACATTCCTTAAATGTAAACATCCCTGTTTCTTCGCTCCTAAAAAGGGCTTATTTTTCGTTTGTATTCCTTCTAACTCACTGTTCTTTGACTGTTCGGCACAATGTTGCAGTTAGAGCTGTCGAGCATCCTGCAGCCATAAGTACTTTTCAGACCAGTCATGAACAAACAGACTTCCAATCTCAATATGCATTATCAAAATGAGATTTTTTTCTCAACAGTTGACTATTAGGTTTACACGTTTACAATTGGCGACACCATATTGTTACATTTTGGTACTGACTTTTAACAATGTGCTGCCTAATTACATTTTGTATTATATTCTGAGTGTATAGGAGTATTTCATTCGTGGCCCCACTTTATTCTGCAATTTGTTTCTCAATAAATGCAAAATAATAAAATCCCAAATCCTAGTGTGTAGAGTATTTTTATTGACCCAAGTGTTCTGCTAGTAAACACAACTTTGATGGTTTCATGAGTGAAAGTTTATTAGGCTGTGTTAGTTTTAAAATACAATTGCCAGGGGACCGATGTTGAAATCATTTCTTACAAGACAAACTTGGTTTTGGATGCTTTCCCAGCACAAGCACCACAACGAAAGCAAAATGGCCATCCTGAGTCATGACATTTTGCATTCATTCTTGCAGTGGCAAATGTTTAAACATTTAATGCTGCCTGCCACTTGTACAGAAAGAAAACGAAAAGATGGCTTTGAAAGACCTATCCCCTGTTTGGTCTCCTCAGGGTAGTCCTCATAAATAATTAGCCAAATACTCTTCTTGTAGGTCCACCCAACTGATAGATGTCAGTCTGTCTGTCACAATAGTATCTAGATAATGGCTCATCTAATGCCTTGAGTTGCTTCATATTTTTAAATTAATTTATCTTTGTTTGATTTTGTGGGGCTATCCCCAGACCCCATCACTGAGAGTGAGAGAATTAGGTCCAAACGGTCCTGCTCACCCTAAAATTAGCGACCCAGCCCAAGGAGAGATTGGAGCTCAGATCAAGCACCTGAGCTAAGGAGCTGTTTTCCAGCATTACGGCCTCCAAAAAAAGGGTCTCTCCCGAAACATCACATCAGCCAACCAACATTTCAGATCTGGCAGCACATTTAGGGCAGTGCCACTTACCAAGAACCCTCTCATAGGAAATTGGAAGCAGAGACCCAAACCACAGGGAGGGTACGCAAGGGCGGTGTTTTGAAATACCCTCTGTGCACCAGGCCACTGAGCTGCCCGACAATTACACCATTTTAACCTGAAACCACCCTCCTTCCAGCTTTGAGAAACAGCACCCATGTTCTTATAAACTTTCATTTGAAGCAGCCAGGAGAAAACCCCACATCTGTCCCATATAGCAACAAAGTCACTTGTACACCCAAGGCTTTAGCTGCCCTCCCTCCCAAGCAGCAGAACCAGACCCGTTGGTACTGGGGCAGCCCCACGGACCCTGGCAGATCCATGCAGGCGACACAGGATCTACCCTCCTCTCTCTTACCTTGGGGAGCCACAGCTGGTGCAATACTGTTGCTAAAAAGTTCCCAGGTGTCTGGAAGGCCCCACAAAATAAAGTTTGGGGGATTGTTAAGAGAGCGTTCACTAGCAGTGCGCAGGGTAGGGGGGAAGAGCATCACCAAGGGAGGCAGGAGCAAGAGCTGTGCTGTTCCCCTGCCCACGCACCATATTGTCTTCCTCCAGCAAAGCCACTCCAGAGGCTTTTTGTGATGCCAAACAACACGAGCAAGGAGGAGGGGAAAAAAAAAAAAATAGCCTCGTGAAAACGTCCTGTCTGTTCATTTCCACAAGCACTAGCGAGACGTTCTTTAAAATCATACACATGTAAAAAGATCTAGAGGTTGCTGGTTAGTTTGTCATATATTTTTATAGGCTTTTCTGAATGGTTTTAGATTTGACATAGTAACTGACTGTTACTAGAAATAAACTGTAAGTCAATTCCATGCTTCCATAATTCACTGCCCAGGGTTGTTCAAAAAGATTTAGTGATACTTGTGATAGACAGCAAGCCTCTTGATGTTTTCATTTTCACTTAGTGCCTGTAATTCCTCAAACTTGCTGACCTCTACAGAACAGGATGGAAAAGGGCTCCAGAACTTCTTTGACGGCACTCACTTGCCAAAACATTTGAAACATTCTCATTTTGCCTCTTTTCTTTTCAGGGCACAAACACCAATATGGGAATAAAGCAATTGTTGTTGTTTTTAATAAGGTGACTGCTATTATTATCTCCATGACCAATCATGTGGTTTTAATAATTTATAATAGAACAAGTTAAACCCCCCTCCAAAAAAAAAGTATTTTTGAGACTCAGAATGTAAGTTCTCTTGACAGCTGCATATTGATATTTCTCTGACCGAGTGCCTTCATTTTGAACTTTAGCCTTTCTATAGACATTTCCTTCTTCTCTCCAAAAGTTAGCGGATATATTTTAAAGGCTCCAGGTCTGGATGTAAAAATACACAAACAAATCTGTGCCTACAGGGCCCTGCTACCGGGAACGTTGGTTAGCTCAGGCTAACAAATGTTTGAACATCCAAATACTCAGATCCATTCACATTCCTGGCAATTGCGCCTGAAACCCACGCAGGCGACAGCACCCGTTCCTGCTCAGGGAAGCTGATGGCCATGAACTATTTAACTGTAATAGTAGGAAGAGGTAACAAGCAAAACTGCTGTTGCGGCTCCTCTTAATGCAGGGTTCCCGGGACAAAAGCACCTTGATAGTATCAGCACGGATCTGTCATTACAATTTAATTACCAACAACAGGCCACTGACATTTGAAACTGTTTATCAGATTCTGATCCTGAAGGTGGACCGGAGGCCACTTCTCCTTCCCCCAGAGGGTAATTTCTACCTCAGCGGAAAACGCCGTATGGTTAGTGCCGGGCTGGCACTGCGCGTGGAAACCTGGGCGCTCGTTTTCTTTGCAGCAGCAGAGACGTCGCTGACGGTGCTGAGCACCGCTGAGGGCCATGGCCTTACCACCACCACGGAGCAGGTGGGAAGCAGCCAGGATCCACGCATAAGCAGGATTATTTGGGGAATAAACAAAAACCATAAAAAACAAAGTACAGCAGCCTGGCTTCTAAGTCAGGGTGTAGCAACAACTAGAGCGGGAACCTTCTTGGGATATCTTTAAACAACCAGTTTGGAGACCACCGATGATTTTCACCAAACTGGATCAAACCACCTCCAGCAAAACCCAACCCTACGGCGTTTGCAGTGCAGATCATTCTCAAAGCTACAGGTATTTCACAACAGATGGAGCGTGATTCAGCTTTATACCATACAGTCATACACATAAATAATATCCCAAAAGTCTGCACAGACAAAAAAAAAAAAAACCACCACCAACCACCCCACTCTCCAGAAAACTATTTATAGCAAAAAAAGAGTGACAGGAATTGCATTAATGTATTTTAATTCATTTAGATACCAGGTTATTAACCAAGAATTTAGAAGGATGGGAAGAAAAAAATAATTTATTCTAATTTGGGCTTTGCATGAACCTCAAATCAGATGGACCATCCACCTCTATTTCTTTTATTCTGCGCATTAACTATTTAACATTATTTTATTTTTCCTCTTTTTTGAAAAGGGAAAAAGAAATTGCAAGCTTTGCACACCCAGCAGAGCAGGCAAAGATCTTTTAAAATCTGTCTAGCAAGCCAGTGGCTCGCTAAAAATCAATCAGATAACAGAAGCCAGCACTGCTGACACAAAGCCATTAGCTTTTATTTGGACATTTTCACATATTGTCTAAACTTTGCCTTTTGTCTAGAAGGTTTACACCGCACATCCCCATTTACTCACTCACAGAGGAGCCCAGAAGAGGAGGTCAGTTGTGGCTCAGAAAAAGGAGGGAAGGAGTAAATTGCAAAAAGATGCACTGGAAAGCTAATGTGCCTCCTGCACTTGTAGCTGGAGTGCAGGAAAAGCCCCTACACACACAGACACGTAAACAGAACGTACAGGAAAAGCCCCTACACACACAGACACGTAAACAGAACGTACATTTTTTATGAATCGGGCCTTTCATTTTAATTGCTTCTTACAGCATAGGCCAATTAAGGATGAGTTGGCAGGATGAGGATCTTTCCCTCCCAGCTCATTCGAAGCTAGAAGAGGTGGAGTTTGCATTGCCAGAGGCTCTAATTCACACATTTGGCCAAAAATATTTGAACGTCATTAAACACCTCTAGCACAAACACTGAAAAGTAAAAGCTGAAGACCAAAAGTTACCCTTTGGCCCTCTCTCTTACTTTCAAATAAAATCAATTACAGCATCTCTACTTTTCTGGGCTTTGGAAAGATAAATACCAATAAATACAGATCTAGAATTGTACCTAGAGAAAGTCTTAGGTATGCAAGTGCTCTGAGAGCTCCCCTCCTTTTATCTATAATTGATCCTCTTCACCTTCAGAGTGTATCAAGGTCAAAGCTTAGTTAAGAATTCCTTTTAAAATATATTATAGACACTTTTCAGTATATGCTGTACATTTTGCAATGTGTGGATGATTGCAGAATCACAAACCCAAAGCACATTAATTGTAGAAGTAATCAGCCTAAGTGGTGAATATGTACAGCTTACAGATGTTGTATGGGTAAAGGAGCATCTTCCAGACAAAGGTGTCATTTTTTGTTATGTTTGGGGTTTTTTTTTGCCTCTGTACAACCACATTAAGCATTTTCAAACAAACATAATTAGCACTGAGGACTGAAATGGGATTGCAAGCACTCGCTACGCTGGAGCCAGACAGCGCCTTGTGACATTCCTTGTAGTTGGATCTAGGGAAACCCTGCACTAGTAGTAACGGGGAAGGATTTTACTGCAGGGAGGAAGATTGGGTGTTAGATCTGCCCTGCTCTGGGCGAGGAGCTCCTCTAGCCCTTGTGCCCACCCTGTAAATCTGTATTGAGAGCAAACCACCAAATGCCAAGACGTGTAACGGCGAGTGAGCCCTCTCGCTTCACTATTATTAACCGACAGCCAGGCTGGGTCAAGAGCGAGCACAAGCATCAGCCCAGGTCAGCCGCCGCACAGCGTATTTCAAACGAGGAGGTGGATCCCGGTCCCGTTTTTAACGGGCTGGTAAATACTGCAAACACCATCACTACAGGTTTTCTTAGCGAAAACCAAGACACTGCACAAGAGGGAAGGTTAAATCGCATGTTCAAGCCAAATTAGAGCACACTGAGCAAGTGTTTCACACTGCATTGAAGGGAATAAAGGGGTCTCGCTTGCTGCGGGGTGCGCACTTTTCATCTGAATTTTCCAGAAACTGAGAGTAAAAGATCTTCACAACCATTTCTGGTCTCAAAATCTACGCATCTAAGAGCCTAAAGAGCTTACGGTCTGATTTTCCAAAACATCTACAGCTCCCCAAGAAATCAAGGTAAATAGTACAAGTGGCATCTTCAAAAGCAGGCCCCAGGTCTGCTGTGCTGTCTGATCCAGCCCACCACTGCTGAATTCAGTCAGGAACGATAAAGAAAAAGAAAACTTGATAAAGAAAATGAAAACCTGGCAAAAGTAACTGTGTAATCCTAAATTTAAAAAAAAAAATAGAAAAAAACCCTTACATTTCATGATAAACATTATAATGAAGTCTCTAATTTTTCTAATGAAAGAATTAACTATCAAGATAAAACTAAAATGATTTATGAGATTTTCAAACACCACAGAAATAAAATAGTAAATCAGTCTAGGCAGTAACTATTCCATCTCAACTTGCAGTCATTAACTCTTTGCCAGCTGTAAAGACATCCTAACAACTTCGTTTAATTCCATAAGCCTGCCTATAATCCAGTACTAAACAATAATTACTATTGACTCGTTAAACAGGAGATGAAATCTTTGCTTCAAAATACATTGGAAGACATGAGGAGAGGATCACTGAGAGCCTGTCTGTGAAGGCTAAAATGCTCTTCAAAAAAAACCCTGATTACAAACTTCTGAAACTTTAGGGAGAGCACCTGGTCACTGCCAGCTCCATTCCCCATCTCTCCCACCTCTGTCCCCTGCACTCATCCTGCCACGGCAAAAATCAACCTGCTGTACCACGGTGATTTCAAACCCTGCAGCTCTTGAGCAGCTTCCCTCTTATTAAAGCACAGAATATACTGCTTGTTGCTAGACACAGCCCCCTCCCTGCTCTCCTTTCTCTAATGGCTCTTCTCACGATCTGCAGCAAGGATCATTTAATCTGTGAAGAATGGAAATTTCAGTGTTTGTATATCGCCAGTTATTACCTTTTATTTCTAAATTGTGTATTTGGAAGAGGAGGAAAGACTTAATGCCTTTATTTGCTGCGGAGCAAATGTTCAAGGATACTGCAGAAAGCAGTTTATCCTGGCATCATTTTAGATGCTGCAACTAGAAAGTGCTCCGAGCCCCTCGGCTGCCCAGCCCTCGGCACAGGCGCACCCGCAGCCAACTCACGCACCCCACAGCACCTGTTGCCATTTCCTGCCCATTGCAACGCCACTGTTTGGGGGCAAATGGGTTACATGTCCACTTTTTGCATTTATCCTGATCACCCTTTTCCATGCCAACAGTGGTGGAGGCGCTTCAAAAGGCAAAAGCCAGGCAAGACCCATTGTGGCAGCAGCAAAGCCGCTCCGCCTACCCCTTCGTGCCAAGGAAAACTCCAGCAACGCTGCCTCTTTGTGCTCCGATGCAACCAAACAAGGCAATAATGATGAAATGCAAATGGATACAAAAGGCGAAAAGAATAATAATCTAAAAAATCTGCATGCAGCAACATTTAAAGGTAGCTATACATTAAGCAAGGAGATGGCAAAGTCCTTTTGACTGGCTTATGAAATTCAGGTACAAATAAAATCCAGGAGGCAGCGCAAATGCTGCCCTCACAATATTTGAGGCAATGAATATAAAAAGAGGAATTGGAGTATCAAAAATAATTACGTGAAAATTACAGTCTTTATTTTCCCAAGAGCTTGCCCACCTGCAAGTCCTGGTTTTGCCCATATAATCCTGCATTTGCCTGAGCAAACCGCCTGACAGGGACGAAGGAAGACTCAGCATGCTTGTGCCAGAGCTCAAATTCATCCTGCAAGTTTCAGAGACCCCTGAATTATTATGGGAATTAATCAACGGAGGAGTAGGAATTCAGCCTAAACGTTCATCCTTTGGTGACTTTAAGTTACATCTAGTATCATTATTTTACATCAAGCTTCTGAAAATTATTTAATTTTTTTCTCTGTTTCATGCCAAGGTCTTAATCTTTACTGCACTGGCAGTGAGAACGTTTTAAAGAATCATTTCCCGAGACACATTTAATACATTTCCAGTAAATTGTACATAAACCTGTCCAGCTGGCTGGGTCATTTAATCAGCGACACACCCACTGAGTGCAGGATGCCACCTGAGATTTACCTCAATGCTTTCAAAAACAAAACGATGATGGGATAAAGCTTTGCTAATGTGTGAGTGCGATGGGGAATACAATGATAACTGCCCACTAGGGAGAACAAGGATCTTTTTAAGTTTTGTTATGGGAAAGATTACATACGGGATTAGACAAAAGGGTTTTGAAGATCAGCACTGAAATTACACTGGCTTTAGAAAAAGCAGCATAAAAATGCTGGTTGACTATTTAAAACCACTTAAAAAACAGACGGTAAAGTTTATCAAGTGTTTCTGAGCTGTGTCCTGCACTGCTTTCAGGGACTGCTAGACACACTTGGGAATACAAACAGAAGTTTTCACGGGATGAGGGGTCTGAGCAGGATCTGCTATGTCAGAAATAAAATACCAACAGTCACTTGCACACAGTCAGCTTCGCTGAACTCATACCAATACGGAATGTTTAAGATGGGCTTTTTTTAATGGCTTCTCTTATGAATATGTTTGCTGAATCCAAGCCGAGGGGGAGGCAGGGAAGGATTTTTTCATTTTTCACAAGCTATTTCTGATAAAGGGTGCAGAGGAGGCAAAGTGCTGAGGAAAGACAACCTTCAGAAGCCAAATGTAGGCAAAGGAACACCAGAGCAAGCTGCTTTGCCTCCAAATAAAAAAAAAATCTTTGTTTACGGTACAAACAACAGAATCCTTTCCCATGGGTAATCTTGTACCTTTACCAACAACGTCACCAACAGAATATTAAGGGTTCCTCTGGATGGGGAGCCCACATGTCCCATTAGGAGACAGAGGTTTGGGAGCAGCACAGGGGTCCCGCTGTGCAAAACGTTAGCACTTGGTATCGCTGAAGCCCTTAATGAGAAGTTGGGTGACAAGTTATGGTCCAGTCTCCTCCCTCTGTCCTCACCACTGCTTGTGGCTCCCTCCCCACCTGGTGCAGTTCTCAGAAGTTGAGACACACTGGAATCCTCTTCGCTGTTCATCACTGCCGTTTAAGTGAATTTAATAAAATTATTTTTCTAAACTGTTTTAGACGCCATATCTATAATCCATAAAATTTATTGTACCTTTATGTAGAATTATACTGGAGTTGAACATATAAATCAATTTATAAGGTCTAATGACATACAAACGCTTAAAAACTAAAGGCGATGTAGTAAATTCAAATTACCATTACAAATGTAAGCTTTGTAGTCAGTGTGTGACCCGCTAAGGATTATATTTAACTCCCCTGAGAGTGGTTTATCATAAAACTTTATACTTTTATTACAGTGAATTATTAACTCCTCCATGATGTGAGTCATTCCATGCTCTGACTACAGCTTTTTTAATGACACTATAATAGACATCTTGCTAATAGCAGTAGGATTGCTACCTCTGAGGTTAAAAAAAAAAAAAAAAAAGACAAAAAAGGAGGAAAAGAAGTGAAAAGAAAAGACACGCAAGACAAATATGTGAAAATGCATTTCCCAACAGATTATAAAATAAGGGCCTATAAGATGACCCATTCCAGGCCAAACTACACAGAGGTCATTAGAGTCTTCTGACCACATGGAAAACCAAGTTTACCAGGCTGGTATCTGAAAATAATCAAACTGTTTTACCCTCAGAAGACATAAAAGCCTGGATGATTACGAGGACTTTTTTTTCTTTTATATGGAGAAAAATATGTTTTTCTTCCTGATGCTACAAGTTTAATCAAGTGACTTTAAGCCATCTTCATACAAACTACTTGAAAATCACTGCTCCTTCCAAGGAAGCTACCACAGACTTTTCCCAATCAACATCTGCACTATCTCCAGTGACCTGCAATTTAATATCCATATTTCCAGACCATCCCTCAGCTGCTGGGACTTGTCCAAAATCCTGGGAGATTTCTAAGCTTGGTGACAATCTCAGGCCCACGGTAAGTCCAGGGTTGACTTCGTTATCAGAAAAACAAATTCAAAGGAGGTGCGCTTCGCTTCACCTCTTTTTTGTGTTTTATTGCAAATTTCAAAACAGGTCTGCCCAACCAGGAAATGTCACCAGGATAGATGAATTTCTCTCTCCAAAAACCAAGCTCTGCTCCAAATACATTTCCAACAAAAAATGACTGGTTTTAAGATAAAGCTAGCCCATTTCTGACCAGATTTCCACATCTTGCAAGCACAAAGGATTTTTCTGTATGTTTGGATACAATTTTAAAATGGCATGCACACATTTCTCCAGAAGAGAATTCTACCAAAAAGTGACTAACTCCAATCTGAAGCATGTCAAGTCATGTGGCATTACGCAAAAATGAATCTGTGGATATTTTTTAATTATACTCATAAAAAAATAAAAATAGAACTTTCCCAGTTCTTGCCTCTTCAAGATTTTTTTAAAAACACTTGTAATTACTAAAACACAGTCAAAAAAATCAAGGAGACAAGCTTCCTGTTTCTTCACAATATTCATCAATCCATTGGCAGTACTCATTTGCTAGTAGTGTGACCACAGAGCTACTGAAAAACACCAGAAAGATTAAAACTGGCAAAGAGGACCATCAGTCTACCTGTATAGCCAAAAAAAACCATAATAGAATGGGTTGAAAAAACGGTAATGCGTTACAAGTTATTTGGATATTCAGGAGCTGCTCAGACCTCTCTATATGAGCATCTTCCATTCAATGAGTCTATTTGTGGTTGCTCCTTTTTTGGATGGAGGCAATGGTTACCACTGCGCTTACTGGAGGCGCCCTCGTGAAACATCAAAAGGACCCTGCACAAGGTTTTGCAGCAGTGCAAAACTATGCGGGGAGAATAACTTGCAGAAAATTAAGTCCTGCCCCACAGAACTGTGCCTATTTTATCTGTTTTTCCTAGAAGAAAAGCTTCATTTTTCAGCCTTCCTGTGGCTGCAGTGAAGGCTTTCAAGGCAGAGGGCTTATAGCTACAGGCCTTTTTATATATTTTGGGTTTGACTGATTTTTTTTTTTTTTTTTTTTTTTTTGCAATAAGGTAGAGTTGAGGGTGAGAGAGGCAAAGCTTTTTTATCTAAGGAAACTATTAGTATTCCTAAAACCACAATGAATTATACGAGAGCAGAAGGCCTGACTATTTAAATAACTTTGTTTTGATGAATTCGCACTGATCTCTATTTGCATTCTCAGGAAAGACTTCATGTTTCGGAATAAGCAAAAGGATTGCATTGCTGCATACAGCCAGGGGAGATTTACCAAAGAGTAGCTTTCTGCTTAGCATTACTGCTTAGCCCCAGTTTTAGGCCAGTAAGGACAGGCTGTCCCTTTGCAACAGTGGCACACATCTCTCTTCCTGCAGGGATTTTCCCACCATCAAAAGAGGAATTTGCCTAAGCCTGGTGATAATAAAAAAAAAAAACAACACACCCACCAACAAACCAACCCTCTGCTCAGTGCCACTCCACTAGTAGTTTCTCGGGCAGAACTGAAATAAAGGAAAGTAATTGCACGTACAAACTCAGCCTGTGGAAAAGCAAAAAGTCTGCTGTTGCAACACTGGAAAACACTATCTTTACACAGGTTTTATGGGGCAGTTTAGTGCTGTGCTCCTGTTTGGGTTTTTTGTGTCTCCAGTCTTTCTTTGTCAGCGTTTATTTATTTAACTATAAAGCCTCCATTGAGGCTAAGGTTTGTTTACAAGTGGTTCCCAGCCCAGAGAGCAATTAAATGTCAGATTTACTAAAGCTTCATAAAGTTACAAAGGTCAACCACCACAGTGACACCAGAGCAAACCTGCGTGGCCACTGTGGATGTCACCACTGTGTGTGCTCACCCTTTCAGAGGCATGGCCACGACATGGCACCGAAAACTGCACCATTTCCTGGAGACAGCCCTGCTGAAGGCAGGTCCTGTTTGTTCATCATAAAACCTGGTAATTAACCCACTTCATCCCCTGTAAGTCCACTGACCCCGGATCCAGTCCTGAGCACCTCACCAGACAAACGTCTGTTTCCCTTCAAGGGGAAGGAGAAACATGCACACACGGAAAAGAGTTACAACTAATTTTTTTTTTTTTTTTCTCTTTCTGAGCCAAACGATCTCTTTATAAAGGGACACAACAAACTTGGGACAAACTAATGACCCACCTACCCTCCACTGCATTTGATTTTAAGGTCATAAAGAAACTCCTTCATGGCACCTGCCCGAGTTTATAATAGCTGGAAACTCAGGGTATGTCAGGTCTCCTTTTCCATCTACTCAGGACTTACTCTGAGCTGTAAATGTATTCAGATATTAGCATTCCTACTCATTTTACAGGTGATTAAAGGAATAACAGGAACAAACTGCACCGTGAAGGATGGCACAGTCCACTGTCACGTTCACCCTTCAGTGGTTTGCAGCAGGGTTTATCGAGGTACCCTGAGGCAACTTACCTCTCCATGTAGCTACCAACATTACATGCTTAATGTTAGCTAAGACCAGTCTGTGACTTATATTTCGTTATCCGCCATTGCAAAAGATTCAGTTCAGAGGCGACGTCTGTAAAGTTTATGGTGGCAAACAAAAGAAATCAAAGCAAAGAGTTTCTCTGCCACAGATAGATGGGTGGCCCAAGCAAGAGACAGCTGCCTTTTGAGAAGCCTTGGGGAAAAATGCAATTTCTTCCAAGAAACCACAGGAAACGGCAAGGCTGGGCAGACCAGCATCCCTGCA
The DNA here is from genome assembly GCF_009769465.1 of Tauraco erythrolophus. NCBI lineage: Eukaryota > Metazoa > Chordata > Aves > Musophagiformes > Musophagidae > Tauraco > Tauraco erythrolophus. Next base: position 129,452,967 of record NC_141466.1, on the reverse strand, counting down.
AGGTGCTCCAAATGCTCCTGCTGAACCCAGAGGCACAGGTTTGATTCCTTCTCCTTCACTATTCAAAGCTACTGTAGTCTCCTGGCATTCCCTGTGCATAAGATTGAAAAGAAACTCCCCAAAGTCCCTGCCCTGCCATACAGGTTGTGCCAATACACAGAGTCAATCAATACCACAAGAATTTGGGAGTTCAGTGATAACGCTCCTTCTGACAACCACGTCTTGCCAACACGCCTCTCTGTCAAAACAGTGGCACTGCGCATTACCGAGCAAATTGCCAACTTTCTGCTTTAACAGACATGGGTACAGCAACTTGATCAGGGTCCAGTGTTTCATAAGCTCTGTAACTCTGAACTCTGGTGCATTTTAATGCTCAACTCCAATGCTGCTCCTCAGCAACTGCTGGTTTTCTTTTTCTTTTTTTAACATCTAAATGTCCTTGTTTCTGAGAAGGAGATGGTGACGAAAGAAAAAAATTAAGAAGTATGGTGAGTGATTTCACATTCAAATAAAAGAGGTGCTGTACTTCAGGAAGTTATAAGCACCTGCAAACAGGAGTTTATAATGAAAATGCCTTTTCAACCATAACTATAGTGTTGCAGTAGTAACGCTCTAATACAAAAAACTATCCTATTAAATCTAAAGAGTTAGATTTAATAAGACAGTGATTGTATATTAAATAAATGCCAAATGATTATTAAAAAATCTTTTAACTGAGGTTTAACAACTCTGTCTTATACTTGCTGCCTTATTACACCCAAATATAATGCATGTACAAGAACATGCATTTAAACTATTGCATAAAGCACACCAAGAAAAAAAGTTACAAATGGATTATTAAAATTCAGAAGAAACCCAGCCTTTGAAAGGTGCAGTTCACACCTTGGGGTTAATGAGAACAAAGTCAGCAGAGTTGATTACCAGATCCGAAATTGCTGAGTGCGTCTGCTAACAATGGCCCCGTTGCAGCCCCGCTTTGCGGAGCAGTGCCCAACGTCCCCAAATTTCGTGTGAGATGCTACTACTCTGAGCACACTCCTCTACTCAGTGGGGCTCTCAGGGAACATCCAGTTTTCACTACCTAAAATCACGGTAGAGAGAAAGGACAATATGCATACAACAGACATTTGAAAGGTAGGGGCTTTCAGGCAGGGAAGGAAGGGGACACAAAATGTTGAATAGGCGTGCAGAAATTTTAGCAGCTTACCTAAAGTCATTAGGAAGCAAATACCTTAAGTGACAGAAATTATACGCTGCTACTGTACCAAAATCCTTGAGGTCATTTGAGGCTAGTTTTTTCCTTTCTTTATTTATTTGCTTTTAAGTTTGTAAATTCAAGTTTAATCAAGGTGGCCGAGAAAAGAGATTAACCTTAAACTCTATTTCTGGCCAACAAGAGATGGAGTAAATGTTGCAGCAGGCAAGCAAAAATGCATTGTTGACAAATGACTCCATTTATAGTCCAGATTTCGGACACCTTGTCCTTAGTCACCAGTGACATCTAATTTGTCCCTAAAAAAACTAGCCCTTACATCTTTGTTACTTTAGGCTTTAGGTTAAGACATGTGGATGTCCCTCATAAATCTGATCTCCTATAGGGCCTGTCTCTTTCCAGTAGCTTCCCAGTTGAGGAAAAAAAAACCCAACAACAAAACCCCAAACCCACCACTACCCTTTCTTTTCCTTCCTGTTCCAAAGATCTCATCAGGAATGAAGAAATTGTCCTAAATTTAGACATGCTAATCCCACAGCGTTTGTGTGAAATAGGTTAGCCAGACTGAGAACAAAAGGAGGGGAGCAGAAAGCTATAAAAAGCAAATGAAGGAGAGAAAAAAATATATCTACTGTACTTCACTGGCCAGAATCACTGTGGGTATATACCATACAGGGACATCCGTCAGCACTAATCAATACGTGTGGTGTTAGTCATGGATGATAAATTTGAAAGGGATTATAACTGTAAACAGTGATCAATAGAGACTTGCTGGAGGAGACAGAGAGGAAAAAACAACCTTAAAATGTTACACGGTTAATAAAGTAAGGGGTCAGTCTTAAACAAAACTCCAGTGAGACCCACTTATTCCAGAGCTATTTCTACAAGGAGGGGGGAGGAGGGGAAAAAAAGCCCTACCGATTTTCAAAAAGCAATTGCTACTAAAAGGGCACATTATTAATTTACGGCATATTTGCTGATCTCCCTGTTTCGAAGTCACATCCTCCATTAATGTTTGGTTGGAGATGTTTTACTGGATGTAAGCTGGCATCCCCGAGACCCCCAGAGAGAAACTTGCTTCCCTCCTCGCCCTGCCCCCCTCCTTCCCCCCTTCCCTACCACTGACTTCACTATGGGCACATGAGTGATCAGAGCGTTCACGACGGTGACATTCCCCTCCGCAAACAAATTCATCCAGGGCTTCAAGTAAAAAATGCAGAGAGCCTCTGCTGTTCACCCACAGATGAATGGAACTATCTGTCTTGTCACCAGGGGTCGTAGCAAGAGGTTACTGCGAGTATATACCTTGGCTTCTGTGCTGACGTTTGCAAGCAGCTCCCTTGCAAAAAATAAAATAAAATAAAATAAAAAATCCTGCCATATCAAGCACTTATCCAGTCCCTCTAGAACCCTTCTCAGATCATGTCTTTCCACACCTTTGGAGTCACAGCTCCAGGCTTGACATATATATTTTTTTTCTGCTGACCTTTTAGCGTCCTTTCTGCCACAGTGTGTAAACCATAAGCTGATATATGAAGGCAATTTTTAGTGGTGCCACTTGTATCTGAGTGATTGCACACGCTTTACGTTTCTGGCCTGCCACCCTTCCACCTTTTGAAGATCTCTCTATTTCTTTTAAAGGAACTGCAACAGAGGTGAAAGGAAGTTTAACTGCTTCAAGACTTTGATGGCCCAAGAGCACCTGTTTTGGGTTTTCAAGAAGATACGCTGCAGATTGGCTGACCAGTGCTTATGCTCAAACACTAAATCTTTCTTTTCTTGTATATAGACTTGCAGGGGTTGAAGGAGGGGAGGGGAAAGGCTGTGTAAAGCATTTCCCAAAATTTAAGCTGGCAGAGATCAGTGATCACAGCAGGGCAGCTTTGCAAATATGTTACCGATAAGCTCCAAAGATCTGGAGTTGCAGCCGCGGGAACTGCGACTTACGGGGCATGGGCCTCTGAAGATTTTCATCGCCAGAGCAGGGGGATACTCTCTGGGAAGATTTGCAGCAGACAGCTTCGCAGAGGAATTTTTTGTTGCGTCTCTGCCACTCCCTACCCTGGTCGCAGCACTGGTGGTGAATCACTCGGGAGAACACAAACAACGAGATGGCATCAACAATTCCTTAGAGATTTGCAGCACACCAAAACAGTAGACTCCCACATGGCCACCAAGGGGACACACACAACATAAGCATTATAGTGTTGCGACAATCCTTTCCTAATTTACTAGTTAAATAGAAAAGCAATATCAACAGAATAGCAAACCGAGGAGGACCACCTAGAGGCCAAGATGACCCTCTTCAGAATGGTGGCTATCTCCTCCAAGGCAACAGATGCACCATCTTGCAAATGTGGACCCTCAAAACCAACCACACAGCATCCTAAAACGGGGTCACAATCTCAAGCAAAGGGACAGATGTGGTCAGAGCCTGCAGAGTCCTTGTCACCAGCTACAGCTGCATGAATGGAGGAACCACCTGCAGCCACTGAACTCGCAAGATCCCAAATCAACAGCAAAACTAGGAAAAGTCTGGTTTTATCCTCACATCTCCAGTTCAATGAATGGTTACCTGGTGGAAGAGGGAACAAGGAGGTGATCTGTCACTGGATATGATTGTGTGGGAGTCTAAGAAAGAGTATAATTCAAGAGAGACGAGGGAGATTTGGAAGAGGGAAGATGATGATGGTGCAACCAAAGGGATGTTGAGATTTTGGGAGGAGAAACAGAGCAAAGCAGTGGAAAGAACAAGTTAATAAGAGATGGAGGAGAGTTCACAGGGTTAAAAAAAAAAAGTTGAAAACTGTCATGAGGGAGCACTACCAACAGAGCAAACCTAGAGCCTTGTCTGAATCACCTGGACAAGCAGCACCTACAAAGCAGGGAGGATTTGGTGCGGGATAAAGGTACAGAGTTAATGCCAAAAATCTATTACTTTTTAGCAGCAGAAGCGGAGGACCACATGGCTGCCTTCAAGTTGGGGATGGGAGGTTTCCAACCAAGCGAGTTTCTGCATAGTTGCCATGGGCACAATTTGTGCTCAAGCTGTGCGCAGAGGCTAGGATTTGGCTTGGGGCCCCTGGGTTAAACATTACCTTTACAACACACTGTGTGGGTGCCTTTCCTGGACAGGGGGTGACAAAACAAAATTCTCAGGGACTGTCTGATGGGTCATCAGAAGAGACCCCGATGGGTACCTGTGTGGCACATACTATAGCAGGGAAGGGAAGAGACCCACCAAGCAGAGAACCAGCAAAAGGCTTTGACTGTCCTCCTTGGGTCTGATCCAAAGTATGCTTTCATCACACAGTCATTGATTTAAGAGCCGGACTGAGACCTTTCTTCCAATGGGAGCTGGATTCCCAGCTGCCTTTTTTTCAAATCTTGGCCTTGGCATAAAGGAAGTATAAATAATTTTCATTTCAAAGAGGGCTGCAATTGCCCTGTGTTTTAATGCCGGGACACTAAGAGTAGCCTCTCCTGCATGACACTGGGAAGCATCACCCATCTCACCTCCAAGGGCCCTTCCTCCCCGTCTGAGGTATCCCCCAGTACAGACTGGGTTAGCAAAGGGGCAAAGCCCTGAGGGACAAGCAGGCATAAAGCCACAGTTTCTGTGCAAGGTTGTAGACTCGCACTAGTGGTCTAGTGACCCTGATGATATTGATAACAATTAGTAGACAGAGATTAAAATGGAAATGAGGGAAGGATTCGTCTGTCACTTTATCCATCAGCTGTAGCTTGCCCCAGGCAACAGACACACACTGGGCTTTTTGTTTTGTTGTTATTCCCTTGTTCAGCTCAGTTGGTTTCAGCAGTTCGCTTAGTTATTACTAAATTTTTCTTAAAACTGCTATAAAAAGGGTTTTTTTTGTCAAATACCCGCCACTGACAACTCGCAGCACTGAGCGTGCAAGCCATCCCTGGATGTGTCTGCTCTTGCTGCCTCCACGATGCTGGAGGTGTCGAAGGGCTCTGCTTTGTTCTTCCTATTTCAGTATTTCAGTAGCTTCTGCTTCTTTTGTTATTTTAATACTTAGGAAAGCAATTGAATTGCTAGGGCTAGAGCCTGAAGGTCCCCGTTGAACTACGGACCCACTAACAGCAAAGGCAATGGCAGTACTAAGCTATTATATGGCCATGACGTTCAGGCTGGATGTAAGGAGATGTGGAGGAGATGTGACAGCGTGTCCCCTCGGTGAAACCTGTCCCATCCACCCTCTTCTCACGAGACTGTAAAATGCCATTTCCTGCAATCAGAGGACACATCTCCTGAATGTTTCCTGAAATTAATTTCTAAATCTGATGACCACTCACATGTTCATCTTGTGGGTTGCAGAGAGGGTTTCTTTAATCCTAAAATGTCATAACTTGGGGGGAGAGTGAATTCTTGTGCAGTTGTTATAAAATTCTGGTTCACAATCACTAAGTCGTTTTGGTTCAATAGTCCATCCAAAAGACAAGGGAAAAAAATCTCCTCTGAGTTTGGAGTGACATTAAAACACACTCTTACACAGTCTGTAACATGGAGCTTGCTTCATGGTACCAACACCTTCACCCCACTTTCTTGTCCTCTCTTGTTGTAGCTCCTCAGCCAGACTGTATCTCCCAGATGCACCTTTGCTACTTTTATTAACATCCCACTCCAATGTACCCTACACATGATAAATAACAAGCAACTAGGCAGACAGAAAGCCACCCTCCCCCTGAAAAAAAGCAGATTCAGTGTTCACAAAGTATTAGAGAGCAGGCTCACATCTGCCAGTCTTTTCATGGCTTCTGCTGTCACTAGCTTTGCCGATTTGCTCCTGGGACAAGCGTGGGCACAGGCACGGCAGGAGCTAGGGGGCAGAGCTCAGGTCCCCCCCACAGCTGCTGCCCACACTCCAAGTCCTCAAAGGATGTAAGCGAATAAATAGACAAGATACCTCTGCTGCTGTCGGGGCACCGGCACGGAGAGAGCTCCTTCCTTCCTGACTTAGCGCAGTCAGCAGTGATTAAGGGCTTGCTCTCTAAGCTTAAAAAGACCATGCTTTGGCCCTGATCCTGCAAAGAGATGGACAAACGGTTGTCATTCACGCAACTTCACTGTGGATTTAAAAAAAAATGTTGGAAATCTGCGATTTCCCAATAGGAATGCAATTGCTGTTATAGATTGAAATCTTGCTGGAAAGAGGGACTGGTCTGCGGTAACACACCGCGCAGCAGGTATTCCGATACACCGCGAGAGAAGGAGGAATGATTTCTACCTCCATCCCCACATTTCCCAGCTGGGACTAAACCTGAACAACCTGATTTATTACACCTGCTTTTCACGTGGTTAGCTGCAAATGTTTCTCAGGTTTCTACCGCTGTTGATGGACTACTGACTAATCAAAAAGTCAGGAGTGCAAATTTGCAGTACTGGCTGCTAGCCAGTTTACCCATAAAAAGGTTTCCAAATGGTCACTGAGCCCTTAACCCTGATGAAAACAGCAACAAAGACACTGCCCCAAGCTCCTGCTCCTGCCACGGTCTCCTTCTCACTTTGTTGCACGCAAACATCATTGTTTTTTTCAAAAGAGCACAATTCCAGAACATCCAGTGGAGAGGCCTTTCTACTCATTAGAAGCTACGTGTGGGTGTGAATTATTTTATATCCTCCTTAGAAATTACCAGACCACCTCAGAAAATGATTAGTTTTCACATAAGGTGCCAGATCTTCTGGTCCATTTAGGCTGCTTTATGCCACTTTGACGGCTCAGCTCAGCCCTAAATAAAACAGGCTTAATTATCCTTAGGATTTCTCCTGCCTTGGGAAATCTCCAGGTAATGTGGAAATGCCACAGGGACTCCTACACCACCACAGCTATTAGCGGCGGAGCGCAGTGGCAGGGCTATCCCCACGCCCCATTGATTTCCTGCTGCTGTGGCTGTGGGCATCTGGCACAGACAGGGGCCACCCTCGGGCTGATGCTATTTATGCCAAGGAAAGGCCTGGGAGTGGGATGGCCCCAGGGCTACTGCCTGAAAATAACCTTGGGAGGCCAAGTCTAAATCAAACACGAAATACGTATGGTTTGGTTGGAACGTCCTACGCCAAAACAGCCTGGCTAATGGGAGGAAAGGGGCTCATCAGTTTGGAAAACTTCTCCCCTCGTTTTCCAAAGCCCTCACTCTTGCAGGAACACAAGGGACACAGATGTACACAGCCTCTGAATACGCATCTCTTCTCAGAAAACCAGCCTTGCCTGCTACAGTCACTCTGGATAGTCCCGCTCCGAAAGCATGCCAAGCCCAGGGCGCTGCTCTTACACAGAGTCTACACAGGAGGACTCCCCCGGCCCAGCGAGCTAGTCACCAGGGAGGACCTCTTCGGAGAAAGCAGAGAAAAATGGGGTCTTTCAGGGTGAATTTAGGTTCAGCCTAAAGAAGGTGCCTAAAGGTGGTCAGGGGAAACACCATCAAACAGAAACGGGCAACCAGCTCAGAGGTTTATGTTGTAGTCACTGATGCCTCCTCATACGTTAGTGGGTATTTGGGGCAGGATGGGTGGATTTGCAGATCTGCATACGTTGCCAAAACACAGAAAGAGAGAGGGTGGACTTACATGGGGGCACTGAACACAGTGCACAGGATGGGTCCAGATCTCCTCAGCAGAAATCCACCACCTCTTCCCACCACACACCCCAGGTAGTTCACTTCCATCACGAAGCCAAGACAGAGTTGTTTGGGAGCTCACATTTCAGTTGCCTTTGTCTGTCTGCCTTCCTGAATCTGCAAACACCACTGCCGTAGATCGGATCGGTGTCACATTCAGAAAGCCAGAATTTCTGCATCGTGCTTAACGGAAAGCTGAGATTTTAACAAACTGACGGGCAAGCTCCCCTCGCACTAGAGAAAGTTTCTTATGCACCACGGGCGAGTGGGCGAGGGAATTTGTTGAGACCTGTCGTAGCACCAACAAGAACTAAAAAATCTTGCAGCAGCTACTGCCATCTGAGCCTGTCAAATTCCACTGCAAACAATATGTCACTCTGCTGGGGAGGCGGCGAACAATCTGAGGGTGAGAAAAAGGGACGTCTGAAGTATCCAAAAAACTCACTCCAAAGGTTTTAAAAAAGAAGAGAGCCCATCCGTGCACGCGCACACACACGCACGCAGTGCCTCTGGCCAACAGGCGTTCGCTTGAAAACTAGAGCTTCCAGATTTTCATCAGTTAGTTTTTAAAGCATTATGAAGCCCCCTTGGTTTCAGGAGAGTAGGAGGGATGTCAGTTTTGGCACACCTTTCTTAAATTCATGGCCAGAGAGCTCAAATGCTGACGGAGCAGGCAGGCTGCAAAACTGCCTACCTTTCTGCCGATGTTCAGGATCACAGGCTTTAAAAGGACCAAACCTTTTTCTGAAAAAATGCTACTTTAACTGGGTTGTGAATTGTACACCAGCAGAAGTAATGTCATTTGCTTTGCACCCTCCAGGGATTTGGAGAGTCTCAAAGCAGTTGGGAAGAAGAGGAAAGAATGGAAACGTCAGTGTATGGGCCAACAGCCCCATATGCTCGGGGGCATTTTCCCCTTCTTTCAAACTCTTTCTCCCCCAGAGCTAGACACATTGTCTTCCACACTTCTTTGCTGCCCCACTGTATGCTGTATTCCCAACAAGCTAAAGCTCACGAGCAAGAAACCTCGTCCTCCGGAGGTGCCCAGGAATGATGCCAGGGCTGCGGAGGAGAGCAGGGAAGCCCCCTTGCACTGTCCTCTCACCAAAGGATTATTAGCCAGCAGGATTTCCAAAGGGGTTTCCACTCTTTCCAGGCTGTTAATGGCTTTCCATTAACTGGGTTTTATATCCCCATGCTTTTCACTACATCATAGCCTTGAAAAAGCAGCCATGCTAAAGGATGTATTTTGGAACATAGTCCCAAGAAACACAAAGCTCACAGTTCTCATCTGCATTAGGATTTGGCCCTTCCAGCCACGGAAAATCCACAGGCAAGGGAACACGATTTTGGACTCAAGTGCAGTGCTCTATACAAAATTTAGGGGGAGGGGAGCGTTATGCCTCCCACAATACTTGTTAACATTGTCTCTAGGAAGGAAGAGGCAAACAACACGACAGCGGTGCCAAAGTGAGCAAAAAATATCCTGGAAAACACACATTGAATTAAAACCTGAAAGCCTAAGAAGAAAACAGAAAATTAGAAACCTGCGGCCACTGAAAAACAGAACAGAAACAAAACAGATCAACAACTCACAGAGCAAAACAGCATACAAATTGGAACAATCAATATGAATAACAAGAAAACCAAAGCTATGGGTCAAAACCTAGAGCACACTTGCTAAGACTAAAATAACCACATTTCTCTCTGAATGCAAGGCCAAAGCTGCTTCTTAAGGACAAATCGTTGATGCTTATTACCTGCACGGGCTTGGAGAGCAAAAGCAGAACCTCAAAGTTCTTTTAAGGGAGATGGACAGTGGAAAAAGATGTATTTTCTTTGGTGTGCTAAAGCAAGGGCTTTTCCCCTCCCGCACCCACAACTGTTTCGTAACCCCAAATAGAGCCAAACCACCTCCCAACTCCCTAGCAAAATAACTGAGTTGTAGCAGTGACTTCTCAGACTTAAACATTGCGCATTTGAAAATGATAAGAAATCTACCGGAAACATTCAGCTAATGAAACCAAAGCCTTTGCTATAAATACTGTATGTCTGAGCAGACCAGATCTTCCTAGCCCGTAACAAGATTCCTAGTTTCTCAGACAAGCACAAAACCTTCTGCGTTGCCTATTTTAGTCGCCGGAGCGCCTCTCCTCCCTTGTCAGGTACCGTCTCACAGCCCCGTGGAGTCTTGTTAACTTTCTACCTTTTGTGCTTCTCGCTGTTCAAAGATTTCTAAAACTGAACACAAGAAAGAAGCGAAGGGAAACTTGTCAAGGCCGATCGGTCTAAAGTTGGACCTATCGACTGTGATTTGCTTTAGGAACAAACACAAGCAATAGCCTCTTGCCCCTTTTCTCTGACTGTCAGCAAAGAAAGGGGAATCTCTGAAAACGATCTAAACCCCATTTCCCCAAGCATCAGTTAGCCCGAGAACAACTACCTTGAACCTTCTATTTAATATCCCCCAAATTATTATATTTTTCCTTGTTTCATACAAATCTGTTTTGTCCAGAAAAATTACAGGTTTTCACAAGTTGACTTAGGTATGGTTTAAAAGAAATACAATCCTCTCCACCATTTCAAAGTGACAGATATTTTTAATACTGAAATATATTCTCTCCAGCATAGGTCCAAACGCAATCATCACTTTGAAAAAGAAAGCAGTGCGTGTGTGAGAGGAGGAGAGGTGTGTACCTGGCTCCACAGCATCTGTGAGCAGCACCCTGAGAATAAAACCGTGAGCAGCCCTTGGGACTCCCTCGCCAGCGGTATGCCTGCCCCCGGCTGCAGCAGGAACTCCCTTAGCAAAGGGATTATTGGTCACACCTCCTTCTGCTGAGCCTAACCCTGGAGGCTTTGCCTGCAGGCATCACTGATGCAGACAAAGATGAAAAAATACATAGGTAGGGACACACACACCAAAAAAAAAAAAAAAAAAAAAAAAAGGAAAAAAAAAAAAGATGAAAAAAGAGCAAGAATTGAATACACAGAAAAAAGCGTCGGACACCCGGAGACTGGCCGTGCCTCAGGAGGCCAGTGGGTGCCCCAGCCATCCAGCTGAAGGTCAGCAGTTTTCATGTCACCCTGCCAAGCGCCTACTGGAAAGGCAGGCAATGCAGAAAGGAATCCTATTAGGGAATAGGATGACGCCAAGCAGTTATCTTTTTCTCTATTTTTAATATGTCCTTGCTACTATGCTGGCATTTAAAGGAGCCCGTGCACCATGCCTGCATGCAAATTCTGCAGCTCCCATGCACCTGTGAGATAGCCTCAGCCTAAAAAGCACACAAGCAACTCAATGCCAGGTGAGAAGAAAAGTCTCCCTAATGTTTGTTTATCCATACCATTTCACAGTTTACACCAAAACTGGTCAAAAAGGCAGAACTCAGCATTAGAAAGATGCAACTCTGAGCCATCTACTTGTTTATGGGGGCCACTAGAGTCCTGCACCAGGGTTGTATTTGACTGGTGGTACCCATAAAAACTGCCACTTAACGGAGCGTTAGCGATGACGTTAAACAAAGCACAATTAGGGTTAACTTGGCCCTTTGTCATATATCTGTCACTGGTCTCATTCCTCTTTAGGCTGTTGTAGCTGGCAGCTCGATTTACCACTTGAAGAAAGCTCTTGGAAAGTCATCTTGCCAGGCTAACCGTGAGACAATAGTATTCTAAAGGGACAGATGCAAAATCATTTTTTCCTCAACATTCACGCAGCGGATAACTTGGTAAGGGCCACTTCAGTCTGACATTGCAAGCTCCATGTCTCCTCCTGCCTCAGGAGCTGTAAACAGGAGTATTTCAGAGGATACAGCACTTCTAGGTTAAAAATCTTGGGGGAGTCATATGCCTGATCCTGCTGGTGATTCTGCCTCTGGTTTGGCCACAGGACAGGGTTTTGGAACCTTCAGACAAGCCAGGTAAGAGACACCTATTTTTTTTGTTTCTCCTGTGAGGGGGGTCCTGTCTCAAATCCTTGGGTCTTTTTAATCAGTCAGATTTGATTTAACCCATCACTGTGGGGGGCAGGCTGGCACTAAGCAGCTCCTCTTAATCTATCCATCAGTTGCCAGGAAAACCGTGGAGCAGGCAAAGAGAACCAGCAGAGTAATTTCAGAGCAAGTTTGAAGAAGGCATCTGAGAAACTTCCTTTTTCAGAAAACATCAAGGCAACGCTGGCTGGCAGCACGAGCGTGGCTCTGAGCTGCAGTGGATGGGCTCTATTTTCTCGTTTTCGGCAAAGATTTCTTCAGAACGATATGTAAGTGGTAATGAAGCTAAAAGAAACAAAACTGTGCTTTGGAAGTGCAATCACAGATGTAACAAAGAATAAAGTATAGCAGTTTTGAACAATCTTCTTCAGGAAGCACAGCTACTCCCTGCGGGAAAGAATGAAAATGGCCACACAGGAACTAGACAAGGCAGAAAATTAGGGAAATGCTTAACCGCTGATTTGGAAGTTTATACAAAGGACCAAGAAAAGACTGTAGGGATAGACAGTGAGTGCATCCCTGCCAAGGAAGTTGTAGAAAATATCTCCACGGAGGTAGTCAGTCAAATTGAGCAGGAGCAAGTGTACATATATGATTTTATAAGGCTCTTCCTGTCCTAGGAACAGAAAAAGTCAGAAAATTTTGCATATGTAATCACTGCCTAGGTAAATGGTGTGAGGGTTTTGGTTGTAGTTCAAAATCATGTTGTTGAGAACAAAATTACAAAAGCATCCACTTACACAAAGGGATGAAATGATTTAATTGCCTATACACTTCTGCTAGAAGTCGGATAATAAACGAGAGGAATTAGAATTGCTGATTTATGAGCATAAATTTGACTTGGTTGATATTACGGGGAAAACTCACATGATCGGAATGTAAAAATGAATAGTTACAACCCAACTCAGAGGGCTCAAGTGGGAAAAAAAGAAAGGGTGTGGTACGCTGTCTCAAAATCTCATGACCTCTGCATGTCTGTGCAAATCCGGTATGAAAGATTTCGACTGTCAGTACGTCTATGTTCTTACAAATAAACTAGAAGGCGGTGAGCTATTTGGTGCCTGCTACACACCACCAAAACACCATAAAAAACAGGATGACCAGCTTCTTTAAAGACTTATTTATCATGTGTTGGTAAAAAAAGCTGTGTTAACATATGGGACTTCAATCTGAATGGCATATGCTGATGTTCTCAGGCTACCAGCACTAAAAAATCCTCAAAATTAGAATTTAAAAAATTACAGGCAGCCAATTTCCTAACTCAGCCCAGCTTGGGGTAGACTGCCTAATGACAGATACAGAAGAACTGATCCCAGATGTAAAAATTAATGGTTACTCAAATGCCAGCGGATCATGACTTGATCGTATTTGCTGTCAACATATAGAATCGAGTCCAAAGTAATGTGTGTCTTTATGGGGGTTACAGTGTGTACATTCACAAGTGCAACTGTTGTTGAAAAAAATTTGTTTTCACAATGTTGAAACAATTATGAGCAATATCAGCTGCAGAGGAACCTTTTCACAGTAATCAGAAAAGTCTTAAGAATACATTCCTAGATTTCAAAGGCCACAATTCCACAACCAAGAAAGAAACTGACAGTATTTAAAAATTACTTTTAGTGTAAAAGTAGACATAGAAGGAAAACACATTTATTTCAACACAAAGAACTAATCATATAAAGGAAAACTGATAATAACAATTATAAACCGAAAGCTAATAACTGTAGGAAATTGACAAAGGAGCCAGAAAGAGAAAAAAGAGAAATCAATGAGGAAAGGCTATCTGGGACTTTTAAAAACATATTGAGAACAAAAACGTTGTCATCTGTTACTGGAGGAAAATAGTAAAAATGTAATAACAATGAGGAAAACATATAAGAATTCAATGAATGCTTGTCTTCCATATTTGGGAAATACATTTTATATGCATATTGTCTAAAAATAATGAATCACACAATCTCAGCAATGAGTCAAAGGAGTTTAAAACAGCAGCTAGAAAAGAGAGAGATTTTGAAGTCAGTCAGTTGGAAAACGTGCATCAAAAATTTTCAAAGAACGGGCATAGAAACTCTCCACCCCATGGCGACTTGATGGGACTTAGAGTAGTCTAGATGACCAAAGCAAAGTAACAGTTCTCCAAAATCTTAAAACAAGCAGATGGGGTTCTCCAGGCACTGCACGGACTGTCTGATCTTGGGTAAGGTACCGGGACAGCTAATCCAGGAATTATGTATTACAACACAGAAGGAGCAAATACAAATATCTTCCAGCAGTGTGGGTTTACAGGAAACAGATTTAATGGGTTGGTTTTTGGTTTGGGTTTTTTTGGTGGTTTGTTTTTTTTACTGAGATCCCAGATCAGGTTGATGAGGGTGATAATGCTGGTATGCTGCACTTAGATTTTTGTAAGGCATACTGTTTTAACTCGGTAGGTAAAATGATATAAACTAAAACAGGCACAAATTAAAGTGGATTAAAACTGGCACCTTACATTTAAGACTGTAACTGTGTGAACAGAAGTCTGAAAATTGAGCAGGAATAGTTTTAACTGGGCCAGCAGCACCAGTCCTTAGTCTCACACTATTTAACATTTTAAATCAATGACTGAAAAAAATCCCAGAATAAAATCATTATTAATAAAGCCTGCAGGTGACAGGGAGACTGCAGGGGAGCTAGATCAAAGAGCACACGAAGCACTCCGAACCATTTGGCAAACCGTAAAACAAACAACCCGCACCTCGACAAAACACTGTCATCCAGCCAGGAACGCAGAGTGCCAACCACACCATGAGATCACCACCCCTGCCCTGAGCAATGCCAAAATGAGGGTTATCACCAGCTGATCATAAAACGTCCCTGCAGCCTGGTAGCCACAAAACCCAGCGCAGACCTTGGATAAACAGAGAGGAGTTTCAAGGAGGAGAAGAGGGGTTATCCTGCCCCTGGTTTTGGCAAAGGTGCGACCGCTACAGGAACACGTGGACAGCCCCAGAGGCAAACGGTCAAGCGGGAAGCTGGTTAATGGTAAAGGATTCGGAGAGGAACAACGATGCAAGCACCAGGAAACGTGCCTTATCATGAACAATTCACAGACCTCCATCCCTACAGCTCATCAAAGAAAAGGTGACAAAGGGTCTCGATCACAGTTCACAGTGATACAGGCCACAAAAAAATAAATACTACAAGACACTTCCCTCTGGGATGCACAGTTGTCAGAAGACCCAATGCTGGAAGCTGAAGCCAGAGAAAGTGCAAATTTCATAGAGAATTAAATTATCATTGGAATTGTTTACTGAAGGGACTGTGGTGCATTTTACAGGACGGGAAAATCTCAAAAACTGCAACTGGTTTGCGTTCCTAAAAGGTACAAGGTACCTGAAACACGATAAATGCACCCAAAGACTTCTGACATGTCCCTATCGCTTTCCACGGTTGATGATTCCTACCTCCAAACTTTCTTCTGGAGCCTTCCCTATGTTTCACATGTAATATTTACCAGAGTGTTTAGCTCCTCCATCTCTATTTTACTTACCACCTTCTCACCTAAAAGCTGCAAAACATATTTATTTGGTTGCTGTCATGTAGACTACCATTTATTTCACATGCCTGCAGCACTAATTTTCAGAGACAGATTTCACTTATTTCTGTTCTCCAAAATAAACGGTGAGAAATGGCTAATTTGCTACATCACAACATTTTAGGAGGTGAAGATGATGGGGAAAAAAAAAACACCAGCTGTCTGGAAAGTTAGGATATAAATCCAGTCCTCTAATTATTAGATCCCCCTTAAACACAAGGGGATCATGTACCACAGTGCTTAAATTTCAGCACATGTATACATTTTAGCAAGATCAAGAATTACAGAATTGGGTTGTTTGTTTTTTTTTTACGACTCTTAATTACAACAATCTATAATTTCCCATTTAATTTTTTTTCAGGAAACAGCTAATATCTACTTCGCATACATGTAACAAAACAGCCTTTTGCAGCTATCTTCCAGAAAACGGAAAATAATCCATTTTCCCCTTTTCCCCACGTTCCGTTGATATTTTGTGCCAGACTCAAACTGACAGAATTTGTCAGCTACCAACTGGAGACGCTACCAGTTTCCAAATCAGGCACTACGTGGGCCAACCAGTGGTCTGAAACCTACTGTAAACAGCCTCTAAGCGAGGAGCCAATATGGAAATTTGGGGAAGTGATTTAATATATTGGCTTCCGGTAGCAAGTCAGACCCCAGGCAAGGAAACGCACTTAGACGGAATTCGGCGTGACACTGAAATTGGGACAGTCGAGAGCAGCTTCCTCTCTGGGGAAGGAAAACCGGCAGCGCAGAAGTGTCACTTCAAGCTTGAACAAGTTTCTACCAGCAGAACTTGTCAGGACACTGTCAGGCAGGAGCTGACAACCATAAATCAGTATACCTCCAAACGAACCGCCGAGTACGCGTGCTTTATAGGGAGAGGGCCTCCCCGTGACAACAGCCATCTAATGCTCTCTTACCCTAATAACTGCATAATGAAAATAAATCTGAGCAAGTACTCAGGAATGCCCTTTTCCCCTAGATTGTTACACTGAGCTGGAGCAATGCCAGAGTTGGGGTTTTTTTTGTTGTTGTTGTCGTCGTTGTTCTAAAAAGGTTTTGCTCTGCAACCAATTTTGTCTTGTTAAAACAAACAGAGAGGCACTCGCTATTGATCTCCTTATTAAATAGTCCTGGTAAACATTTTGACTAGCTCTGCAAACTTAATACAGATGTTCGTTCTGCACAGATCGCTACCGACAGCTGATACGGCGAGTTAATGCGTGTCCGTGGCAGGAGAAGACAGCGGTACAGACGGAGCTCGAAAGAGACGGAGCTGCAAAAATAAACAGCTTTCTGGCAGGTCAGTGTTGGCCTGTGCAAATATAATACCTATGCTCTCAGGCGTGTGCCTTCATGCCACACGTGCGAGGGAAGAGGGAAGATTTCCACTTCCATACGTGGCTGCAGCGCAGAGTGGCACTACGCAGAAGAAAGCCCCTCAGCATGCGTTTGCCTACGACTGCCCCGATAAAAGCAGCTCTATACAAGGGACTAAACGTGTCAGGGCTCTATTCAGCAGAAATTCAATTTCTGCAGGTGCCAGGAGCAGAGGATCCGCAGGATTCCACGCTTTGGCAACAAAAGAGGCTAAACTAGAATCACGAGATAAAATAAAATCGCATAAAAATAAAAAAGGCCCTCTCTGTTTGCTCCTGAAGGTCCCTCGCACCTGGTCTCGACGTGGCACACCAGCCTCCCTCCGTCTGCTGTTACGCCGAGGTCCTCCTCCACCCAGGCGACGTTATCAGAGCTGAACTGATCGGCCTTTGGTGCAAAAAGCTGAATTTGCAAATTTCCTTCGGAGGTGTTTTCATCCCTCAACGCGCCGCCTGCAGCGGGCGCTACCTGAGGAGCCACCTCCCCTTCCCACCACTGCTCCCTCACGCTTGGGTGGCAGGGACATGGCACCAGCACCCCGGCGAGGCCAGGAGCCCACCTCGGCGTGAGCTCGCTTCTCCCAGGAGCTGCTCTTTTCCTGGATGGCTCACCACATAACCGGGACAAACAATCTCCTGCCCACAACGCTGTCTGTGCCCGTACCAGCTGCGGGTGCCCAGGCGTTGGCCACACTGTGAGAAGAGGCTGGAGTAAAAAGTGTGAGGGGGAAAAACGTGAGGGGTGCAAAAAGTGAGAGGGGTGCAAAAAGTGTGGGGGGGGTGGGTGCGGGGGGGGTGTGCAAAAAGGGGTGTGTGTGCAAAAAGTGGGGGGGAGCATCAGTGGTGCAAAAAGCGTAAGGGGTGCAAAAAGGGGGGGGGTGTGCAAAAACTGTGGGGGGAAGCGTGAGGGATGCAAAAAGTGGGGGGGGCGTGCAAAAAGGCGGGGGGGGGGGGGGGGGGGGGAAGTGTGAGGAGCACAAAAAGCCCGAGGGGCAGCCCTGTAAGCCCCAAAGGGAAAGGAGGAGGAGGAGGTGGTGGTGGTGCTCCTACGGACCTGGGCAGAGACCACCATAGAATCATAAAGTGGTTTGGGTTGGAAGGGACCTCAAAGATCATCTAGTTCCAACCCCCCTGCCATGGGCAGGGAAACCCTCCACTACACCAGGCTGCCCAAAGCCTCATCCAACCTGGCCTTGAACACTGCCAGGGATGGGGCAGCCACAGCTTCTCTGGGCAACCTGTTCCAGTGCCTCACCTCCCTCTGAATGAAAAATTTCTTCCTTATATCCAATCTAAATCTGCCCTCTTTCAGTTTAAATCCATTGCCCCTTGTCCTGTCACTACACGCCCTTGTAAAAAGTCCCTCTCCAGCTTTCCTGTAGGCCCCCTTTAGGTACTGGAAGGCTGCAGTAAGATCACCCCGGAGCCTTCTCTTCTCCAGGCTGAACAGCCCCAACTCTCTCAGCCTGTCTTCATAGCAGAGGCGTTCCAGCCCTCGGATCATCTTCGTGGCTTCCTCTGGACCTGCTCCAGCAGCTCCATGTCCTTCTTGTGCTGGGGACTCCAGAGCTGAACACAGCATCCCAGGTGGGGTGTCTCACGAGAGCAGAGCAGAGGGGCAGAATCACCTCCCTCGACCTGCTGGCCACGCTTCTTTTGATGCAGCCCAGGACACGGTTGGCTTTCTGGGCTGCCAGCACATGGTGTCGGCTCATGGTGAGCTTCTCATCCACCAGCACTCCCAAGTCCTTTTCCCCAGGGCTGCTCTCAATCCATTCTCCGCCCAGCCTATACTTGTGCTTGGGATTGCCCCGACCCACATGCAGGACCTTGTACTTGGCCTTGTTGAACTTCATGAGGTTCTCATAGGCCCACCTCTCCAGCCTGTCATGGTCCCTCTGGATGGCATCCCTTCCCTCCAGCGTGTCCACAACACCACACAACTTGGTGTCATCTGCAAACTTGCTGATCCCACTGTCCATGTCACCAACAAAGATATTAAATAGCACTGGCCCCAGTACTGACCCCTGAGGAACATCACTCGTCACTGGCCTCCACTTGGACATTGAACCATTGACCACAACTCTTTGAGAGCGACCATCCAGCCAATTCCTTATCCACCGAGTGGTCCATCCACCAAAACCATGTTTTCCCAGTTTAGAGACAAGGATGTCGTGTGGGACAGTGTCAAATGCTTTGGGTAAGTCCAGGTAGACGATGTCAGTTGCTCTTCCCCTATCCATCAATGCTGTAACCTCATCATACAAGGCCACCAAATTAGTCAGGCATGATTTGCCCTTAGTGAAGCCATGTTGGCTGTCACCAATCACCTCGTTATTTTCTATATGCCTTAGCATAGTCGCCAGGAGGATCTGCTCCATGATCTTGCCGGGCACAGAGATGAGACTGACTGGCCTGTAGCTGCCTGGGTCTTCTTTTTTTCCCTTTTTAAAGATGGGGGCTATGTTTCCCCTTTTCCAGTCAGTGGGAACTTCATCAGATTGCCACGACTTCTGAAATATGATGGATAGTGGCCTAGCAACTTCATCTGCCAGTTCCCTCAGGACCCGCGGATGCACCTCATCAGGTCCCATGGACTTATCCACCTTCAGGTTCTTTAGATGGTCTCAAACCTGATCTTCTCCTACAGTGGGTGGTTCTTCATTCTCCCAGTCCCTGCCTTTGCCTTCTGTGACTCCGCACCATGGCAGAGCAGAGGAAGGTGTGCAGAAGAAGGAGCAGCAGAGAGGGGCCGTTATGGGGAACGAGCAGCCCTCCCGTTCCCCTTCCACCTGAGCTGGGCGGGACAGGGGAGCGATCAGGAGTGAAGGGGTGAAGTTGGGCTTGGGAGGAAGCGGAGTTTCGGGGTGGGAAGATTATTACCCCCCTATGGGGTCCTGTTGAGGAGGAGAGGTGAGAGCCCGGCTGGGTGGGCGTTTGCCAGCCCAGGTCAGCACACGGCTGCTCGCCAGAGGAGAGGATCAGCAAGCTATGGCAGCAGCACCAACGACAGACAGGCAGGATTTTGAAAGACCCACTGCAGTAGCACCCAGAAGACAACAAGAAAAGGGTTGAAAATGACAGCTGAAAAATTGGGAGACTTGATAAGAGCCAGAGCAAACACTCGCAGCTCCCACTGAGCTTCACCTTTGGCCAGAGCCCCAGCTCGCAGAGGCAGGACAAGATGATCTGGCTGCCCAAGGTCCTCCCACCTCCGGGCGGCTTAGCATCTCCAGGATCTGGATGTTACGTGCCGGTACACTTGGACCAGAGTTTGGGAAAGAAAAATGCAATCTGCCATACCTCTTAGCCTAGGGCTCAGCACCCTTCCTAAAGAAACCCAATGTTGGGTTCTATCAGCTAACCAGACCTCCACACACCCCTGCCAAAAAACTTAAATGCAGAAAAATAAATAGGAAGTGATGAAAAGTAAACACTTGAAAAGTAACTTTCCAGCTGCATGTTCTTGCTAAAATTCATAAAACTTTCTGAACATACAAATAACCAGAGGTTATCTCAAATAGCAGAGCTTCCCTTCTTTTGCTCTTCGCAAAGAAGCGAAGAGCAAAGCCCTACTCACCAACAAATATATTTATGCATTTGTTTATTGCTATGCAACCAGCTTTAGACCCTACCCAACAAGGGAGAGGCTATACACCTTATGCCTATGGGCCTCGTAACGCTTCCAGTGGGGATGGAAAAACTTCCAAAAAAGTTTGGCATTCAGATCCACTTTCTCTGCTTATCTGTTGCTAATTTGAACTCTCCCAACATATCAAAAATGTTGAACCGGGCAGAAAACCACATGAGAACAGGTTTTCCTACAGGATTTCTGGCATTTCTACATTAGATTCCAGATGGAAACACCCATGAGAACAGCTTCTATCCTGGTATTTTTGGCACATTCAGTTCCAATCCTATCCGGAAACCTGAATTAGGAAGGGAAAGAAAAAAAAAAACCCCACAAAACAGAAAGCACCAACCGTTTGCCCCAGTATTTCAGAACCTGAAGAAAGGTTTATCATTTGAGCTGGGTTTTAATATTAGGAAACAGGAGACAACGGTCTCTGTCTCGTCTTCAATGGTTTGTCTCTCCTTACTCCCAGTTTCACACATCCCCAAAAATAAATACCAGAGTGTTCAACAAGCAAAACTAGAAATGATCATCCACCCAAAATAAGCATGGATGTTACCCCAAAAAGATTTGGGCTCCACTCATCTTTTGCTTTCCTCCTTTCTATGCACAAATGAATGTGTCAGACAACGAAAAATAAAGGCTTTCATTGAAACCTTGGAAATAAAGGATTTCAAAGGGGTTATCCATGGCTACAACTGAAGTTAGGCTTTTTGCCAGAGTGGATTCCTCTAAAAGGCAAATGAATTCACTGCATTTCCTGTGGTCCATTTTTGTTCATTTATCCAGCTTTGCCACTCTCTCTAGAACGGCAGTCGCTTCCAAAGGCAGCAACTTCGCCAATAACAACTTTGAGCAGAACCTTTCAAAAATTAGACTCAGCCCTACTCTGTGATTTTTATTATCAAGGAGTTATTTAATATCAACCTTTCTCTTACTTCTTTATCGGCATTGAAAGCATATGTATTTTGTTCTTGACACTGTCCCATTCTTTCTCTCCAACCTCCCAGCCCTGCCCCTTGCTTTTTGCACTGCTGCCCACACTGGGAGAAAACAGAAACGACATTCGAGACGACAACATCAGTTGGTCCGTTAAAAGCTCACCTCGATAGCCTAACCCTTCTGGGGTTTTAAGATGAACGCTACATAAATCTACAGCAAAGGAACTGAGATTAAAAAAAAAAAAAAACACCACCCTGCTGCTTAGACTCAAATAGTCCATTTCAAGCTGCGCCCAGAGGTCTCAAAAACCCAAAATGATCCAAAATCTCTTTTCTTAAAGCCCAGTGGATATATGTCCACGTACTGCCGGATTCTGCCACCTTTGCACCTTACTCTGTGAGTAATGCTATTGAAGAAGGTGGGACTCTTCAATAAGGAAACAGCACCAGACCCTCCCTTCTTGCTCCCCAGCCACTGACTGCTGTGAGCTGCAAGTGGTACCTTTGACCCCCTCTTGAAGCACAAAGGATTTGCTTGTGTTTATATTTTTAATCTTTCTTTTTTTTTTCCCCCTGAAGAAATACTGCCGCATCTACTCACGTGTGCATCACTTCCCTCTACTGGCAGCATTAATTAAGCTATTCCTTTAATTCACCAGGTAGTTGGTGGGTTTGGAAAGCAAGATGGGCTCCGCTCGATGGGAATATGTGGGGCTGTTCCCTGTAGGGTGTTACGCTCTTGCACGTTATAGCAGAAACCTTAGTGCGCTGGTTCTTACTAGTGCATACTAATTCTTCTGTCTAGCTTTTTAAAACTCACTTTCCATGCTATTGTCCAGGGCAAATACTTAACATTATCGTAACATATTTTTGTCCTTAACTCTGGCAGGACGAGGGGAAACTGAAGAGCAATGACTCCTGAAGCAGCTCCGGCAAACACGTGCTGCATCGGCCCTTGAGCTCTCTGCATCGTGGCTGGGGTGAGCATACGGCCTCCGAAGGGGCCGGATGGCCCCTCAGGCTCCTTTTACTTCTTTATGTACTCAAAGAGGACTTTAAAGCAATGCTGTTTCAAAAGATGCTTAAAATTTGGCCATTCTTCTACCTTCTTCTGCTTTTTATTTTTTCCTCTAGTTAAAGTAGATTGTTTTTTGTCCTGCCACAGGTAATGTTTTCCTCCTGTGATATCAGGCCAGAGGAAGAAGTCATTCACTGTATCTGGATGCTCGAGGAAAACACAGAGTGGAAGAGAACCACTTGTCTTTAAAAAAAAAAAAAAACACGCATAAACAAAACCAAAAAACAAACCCAAAGAACCAACAAGAACATCTGCCCCAAAGAGAACATGATAAAAGATTTCTCCTTTGGACCCAAACCGTTAGCATTTAGCAAAACCAGCAAAAGTCTTTCCATTTTCTAAGCAAATGGTGGGCAGTACTATTTCATAACGCTCTCCAGTTTTTCCAGTAGTTTCAGTCACTATGTTTGGGATTTAAAACTGTTGATTAAAATCTCCACTTAGGACCAAACCAAATAAACCTGCATGGGCATATTGACCAATAAACCCATTCCTGGAAAAGGAGCTTTTCTAGTGCAAGTAGAAGTGGAAAGACAACACAGAAATTGGTAGGAAAAATAACAGCAGCCCATATACACCTGAATTTGCATATGCAAATGTGGGAGCATAAAGTTAAAGACCTATGCAGCACCTCATTTTAAATATGCCTCTCGCCTCTAACTGGCGTGGATAAGATGCCCTCAACGCACACAGTTTCTTGGAATTTTCAAAATGTGTCCTTATTGAGGATTTTCTTTTCTTTCTTTAATCTAGGTCGTATTTCTAAAAGAGATTGTACAAAAACGTTGTCTTTGACCCCGGTGTTCTGATTAAATGCATTACAGGACCTGCAGTCATATTTAGAGGAGAAAAAAAACGTTCTTGCTCACGCTGCTGCACGAGTTCCTGTTTGAGGAATAAAATTGTTTATTTCTGATTCTTCCAGGAGCTTTTCCAGACTGATCAAGTGTCAAGACATGGTAGTTGACTCAAAGGTAACATAGATATTGCCTCATAATATCTTCAGGACCTGAATCAAATCTTGAGACACTTTGAAACTATGGGAGTATAATGAAAATACATTTCTTTCTTTGTATTATCCTTTGTAATGGGGAGCTTTACATTTCCTTTCTAGCAACTATGATGTACACTGTACTATCAAGGCATTTTTAGGGACCATTTACCTGAATACAATTTGTGTGTAAGGTGTCTGAGAGCCAACCTGGATTTATGCTTCCTGGTCCTTGTAATAAGTGAATAGATTTCTTTTTTTTTTTCCCCCATCAAAATAAATGTCAGAAAGTTCTTTGGTTGTTCAAGAAGGGAGAAAAATATCCTTTTTTCAAATTAAAGAAGTGGCTATGGGCTAGGTTTTGGTGTTGCTGGAAGGTTTGCCAAGGCCCCCAGCTCCAGGAACAATGCGTGCAAGGACATGTGTGTCCACGGGCTATGTCCTGACATCTCTCCCCACAACGAGGAGGGCTCGTTCACTACCTGGTTTGGTTGCTCACTGCATTGCTCGCTGAAGCGGGGAAAGCCCTTGAAGTGACAGAGTGGTTCTTTGCAAAGCGTGACAGGACCCTGCTGCAAAAGCAGCTTTTTGGGAAGAGTGTTCTTGCCTTTAAAAAACCATGGGTTTGGTAATTTGCCTGGATCATACTTTCCCTCAGTATTTTTTGGATTCTGAAAATCCTAATGCAGTCCCAGCTCTTCACAAGTGCTGTGCTGGGATTTCTATACATCCTCCGAGGCACATCTGGATTCCCATACAGGCCAGGTACGTGGCATAAATAGCCCAAATTCAGCCTATCTGTGGCATTATTAGATTTGCTCCTGTACTCGTGCACATAAATACCCACACAAACAAATTCCTGAAAAATTCTTCTAAGGAAAAGCAAATATTTTAAGATAACAGTCTTCCCAAACTATGATATCAATTCCCACTTCCTACTCTCTTTTCATGGTGAGCGACTCAGGTGATGTCTAACACGTGTCCACCCCAGGCAATATCTTTTTGATATCATGCAGTGGAAATGGCAGAATCTGGCTCTTTAGTGACCATGACATCCAAAAATTGGATGCAGGAATTCACCTCTCTTTCATAGGTTAAATGAATATTCTGTGAGTATCGATTGTTGAGTTCTTCCAGTGGAAGAGGAATGTGATCGGCATCGATAATCAGAAAAAATATCATCTACATACCTCTCGTATGCAGATGGTGGCTGCTCGATACCAGTCGGCAGTACAGCTTCCTGGTGTGACAGGAAAATATCTGCAGCAATTGAGGATTAACAGAGGCCATTGCTACATCAGTGTTTTGTTTGTAATAGTTTCCATTCTTTCAGAAATAACTGGTTGCACATTTCTGTGTCTGACATTAAAATTCACCATTGAAATCTCGCTTGGTAATAATAAAGCCCCTGCAAGAGTCTCTACAAACACACTAGACTCCAAATTAAAGAGCAAGCGTATTGTTAGGGTTTGCATGGGTCTTTTTTGAATTAGTGCTAGGTGAACAATAAATAAAATTCCAGGAGAAGTTCCCCAAGCTGATATGCATTCAAGGTATTATCTTTGCTCTGTACTGTAGGCGCTTCTGGGTGAAAAAATTCTAATTGCACTTCCATTCAAAAATCAACCGTGGGAATAAGGAATCATGCTCATTTTATGCACAGCAGCCTGAAGGCCTTATCCTTAAAACAAATTACAGCGCCTCCTATGCAACTCACACTCTGAAGCTAATTCTAACCCTAAAGCAAAACTCCAAAATTAAACTTTAATCTGTGATCTAAACAATTCTGTGTTTGTGATCAATCTTGGTGGGGTGGATTTTAATATATATGCGTGTGTGTGCGCGCACGCAAGCGGGTGCAAGTGCGCGCGCGTGGGTGCGTGCACGGGTGTATATCCAAAAACATAAAAGGCTAAGGTAATTGTTTTCGCAGTTGAAGACAGAACATTAAATACTCTGCTCAGTAAGACTGAGATAAAACACACGCAGCGAAGGCAGGGAATAAAGCTGTGGAGCACACACTCCTGTATGTAACGGAGTCCTGGACTTGCAACCGGCGAAAGCTTAAATTCCACCACATGTATCATATTTACTACGTTCTGCCAAAGAAACAGGCAGGCTGCCACGCCATTAAAGCAATTACTCTTACTCTCTCATATATGTAGAAATTAGATTCTGCTCCTTGAAATCGTGCGCTGAGGGAAGCAGGGAACAAGGAAGGGGGAGTACGAGCAGGAGAGACGGGAAGGCACCAGTTCCTCCCAGAAAGGCGAATCACCGCCTCGGCGCAGAAAGCTTTTGGGCCAGCAAGAGTTAAAGGAGTTCGAAGGCGCACGGTCTGTCTCTCCCCAACTTGGTGCAGTGACTCTGCATCCTGCAGGAACCTGTTCAGATGCTCTGATAAGTCAGACAGAATTCATGGGAGATTACCACACAGCTCCTGCCAAGCTGTGCTGCAGCGCGGGTAATAGATATGCTCCAGTACTAAATCCTAAAAGGCCCTGCTACATCTGTCAAGCATGCCCTGGAAAAGCACCCTCAGTTCAGATGTTATCACTGCTCTGCCTGCATCAGAAGATTTAGTGTCCACCCTGGAGGTTGCTTTTGCCGCACAGTTTTCAGGGGCAAAACAACAAGGAAGAAAGATGAGAGAAAAAAGGCAAATTATTCTTGCTTAAAGCAAAAGGAATAAAGCGATGTGCTTGCAGACTAGTTCAGCTTCTCACCCTGCATCCAGAAGGTCCCAAATCCCACATTAAGATGGTACTGATGTTCTAAGCTGATTAGCTCGGACGTGTTCAGCTCCCTGGACTGTGACACCATGAAGATGATCTTCTGCAGAGCGACTCTTTCCCAAGGAAAGCTGAACAACAAACCCAGCGGGGGGACACAGGCGGTGGATAGAAGATGCCTGCCTTTGATAATTAACTTTAAAACTGGTTCTAGAAAAGCTGCTCTGACATAAAATAAACTTTGCAGAGCGCCGCTTATGAAACAATCGCTGCTCCTCCCATTAGCCATGTAAAAAATGGTAAAATTTGGTAAAAGATGGTTCTAATGTTAGTTATCATTTTATGCCAAGCAGAAAAACATGTATATAATGTATACTTACATAATACCTATAAACGAACACACAGACACCCCGAAAAACAACAGCCTTGGGAACAACTACTTTCTTAATACACTCCAAAATAGAGCCATGCGTTTTAACCATCTGTCTCCTCATTCGAATCTGCAGGAAATATCAAAGTACAGCGGCGGCTCCTTTTTCACTAGGTCCACTCTCAGAGTTCAGAGAAGAAAAGCTACAATTTCCCGACCCAGGGCATTGCGTTTGAAACTTCTGTTCCCTGAAGACAATTTTAAGGACAGAAAAGTTCCAGCTATTGGGATGCCAACGAGAAGAACCCCAGGCTGTTGTGTTTGTAGCTCCGTATTGTGATAGGGGCTGGATTGAGATGGGGCAAATAGGGTGGAACAGGGAAAGCCCGTGCTGGACAGGCACAACGGTGATCTTGGCTGCGCAACGGGCACCATGGCCCAAACCTGGAGTTAACATTAGCGTGACATAAGACAACTTCTCCTCTGGGCTTGCAGCTATTCATTACTTGGATGGATTCTGTCCCTAAGGAAAAAAGATCAGAAAGGCAAGGCAGAGTGCAGGAGGGCCAGTAAGAGGAAGGATTTGAGATGGACAATACAAATGCAAGGTTCGAGAAGGAGCCCTAGGCTTCAGGACAGCTGATGGAGAGGACAAAGGGTGAATCCCAAAACGTCCTCATCTGGCAGAGCAACAAGCAGCTGCAGACGGGCAGCCCTGACGGTGCAGGGGAGCACGGTGTGTGCTCACAGCTACAGCAACAAAAAGCAAGAGCAAGCTCTTTCTCCAAAGCAATAGTTTCTTAGTGAATAAATAGACACTTCTGGAAAAACTGCACTCCTTGTGACTCGGTCATCTGGCACAGTATTTGGGTACTCGTTCAAATCCATTCAAGACCTATCTCGGTATAAAGTCCTTGCCACCAGACGCTTGCCATAACCTGCTCGAACAATGTTGTAGGATGCTCAAAGTATCCAGCTCACGTGAACCCCATCCCAGCTGGCACGGCTTCGCCAGCAGCATCAACCTGGCTGGGAGGGCCCGAGGCTGCAGGTCCTCACCGTGGACCCCACTTGTGTCTGCAGAGGAGACTTCTGTGTCTTGGTGGCTGTCAAAGCCAGCACATTTCAAAAGTGCTGAATTTACATAAAAGAACAACAAAAAACCTGATCTTATCACAGGTACCTTGAACTAACCTTGCGTGGGTCCTGTCTAGCCAGGTTATTCCAACAAACATGCAAGAGGGATGAGGGCTGAGTCGCAATGGCCAGTGCCCTCCAGTTACCAGAATTATACCCTTCAAATGGAAAAGGTGCTCTGTGGAAATAATGCCTCTCCCCACAACATGCTTGCACGGATGTGTTTTTCTCCCTGTATCTCAGTAAATATACGTGGAACAGGTATTTATGCGCCCAACACACTTGGATGCTGCAAGTTCACCACAGTCACGAAAAATGTCCTTACTCTGCTCAGGATATAGCGTTTATAATAGGAGCGTGGTCCTAATTTTAATTACGGTTTGTAGTGATTCCAAACTATTTTTAATGCAAAACTGAAGATCTTCAAGATATTTTTACACTGGTAAAAAGGATTTTCTCATTAAGACATCAACTATAGATCTTAACATACACTTCGCTGAAAGAAGACACCGCCAAAGCATCCTTCCCCCACAAAATCATGTATTTCATGAGCAAGGCATTTTAATTCAATGGGCTGAGTTTGATGCTCCTCCTTGCAAAATAATAGTTTGTCGAAGCTA